>NC_057813.1:139968273-140312026 GCF_018294505.1 Triticum aestivum
TCATACATCCCAATTCTATACGGAAATGCATAACAGGGGATAAGAGACTTATCTGAATCTGCAGCCCCCGGCAACCTTGGCTTGCCATGGGTGGACCCTTGTGTCTTCAGCCCCCGACAACCTTGGTTTGCCGGGGCCGGAGCGCCGGCTTGTTCTCTTTCTTCCATATACCTCAGCAGAAACGTTCATGTACCCTGCAAACCAAAGAGGACGGAAAGGAACAGAGAGATGCAGACTCGACCTCTATGCTAGGGGTTAGTCGCCGTTAAGCACTATCAACCCTAACCGAGGGAGAGACTCAACCTAGCATGCATGCTATAACTTAGGGTGCTAGTGCTTCGTTATTTATGCTCAGGGTCTGTGCCTGGCTTTGTACAGAGGGTTACATGCCTTGCCGGCAAGGCTTGTATAAAAGGTGGCTTGTCGGGGGGCCCGACAACCGCGCCTCATGGGTAAAACTTGCAAAGATGCTTGATGTTCCAGGAGTTGCTCACTGGAACGGCATCTTTGGTCTCCAGGCGGACTGCGCCGGGCCTGGTGAGTCGTATTACCCAATAAGGGCCTTCCCACTTTGGCGTCAACTTGTTGGCATTCTTGGACGATTGAACGCGCCGAAGAACAAGGTCGCCTTCCTCAAAGCTTCGGGCATGAACCTTGCGGCTATGGTAGCGGTGCAAGGCTTGCTGGTAGCATGCTGCTCTCACAGCCGCCCGAAGACGATCTTCCTCAAGGAGCATCGTGTCATCTTGCCGCAATTGCTCTTGCTCAAGCTCATCATAAGTGAGCACTCGAGGTGACCCGTATATGAGTTCAGTGGGGAGAACTGCTTCTGCCCCGTATACCAGGGCAAAGGGCATCTGGCTGGTGGCTCGATTTGGCGTTGTTCTGATTGACCAAAGAACCGCCAGCAACTCATCAATCCAGCGCCTTCCGCTCTTATGCAGCCTGTCAAAAGTCTTTGTCCTCAGGCCTCATAGTACTTCAGCATTTTCCCTCTCCACTTGGCTGTTGCTCCATGGGTGTGCCATGGAGGCGAAACAGACCTTGCTGCCGAGGTCCTCAATGTATTGCATGAAGGTGTGGCTTGTGAACTGCATGCCATTGTCAGTGATGACCCTGTTGGGCACACCAAAATGGCAGACTAGCCCCTTGAAGAATTTGAAAGCTGACTGCGCTGTCACCTTCCTCACTACTTCCACCTCCGGCCACTTTGCAAGCTTGTCGATTGCAACGGATAAGTACTAAATGCCCCCGACGGCGCGGGGGAATGGGCCCAGTATGTCGAGCCCCCAGACCGAGAATGGCCAGGAGAGAGGGATTGTTTGAAGGGCTTGAGCTAGCTGATTAAGCTTCTTTGAATGGAACTGGCACGCTTCACACTTGGTTACTAGTGTCGTCGCATCCTGGAGGGCAGTGGGCCAGAAGAAACCTTGCCGGAAAGCCTTGCCGGCAAGGGCCATCGACCCTATGTGGGAGCCACATATGCCTCCATGTATCTCCGCCAACAGCTCCAGTCCTTCCTCCCGAGGAATGCACTTCAATTTCACTCTGTTTGGTCTTTTTCTGTATAGAACATTGTCAACGAACTGGTATAGGGTAGACCGACGGGCTACTTTCTCCGGTCCTTCCTATTCCTCAGGAAGTTCCCCTGTTTGGAGGAATCGGACGGTATGCTGTGCCCATGCTGGAGCCTGGGGCTCGACGACAAGGACCAAAGGCATCTCCTCTGCCGTGGGAACGGTTGTCTCTACGGCCAGGGCTTGGCTCCCTGCCGGAGTCGGTTGCCCCATGACAGGCTCGGCGTCCACGACAACATCTTCGCCAGCGGCTCCGGGAGCTCGGTGGGGAAGTACTTGCCGGGGCTTGATTTCCTCTGCTTGTTCTTCTCCGTTGATGGTTCAACGGATGGTTGAGTTAACCGAAGCACAAAAGTACCTGGTTCCACGGGTAGCTTGAGGGCAGCGTGCTTCAACAGGTAGTCGGCGATGTCGTTCTCCACTTAGGGGACATGCTTCGCCTGTATACTGTCAAAGCGCTCCTCCAGTTTCCTCATCTCGTCCACGTAGGCTTTCCTCAACGGGCTTTGATAATCCTTGTTGACCTGCCTGACGACAAATTGTGAATCACCCCTGATGACGAGCTTCTTGTCCCCGAGGTCTGCCGCGATTCTGAGACCGGCAAGCAATCCCTCGTATTCAGCAGTGTTGTTCATCGACATCTCCCTGGGAAAGTGCATCTGGATCACGTACTTGAGGTGCTCTCCGGTGGGCGCAACGAGCAGCACGCCAGCACCGGCGCCTTGTAGCGAAAAAGCTTCGTTACATCACCCAGTTGTGACTCGTTTCCTTGCCGGGAAGAGCGGTCTCCTAGATCTCTTCATTGGGCGTCAGGTCCATTCTGCAAATGAACTCCGCCAAGACTCTGCTCTGGATCGTTGAGGTGCTTTGAAACTTCCAACCAAATCTTAAGAGCTCCAAGGCCCATTCCACAATCCTCCCAGTTGTGTTTGGGTTATGCAGTATCCGTAGCAACGGGAGGCGGTGACGACGGTGATCTCGTGCGCTTGGAAGTAATGACGCAGCTTCCTCGAGGCCATAAGAAGGCCGAAGAGCAATTTCTACACAATGGAGTACCTTGACCTAGCCCGCTGCAAGAGGGAGCTAACAAAGTAAACCGGGTGCTGCATCATCTTCTTCTGCACCACTTCACCTGGTTGCGTAGGCCTTGTCTCGCTGGCGTCAGCCCTTGCCGGGAGCCTCGCCTTGCCGGGACCAGGCCCTGCCGGGGGGAGCTCTAGCTCGCCGTCCGCCAACCCTGTCGTTGCCACTGCTCCTTCGTCGACCTCCCTCTGTGCCACCAGTGCGGCGCTAACCACTTGATTCGTTGGCGCTAGATACAGCAGCAGCGACTCTTTTGGTTTAGGCGCAACTAATGTCGGCGTAGAGGAAATGTACTTCGTCAAGTCCCGTCGCGCTGCTTCGGCCTCCGGGTCCACTCCATTGGGCACGCCTTTTTCAAGATTTTGAAAAAGGGAAGGGCACGCTCAGCAGACTTGGAGATGAATCTGCTCATGGCGGCAACGCAGCTAGTGAGCCGACGCACATCCTTAATCCGCCTAGGTGCCTCAATCTGCTCAATGGCCTTGATCTTGTCTGGGTTTGCCTCGATCCCCCGCTGTAACACAAAGAACCCGAGGAGCTTGCTGGACGGGACGCCGAAGACACACTTCTCAGGGTTCAGCTTGAGGTTGATCTTGCGCAAATTTGCAAATGTCTCTTCCAAATCTTGCACAAGTGTTGCCTTGTCCTTGGTTATGACCACTATGTCATCCATATAAGCTTCCATATTTCTATGTAGCTGGGGCTCAAAATGAATTTGGACTGCTCTTGCAAAGGTCGAGCCAGCACTCTTCAACCTGAAAGGCATCCACAAAAACCAATACGTACCACGTGGGGTGATGAACGTTGTCTTCTCCTCATCTTCTCTTGTCATGAAAATCTGATGGTATCCTGAGTAGGCGTCGAGGAATGATAGCAGGTCACACCTGGCCGTGGAGTCAACAATCTGGTCGATGCACGGAAACGGTAAAGGGTCTTTTGGACAGGCATTATTGATATCTGTGTAATCAATATACAGCCTCCACTTCCCGTTTGCCTTGCGCACCACCACCGGATTGGCCAACCACATTGGATGGAGTACTCCTCTTACCAATCTTGCCGCCTCTAGCTTTCTGATCTCTTCTATGATGAACTCTTGTTTTTGCAAAGCTTGCTTCCTGACCTTCTGCTTGACGGGCCGCGCATCAGGACAGGCAACAAGATGGTGCTCAATCACCTCCCTGGGAACACCGGGGATGTCGGATGCTTGCCATGCAAACACATCGACATTCGCCTGCAGGAAAGCGACGGGCTCGTCTTCCTATTTGCTATCGAGGGTGGAGCTTATGGTGAAAGCTCCTCCTATGCCGTCCTCCTTGACGGACACCTTCTTGGTCTCTGGTGGTGCATCTCTGGATTTCTTGCTCTTGCCGGTGGAGCTCTCTGGCACATCCTCGACGGGGGCGCAGCACTCCAGAGAGGTGCGCTTGCCGGAGTGGGTGCGAGAGGTCTCGCTGGTCTTGTTCCCTCTCGGGGCTTCAGCGGCAGGAGGAAGTGCCTTAGCGGCAGTCGCTAGAACTGCTTCCCGGTAGAGTTGGTCAGCGCAGATCAGCGCATCCTTCTTGTCGGAGGGGACGGTGATGATGTTCATCGGCCCGGGCATCTTCGGCATGTTGTAGGCGTAATGTGACGCCGCCATGAACTTGGCTAGTGTCGGGCAGCCGAGGATCCCATTGTAGGGTAAGGGGATCTCGGCCACATCGAAGACAAACCTCTCCGTCCTGTAGTTCAAGTCGCCTCCAAACGTCATGGGCAGCGTGATCTTGCCCTTCGGCTGACTCCTTCCCGGGTTGACCCCTTGAAATGTGCCCGTCTCTTCGAGGTTTCCATCAGGAATTTGCAGCCTTTTCACCACAATAGGCGAGATCAAGTTTAGACCGGCCCCGCCGTCAACTAGCATCTTCGTCACCTTGAGGTTGTGGATCATTGGTGAAAACAACAACGGCAAACACCCGACCGCAGTTGTGCGATCAGGGTGGTCCTCGGTGTCAAAGATGATAGGCGTGCTGGACCACTTCAGTTGCTTCTGTGCGTCGAGTGATGGCTCCACCGCTGTCATACCTTCAGGAGTGGACTGCTGCTAGTGCGACACAAATAAGCTACACAGATCATAGTGTAGATATAATGGGAAAACCTTAAGCATCAGAGTAAAATCAGCAAAGTGGAACTTGTTGGAATATATGTGCTAGTATTGCCGGTATGGCTAGAAAGGCTTCGGAGACCAGCTCTCTTCAACCGAAGGTGCGGTATTGTTAATATCAGTGTAACTCTTAAAGGCGACACAGCTCCCCGCATTTCCTTGCTATTCTTATAGGATTCAAGTGGGCAGGCCACTACAAATCCTATTCCTATGTTTACAAAATCCTACGAATCAAAGAGGCCCAAAGAGTTCAAAGTGTCCATCACAACCGACTGTATAGACCTCTACACTACAAATGTCCTTGCTCATCTTCACTACAAGGAACATATTGTACTACTACCATACTCCCTCCGTTCCAAAATATAAGTCTTTGTAGAGATTTCCACTATGGATCACATACAGATGTATCCAGATACATTTTAGAGTGTAGATTCACTCATTTTGCTCCATATGTAGTCCATGGTGGAATGTATACAAAGACTTGTATTTAGGAACGGAGAGAGTACTTATTAAAGAAGAACGGAAGAGGAACATGCTAAAGAAGAGCAAGCAGATTTTGGATAATAAAATGTTCGTTGCGCAGTGCCCACACATGATGAACCAATGCGCATTAAGAATGCAACTCTTTGCTGTCTCTCGACCATTTCAGGCGGTTGGATGAAGATCCTACGTCTCCTAACCCTTCTTATTCCTCGTCTCTGATTCTTCACATATAGAACACCGCACGGGCTGCCGGCCGGACCACCGGCCCCCACCGCCTGTGTTCCTCCGCCACCCCCACCCCCACCCCCGCCCCCACGCGTGTCGAGTTTTCTTTGTTTGGTGAGGCCCCACCACCGCCCCCCCACAACCACCATCCCCACCCGAGCCCCTTCATTCGCACCAGCGAATTCCGGCGAGCTCTGAGAAATCGACCGACCAATTTTGAAATTTAGTCTACTGTGATTTAACTAGTGTGGAATATAAAAGGGGAAAACCATAAGCATTAGGAGTATAGTGTTGAGCGTGCCATGGCGGATCTGAAGGTGCAAACCGGACAAAGGAAACTTCGCAACCAATGTTTGCTTTCAACTAGCAAGTAAGTGATGGACAAGAAACTAGAGTAAAGCAGTGGCGATCTATTTTCTTGCTGCGATAAATAAGTTGAGCAGATACGAAAGAGTACCGACTCTGGTGCAGCGCCGTGTATGCATCGGCTGAGAATTTGATGGTGCTGCGGTAGCGATGGCTGTCAGCGGCGTGGAATCAGATCTAGGAGGGTAGACGGTGGTGGCGGGGCGCGGTGGACGAGACGATCGTAGCAGCGGCACCGACAAGGTGGACGATGGTGGGGATGAAGCGAGAGGACGGGGTGCAAGGATCCTGGTCCGAAGCCGTGGATGAGAGAGGTTGATCTCTTATATTGGACGACGGCGGCGGGGTATCAGCTCCGGCATGGTGGAGGAGGATGGCGGTGGATGGGGTGGCGGACGGAGGAGGCTGGGGTGGAGAGGGTGTTTTGGCGCCCATGGAGTACGAATGGGGAAAGGGAGGTAGAGAGGAAGGGGGGAACCATGTTTCAGGGCGCGCTTGTCTCAAATGCAAGGAAATTTACAAACTTAGCCCCCATTTCAAATTTCCTACATCACAACAATATTAGTCGGTTGGGGATAGGACGGTAATCTCGCATACACCGAATATTTGCCGACGAGAGTTTGTTTTTGGCGCCCACCATGTATGAATCGGGGAGGGAGTCGATTTCGTCCAAGGACACACTGTGTTTTGGTGCCCACCGTGTCTGAATCCGGGTGAGAGGCGGTTATGTCACGTTTCAGTGAAATTACAAACCTACCCCTATCGAAACCTATAGAAATTGAGTGGATAGGCTTTGCGTGGCACGTATAGGCAGTAGTAATTTCCATCTCGCAAATTTTTGTTGCGGGTGGTTACTGCGACTTTCCCCGCTTCGTTCAAATTTTGCAGAGTGCACGTTTACCGTGCCAACTCAATTCGAATCCCATTTGTATTCTTTTTTTTCTGGGTGGGATCCACTTTTGGTTGGAATAAAATTCTATATACATCTTTTTTTATATATACTTTCAAAAGCACAACACCCTTTATACATAAATATGGTTTACAAATGGCATGATCTTAGATTCATAAGGTTGTATCCATCAATTTGTATTTTCAAATATTTGAAACCACTTTATGTTGAAATCTAATGTATGCATTCCTCGCTAAATGTTTCCAATTAATGTGTGTTTCATGCGGGTTTTTTTACTTCTCAAACATGTATAATGTGTTTCACACATGCAACATATAGTGTAATCCCGTTTAGACATTAACTGCATATAAACTATGCATCGTTTCTAATTAAAGAATCTATGGATCACCAATATTGATAAACTATATAACATTACACGTGTCCCCAAATTCAAATGAATATGCATGTTTGATACACCAATTTGCGTTATGATATTATCGATGTCGTGATCTCCAGTTTAAATATTTGAATCCCCTTTAATCCAGATATTCATCTCATATAGCTATATCTCATGCTTATATAGGACTATCTCTCTAGACCTATACGTGTTCATCGTCTCTCGGGTATCTCTTGTGCTACCTGTATGTCGACAATGATCTTTTATCTTCATAACACACTGATGGTACTCTCTCCCTCGACCTACATCACTCTTTCTCTCTCTAAGTATATCTCGCTCCCTACTATGTGTCTCTAACTATGATTCTCCATGTGGAATCTCTTTCTCTCACACAAACACAAAAATTTGTCTCCCAGGGTCTCATTTCTCTCTACTATTCCCCTATGTTCCACTCGCACACCCGTCATACAAAGATGTCTTTCCCTCCTTAGGTATGAGAACCTACGACTCTTCCTCTTAAATATCTCTTTCTCACACGCAAACACAAACTCTGTCTCCCAGGGTCTCATATTTCTCCATTGTTCTCTTGTATGTCGCTCACACACACTCTCTCTCCCTAGGGATATCTTACGTTCCCTCATATGTCTCTCTAGCTATCACTCTCATTGTGAAATATCTTTCTCTCTCGCAGACACAAAACTCCATCTCTCGGGATCTCATTTCTCTCTGATATTTGTTTGTATGTGACTCACATGCACCATCTCTCTACCTCTCTCACACCCACACACATAACTCAACCTTCTGATCCACTCGACTCCTATCTCTAATGCACACTAGTAGCGTCATTATCTTTCTATTTATCTGTTTCTCCATCAACCTTCTTTCTCGCCCTCACTCTTGCTTCCTATCACGCACACTACATATGTTTCTCTCTACATGCAGTCAAGTGCCCTCTTTTTATCTTTCTCTCTCACACACATAACTTCACCCTCTGAACCACCCGACGGTCATCTCCAACACTCAAACTAGCAGATGTCCCTCTAGCTAGCATCTCCATCTCTGTATCTATCTGTAGTTTCTCCGTCAACATTTCTTTCTCGCACGCAGTCTTGCTTCCTATCACCCACACTATATATGTCTCTCCATACATATGCATTTATAGGTTGATCTCTTTTGCACAATTGTTGTGCCTCACTCCCTCTGCTCGCCATAGCACTACAAAAAAATACACTTCGTGATGATACGTGTTTGTCACAGTAGGTCGCGTTTTTTGTCATGCATGTACATCCATGACAAATTTATGACAGAATCAAGATAGTCATACCTGTGCTGTCGTAGAAGTGTTCCATGACATTACCAAAATTATCATCATGGAAGTGTCCACTTCCATGACGATAAATCGCGTGTCACAGAAGTGGTTTCGTCAAGGGTGACCGACACGTGGCATCCACCGTAACGGAACGCCATTAAGCTATCGGGTCGGGTTTTGGATCCGATAACCCATTAACAGCCCCGACCAATGGGGATTTTCCACGTGTAAAATCATCATTGGCTGGAGGAAACACGTGTCGGCTCACCGTTGGGATAGATGTCATCCAGTCATTGGAAGGAAGACGCCTATGGTACGTCGACACGTGGCACGACCCAACAGAGGCCCATTCCTGTGAAAAGGCCGACCCAGTAAATTTAGCAGGCCAGCCCATATAAGGCCTACTTGTGTCAGGTCCATTTAAGCCCACGACCCATACGAGATGAGCCAATTCGGCCCGTCAATAGCCCGTTAAAGATTTGACACCATTGTAGCCCATCGTCAGTTCAAGCCCGTTAACAGCCCGCTATATATCTGGGCTCAATATCGGCCCGATGAGATTTCGGCCTATTAACGGCCCGTTTAATGGATGGGCCAATTTTTAGGATGTACATCTTTCGGCCTTTTAGCGACCCATTTAAATGTTGGGCTAGTTTCCGGCCTGGTGTGTCTTTCAGCCTGTTGACGGCCCATAAATATTATGGGCCATTTGTTGTCGGACCTGAGTTTCGGCCTTTTAGCGGCCCATTTAAGTGTTGGGCCAATTTTCTGGCCCGGTGTCACTTTCAGCCTGTTGACGGCCCATAAATCAGTTGGGCCATTTGTAGTCGGACCTGAGTTTTGGCCTTTTAGCGACCCATTTAAGTGTTGGGCCAATTCCCGGCCCTGTGTGCCTTTCGGCCTGTTAACGAACCATAAATGAGTTGGGCCATTTGTAGTCGGACCTTAGTTTTGGCCTTTTAACGGCCCATGCCCTTCATGGTCCAATACCAGCCCGGTTTCTCTTTCGGCCTGCTAAAGGCCCACAACACAGTTGGGCCATTTACAATACGACCTGACTTTCGGCCTCTTAGCGACCCATGGTCTTCATGGTCCAGTACAAGCCCGCTGTCTCTTTCGGCCTGCTAAAGGCCTACAGTATAGTTGGGCCATATGTAGCCCAAACTTAGTAACGGCCTGTTAACGGCCCGTGAAATAAACTGGGGCCACCTGTTGCCTGCTTCGATGTCGGCCTGTTAACGACCCGGGAGGTAAGAGGGCCGACCATTAACTTTCGGCCTAGTAACGGCCCATTAACTTAATGGGCCCACTAAAGTTCGTACATGTCTTTAGGCCAAATTAGATAATTTGAGCCCATTACAACGAGCAATTATGCACATGACCAAAACCGATCACGCAAAGGTACGGCATACAGGGAATAACGTTGCACATCCAACATATATTACAGGAAATTACATCCACTGGGCAATCAAAGATTGATGCCAGTGCAAATAAATGAGCAGAACCTAACCATCTACAACGTCACAATCTGCAACCTCAACACAGATGACGCCCATAAACATGTGGGCAAGTTCTTTCTGCTTTGCTACACTGTCTCTGAAAACATTGATCAGTTGTTGTGTCGCACGACTCTGCACCTCTGATTCATCCACCATGTCCATCATTGCTTCAGCCATTAATTGGTTCACAAACATACATTTATTCTGTTGCATTCGAGACAGAGGATACTGAACAGATTCAGATGACGATTTTGGCAGGCTTGTATTATTGATAGTGGAGAGTGTCTCGACCACTACATCATAACATAAATTAGTACGGGAACCAAACAGATTAATCATGAGTTACTGCCATATTACCTGGCCTAGATTTACTGGAAAGAAACAATGGGGTTGCCTTGCTGTTTTCAGAGTTTGTCTTCTTATCTTTAGCAGCCTGCACAAAATTAACACACTAGCATTGCTATCATTGGCCAAGTCAGATAATAGGAAAGCAACATTGACACAACGAACGTTTGGGCAAGTAGCCTACACCAAATTAACACAATATGGCACAACTATCATCAGCCAGGTAAGGTAGTACGAAAGCAACATTGACACAATGAATGAATGGGCAACCACAGAAGCACTACAATTCAGTAATGTGCGTGATATGAGATAGTACGTTCATGCAACTCAGTATGCAAAACTACCAGGCAGTTTTCCTTACAAAAATCAACATTGGCGCCTTTAACATTTTGCTACAACTAATTTTAGATTAGATAAAGGTTAGATTCATGCCGATTAACAAAATACATGTTGATGTAAAAATACAGTGATATACAACAGGTACTTACATCAACATTGGAGCACAGAGAATTCCCGCAAGATATTTTCCTCGAATACGATCCCAATGGAGGAAGTCTTCTATCGTTTAACCTTATTTTCTAAAAGAGAGATGGGTAAGAAACATGTAGAAAATATGACCAGAATGCTATAAAATTTCATGATGCGAGGATACGCACACGCTTCTTAGAATGGAGTTGACATTCTTTTGCTGGACTGGAGCGGACTAGTTCTTTGGCCACCAGAATCTGCTTATTATCAGTGGGAGTTCGGTTTCTCTGTGCTGGAGCAGTATCTATGAAAAATGGACTTGGTTTATTATCTCCTGGCGTTTGGATCTTTTGCAAAGACCTGGTTTGTAACCCTTCAGATTCTAACAGAGCCATCTTCCCCTTGCATGCCTTATGTCGTGGAATTGTCACGGCAGATGTCCTTAGTGTGAGGACTTAGTCGCGAGGCCAACGCATCTATGCGGTAGCTTGAGAGGGGTTGGGCGGAATCGAGAGACGCAATACAAGACAAGGATTTAGACAGCTTCGGGCCCTGGGAAACATCATCCGGTAATAACCCTACATGCTGTTTGTGGCTCGGTCTCATTATTCTCATGCGGGAGTCGCCGGTAAGCCGACTCTTTGTGTCTAGCCCTAGAGATTTTTTCTTGCTTGTCCCTCTTTGGGGAGCCCTGCCCCTCCTTATATAGGTTGAAGGGGCGGGTTACATGTGGAGTCCTATTAGGATTAGGACTAGTCTATTACAAGTGGAATCCTAGTTTGCCCCCCTTAAGGGAAAACTCCTTATGCCTTTCCTCGTAAACCGACCCACCATAACATGAGCTGGCCTTCTGGGCCTTGGGCCTAGTCTTCTATCTGACCCACCGTCGGGGCCATCCGTGAGTCGCCAGGCTCGTGAGTCATTAGACTAGTGAGCCGCCAGACTCGTGAGTCGCCAGTCCTCCGGCGAGTTACCAATGAAAATGCCAAGACCGACCGGGTCATACCGTGGGGTATATCCCCGACATTAGCCCCCAGTTTAATTTGGATTTATCCATGTTAAACTGATCCTGTAAAATAAACACAAGAACAAACTTGATAGGTTATGTTCCGGGTTAAATATTTTCTTGAACCGGCACCAGATCATCCTTAAGTCCTTGTCATTTCCTCCTGGATGCATGCTCAAGATCTTATAGCAAATCTCTTTTAATAGATATGTTCAAACTTTGCCAATGCAAAAAATCCAGGCACTTCTTCTAAAAAATCCGGGTCAATAGGCCAGCTTCATAACCAATTTGCTGACATTGGTTTCTTGTAGAGAAATATTATCAGATAATCCATTTGAGTCGGCCTTCAATGCTCTGACTTGACAAAAATATTGGTCTTGAAATATTCAACTAATATTTAGCCGGCTTAAGGATGTAGATCTTGCCAATTTATTCCCAAAATTGCTGGGTTATAAATAAATGATGCCGGTTCATGATTGTTGCAGACACCGGGTTAATCTGGTCTACTCCAAACTGAAAATTTGAAGATTTTTCTCCCTTATATCCATATTACTCGTAGCCCCCAAGTCTTGAGCAGAACAAAGTGATGGTTTAAGACTTGCTCCAATAAATGATGCAAACTTGAAGAAATCCGGTTTATTCATCTCAATCATATAAAATGAATATTCCACACATGTAGCCCCCAAGTGTCAGGTTGTCATGCTTGTAGCAACCTAGGACTTGTAATTGCTTTATGCTCATGAAAATTTCAACTAGTGTAGCCCCCAAGGGCCGGGTCATTATGCAATAATGAGCAGGGACTTTGTAGATATAACCATGTAAATTTGAATAGCAATGTGTAGCCCCCAAGGGCCGGCTTAGTAAGATAATACTGAGCTGGGACTTTTGTATATAATTGATAATAACATCATATAATATAGTCTCCACCATGGGGCTTGAACCCACGTCCACAAGGTTAAGAGCTTTGTACTCCACCAACTGAATAGTGGACCGTTCAATATAATGGATTAATGCATGTGTACCTTCAATTTTTGACAGGAGCAATTGGTAGCCCCCAAGGGCCAACTCATTTAGAATGTGATGAGTCGAGTCTTCAATAAGTTCAGCAAAAAATGACTTTGCATTAGCCCCCAAGTGCCATAGTGCATGCTGGCAGTGACATGGGACTTGCATATTTGATATAATCCCAATCTGAATAATATAGCCCCCAAGTGCCGGGTCGTAAGCCTGCGGCGACTCGGGGCTATTCCTTCCATTGTAGAATAAATCATATCCATTGATAAAAATAATAGCCGTTGCGCTAAAGCCACTTTGAAAACCTCAATCATAACACTGGTTATTGATAATCACAATAGAAATCTAACCATGTTGGCTATTTGAGATTTGAATAACATAATCCGGTATAAAAACCTCAATCATTAAATATCATCATGAAAATCCAGCCAGTTTTGGCTATTAAAGATTTGAATACCTCATCGGTTGACAAGTAAATCTGGAGTTTAAATACCTGGCGGCTCTTGGCCGATGACGACTTAATGCGCATTCATTGTAAGCCGGCAGTTTTGTAACCCGGTGGCCTATAGCCCTTTAGAAAATCAATAATTGATAACCCTTTTGAGACACCAATTTCAGTGATGAGCTTGGACTGAAGCATTTATATAAGTCATAATTCTGCAAATCCTGCACAGAATTTAAACAACATATGCCTTGGCGACTTATCGTCAAGGGCCAGGGCGGCTAACCACCCAAATGTAGTCTTACCCTGCACACAAGTAGATCACAAGAACCCTTGGCAGTTTACCGCAGGGCGGGTCATAATACCTCACATATAACCACTGTGATATTGAATTTGTACTGCCGGTTTACATGACCTGTGCAGTAAGGGTGATAACCAAATCTTTAGAAGCCAATGCTTCCACATAGATGATGTTTGTCTTAAGCTGGCGACTTATAGTCAAAAGTCAAGCCGGGTTAAGCATAAAACACTTATATACATTTGAGATATAATCCAAAAAAGGTCTCAAGTCAAACCAAAAATTGTTCGCAAAAAAGACTTAAAAACTTAAGGCTTCTGATTCGTATACGATCAGAAAACCATTCCAAAGGGGTTGAGCTAAGATTCGAATACGATCATATAGCCCCCAGTGGCTTTGGCGTTGCTGATCAAGAGGGTACTGACAGCTATGTTCTCTTTGGTTCGAATACGACCTATGTTTGAACAGGAAGCCCCCAAATGACCTTGAGAGTTGTTTAACGATGCTGATTCGAATACGATCCATGTTGGACCCAAAATAGGTTAAGCTATGATTCAGATATGATCAAGAAGCCCCCTAGTGAGTTTGGTAGTGTGCCGATCAAAAGGGTTTCGACAGCTGTGTTCTCTTTGGTTCGAATACGACCTATGTTTGAATAGGAAGCCCCCAAGTGACCATATATTAGCATTGCACCGATCAACAGGGTACCGACAGATATGCTTGATGAGCAGGAAGCCCCCAAGTGACCATAATAAGATAAGCCGTAAGGCAGGATACCTATGTTTGAACCGCGCATCATGGCAGCAAGTTCTTTTTGGCAACCTTTAATTTTTCTTAGAACTCGAACTTGCGAGAGATTAATTCTTTTTGAACCGGAACTTTAAACCGGATTTGAAAGCTTCAAAAATTTGTGAGGGACAAATTTACCTTGAGCCGGATTTTGAACCGGATTTGAGAGCTTCAAAATTTTGTGAGGGACAAATTTACCTTGAGCCGGATTTTGAACCGGATTTGAGAGCTTCAAAAATTTGTGCGGGACAAATTTACCCTGGGCTAGCTTTTGAACGGGATTTGAGAGCTTCAGTGCTTTGCGGGAGAAAGATGTCTCTTGAACCGTATTTTAAACTAGAGTCCTTATTTTGTGCCGGAAATCTTCTGACGGCTTTTAAATTTTCATCGATCTAGCAGCAATCTCTGGGGCCCGACTTATTTTTCCCTTCAATGACCCGGAGTTCTTGAATTCATTGAAACCGGCTAATTTTGCTGAGTCATACCATTGTAGCCCCCGAGTCTCAAGACGACTCGACGAGTTGGCTTGAGATTCTCCATATTTGACCATAGCAGAAGGTATACATCATTGGCGCCGATAGCGCGATGTGAATCCACAGAAGGTTGAGGTGACTGCGGCGGGTTATAAATGATCCCATATGAGCCGTGTCAGCAACTCGGCCAATGGCTCCTTCCAACTGGCTGTTTGTAGTTAACCAAACTGTAGTGGCGGCGACTTGTGCACCTGCCCATTGAACCATCCAGTGTAGACGGCGGCTGATAATATATGATAATTTGCCTCTAATTTGTTGGAAGAAAACCGGGCTTCCCAAGTAGTGACTTGCTCATACTCAATAAACAGCTCATCTAGACAAGTGCGGCTCAGTGTGTCGATATAGACCAGGCCATGAGAGACGGACGGTAATGACGACCGTAACATCAGAGGCGGCATAGACAGATGAACCGGCCGTGGCGATGTAAGCTGGTGCGGACGGGCAAGTTGTCCTCCTTGTTGTAAGCCGGCGTGGTCGCGAGAGACGGCCACGGCATTGTAAGCCGGCGTGGGAGTCTGTTTAGTAATGACGACCACCTGTGCTAAAAGATGTTGGCGTACCTCCATCTCCACGGTATAATATCATTTTTTGTCATAAATAATTGCCTTGCATAAACAATATTGCAGACCAAGGCAAAGATAAACTTGTTTTTGACAAAAACAACATGTGTCAATAAAATATATTTTAGATGGATACCACCTGACTCGTCCGGACAGTAAATGAGTCGGCTGCGGCGTTGTAAGCCGGTGCGGACGAGCGAGTCGACCGCCGCGTTGGAAGCGGTGCAGACACGTGCGAATCGGCCGCGGGTGCGGACAACGAGTCAACCGCATGCGTTGATGTAGGGGGGTGACGACTCTCTCGTCCTCGCTAGTGCAAAAAATAATATTGGCGCACGTCCCTTTGTGACACTTTTGTAACGAATAATAGTCCTGTGAAAAAATAGCACAAACCAGAGTAATTGTTCTCAAATGATTTAATATCTGCTGATAAAATACATAGAAAGGATAGCACCTGGTATTTTTTTTGTTGGACAGACGAGTTGGCTGCGGCGTTGTAAACCGGTGCGGACGGGTGAGTTGGCAGCGGTGTTGAAAAAACGTCACGGACACGGGTGAGCCGGCCGCGGGCACAGATGATGAGTCAGTCCCGTGTGTTGATGAAGCGGGGGGCGGCGATTTGCTCACATATACATTCAACAGCATAATACGGGCGAGCGCCGGTGCAGAATATTGCTAGCATACACTCCATGCCCGCTGTATAAATCACTTTTGTAGTGAACAATTATCCTGTACACAAAAAAGGTACAGATCAAAGTAATTGTCCTTTGACAAGGAACAATATATGCTAATAAAATAAACTTAGATGGATGTCACCTAATTTGTTCGGATGACCGATGATTTATTCAACGCAACAGAAAACGGCTCAGGCAGACCGGCAACTCATGGCGGGTCAACACAATAGAGAAACGGAGGCATCACCATGGCGGTGGCTCATGAACTGCAGCGGCAGCATGTTTGAGACGGCGGAGGCGGCGACTTGAACAGCTTGAAATGGACGCGAGTCGATCCGGGGGTAGACGGCGGCTCATCGTGTGTCGGCTGTACAAACCAAGAAGTCTCACATGGAGGCAGAGCGTGGTGAGTTTGGGTGTGGTCGATTGCGGTCGAGGCTGGCTTGACCTGGAGTGACCACAGAAGCCTGCTGTAAGTCGCCCAGTCATCACGGCGACCTAGAGGCGCAGGTAAACTTGACGCGGGGCTCAAACAGTGCCTTGAGGTATGCGAACGAAGGCGAGTCGTGAAAGGCAACAGTGGCGGAAGCAAATCCGTGTCTGCATTTGCGTCTTCCTCCTGGTTGTTGCTTTTTCCATTGTTGACTGATGGTTGACCTATAGTCAATCAGCGTTTTTAGTAGTTATCGAAGTAGTACTCAAATGAAATGCCTTCATCATGTGCTACTCGAGTACTTTTGGAAGTACTTTTGGATTTGACTTGGTACTAGCACCTGAGCCGATGGACAGAATTAGCACTTGAGATTGAGGCAACGCGCTAGCTTACACGGGACTTGATCTGCCAACTGCGGTTTTGATGGGAGTAGAGGAGCAGGCGCTCGACGAGTTGGTGGAGACGGAGCCACTGCAGCGGAGCGAGACCACAAAGGCAAAGGTAGAGTGAGGCCAGGCGGGTCGGACTCTTCCTCCGGGTCGTGTTGGCTTTGGACGATCCACGCGCGGATCTCAGCCGTGGTTGCAAGTGGTTGAGGCCGCGGGAGCAGAGGCGAGAAGAATCCGCAGAAGCAGGTCGCGCAGGGGTAGCTCATACAGGCGTGGGTGGCCGGCTTGGATCGGAGGGAGACCGCGGATCCGGGCAGCTCGGCGGCACGGCCGGAGGAGAATGCCAGGCGAGGCGACTGGCGACTTGACGAAGACGACTCAGGCGCAAAATTGAAGACGAATCTCGAGTCTGAGTTGTGGTCGTACTTGTTTTGACCCCCTTTTTTATAGGACGGACGGATCACACGTTTTGTTCATCAGCTTCGGGTCTTGACCCTTTAGTGACAGCTGATGTTGACGTAGTAGCAATCAGACTTGGCTGTTGATTTTGGTAGCGAATAATCCCCAATGACTTTGATTGCGACGGATACGATCCTATCAATCTTGGCGACTTACAGTAGCGAACAGATCGCAACCCTGATTTCCTTGAACTTTTTGATCTCACAGATTGTAAATTTGGACGGATGAACTCAAAGCCAATGCAGATCCTTCCAAACCGCCTCGTCTTCATCCGAAAAATTATGAGCCCCTCAAACCCTAAAAAAGATCCCTTCAAGAACTCAACACCACCATGCGCGAGCCCCACTGTGGGCGTTAACTGTCGTGGAATTGTCACGGCAGATGTCCTTAGTGTGAGGACTTAGTCGCGTGGCCAACGCATCTATGCGGTAGCTTGAGAGGGGTTGGGCGGAATCGAGAGATGCAACACAAGACAAGGATTTAGACAGCTTCGGGCCCCAGGAAACATCATCCGGTAATAACCCTACATGTTGTTTGTGGCTAGGTCTCATTATGCTCATGAGGGAGTCACCGGTAAGCCGGTTCTTTGTGTCTAACCCTAGAGATTGTTTCTTGCTTGTCCCTCTTTGGGGAGCCCTGCCGCTCCTTATATAGGTTGAAGGGGCGGGTTACATGTGGAGTCCTATTAGGATTAGGACTAGTCTATTACAAGTGGAATCCTAGTCTGCCCCCCTTAAGGGAAAACTCCTTATGCCTTTCCTCGTAAACCGGCCCACCATAACATGAGCGGGCCTTCTGGGCCTTGGGCCTACTCTTCTATCTGACCCGCCGTCGGGGCCATCCGTGAGTCACCAGGCTCGTGAGTCGTTAGACTAGTGAGCCGCCAGACTCGTGAGTCACCAGTCCTCCGGCGAGTTACCGATGAAAATGCCAAGACCGGCCGGGTCATACCGCGGGGTATATCCCCGACACCTTATATAGAAGAATGGTGATTCAGTTATAAAACATGCTACAACAGAGATGGAATAGGTACTGAAGAATAGAAAGGCATGACATATTGACATGTATTCCCTCCATCCGGAAATAAATGGACGGGTCTAGGCGTATTTCAGTTCAAGATACATCCAGTTTTATCCATTTCTGCGACATTTAATCTGGACGGAGGGAGTATGATGTAAGAGCTAGGGATACGATAGGACAACACTGTAAAAAAACACTGAAAAATCCACTGCAGAACCAAAGTATTCAAACCCATTGATATGAGATAGTACACTCATGCAGCTCAGGATACAAAACTACCACGCAGTTTTCCTTACAAAAATCAACATTGTGGCCTTTAATCATACATTTTGCTACAACTAAATTTAGATCAGATAAAGGTTGGATTCATGCCGATTAACAAAATACATGCTGATGTAAAAATATAGTGATATACAACAGGTACTTACATCTACATTGGAGCAGAGAGAATTCCTGCAAGAATCTTTCCTCATAAACGATACCATTGCAGAAATTCTTCTATCTGTTAAGCTTATTTTCTAAAAGAGAGATGGGTAAGAAACATGTAGAAAATATGATCAGCATGCTATAAAATTTCATGATGCAAGGATATGCACACGCTTCTTAGAATTGAGTTGACATATTTTTGCTCGACTGGAGCGGACTAGTTCTTTGGCCACTGGAATCTGCTTATTATTAGTAGGAGTTGGATTTCTCTGTGCTGGAGCAGTATCTATAAAAATTGGAGTTGGTTTATTATCTCCTGGCGTTTGGATCTTTTGCAAAGGCCTTGTTTGTACCCCTTCAGATTCTAACATAGTCGTCTTCCCCTTGCATGCCTTGTATAGAAGAATGGTGCTTTAATTATAAAACATGCGACAGCAGAGAGATGGAATAGATACTGAAGAATAGAAAGTCATGACATATTGACATGTATTCCCTCCATCCGGAAAAAAATGGATGGGTCTAGGCGTATTCCAGTTCTAGATACATCCTTTTTATCCATTTCGGCAACATGTAATCTGGACAAAGGGAGTATGGTGTAAGAGCTAGGGATACGACATGACAACACATCAAAAAAAACTAGTTGAATGTAAAACTATATGCTAGCGGAATACGTACAGAAATAACTAAGGCAACATACACGTATATGATTGGGAAAATAAGATGGCATTGCAACAGAGCACTAGAACAACACTTCAATGTAAAAAACATGGTATGGCAGACAGATGAAATACATACTGATGAATAACAATGCATAAGATATTCAGAAGCATGATGTCCAAATTATAGGTTTGATGGATACAAGTCTAGTTCAGTTCTACTACCCCATTATGTTGCTAAGTTGGACCTAGAATCTTGATATGATGTTGTTGAGTGTCTATGCAATCCTTTGCAAAGTGTCTCAAAATCTTTTTTGAGCATTTACAGCCGTTATGCTGTCCAATTTCTGCTAGAAATTCTAATGCCTTTGCATTATGTCGTGTTTCAGATAGCCTCCCGCCCCCAGAACCAAGTTGTTCGTCTAACTCGATGTCTCGATGTACCTGGCCATACTACTATGTTGGTCCGTGTAATGACCGAGGCTGGATACCGTTGGTATCCCGAGTACACCGTTGAGGAGCAGTATAGAGACTTCAATCAAAGCCAATACCTCTGCACCGTCAGGATATTTCCTTGCTATCCTGGATCCATTGAACCCCTCCATTGCTCATATGGAATTGGGGTTACCATCGAGATGTCTGTGCAAGACGCTGCATATTCGATTATACGGGCCAGGACTTCCTTGCTTCGGAACACTGACTTCCGCTATATGACTATGTCACTCCCCGGGGCAGAAGGCTACTTCACAACTATTTACACCGACTCTTCTCATGAGGATTAACTGCTCCGCACTACTGCACAGATGCTTGAGGACAAGGACCGTGAAAATCGTGCCTTATGACTGGAGCTTTTCAACTCCCGGTCTAATCACTGGGCCACCTTGACCCTGTTTGCACCTGCTATGCAGGCAGGGTATATGGATATGCGGGATCTGTATCCCGTGCGGTCTACTCTGCCGGACCGTATGGATTGGCGTGATGTAGGGGGCATCACTCCTCCCCGTGGACCTCTTCTGCCGCTATTTGATTGTCACAGGCCACATCCGAGTCCCTATGGACCGCAGGCTCCATAAGATCGACTGTTTCCAGATGATCACGTTCAGCTCCCAGGACATGAGGGTAATTTCTATGTGGATTACTATGGAAATGTCTGAGCTGATAGTAGCACCACTAGTATCATAATAGTTATATCATCCACCGTCCTGCGTGACTCGTAGGATATGACTTAGTGTGTACCACTTTCTGGAGGTGTAGAAAAATCATGTATAGGAGCTTGGGATGCCTCCGATGAGATGTAATCTTCCTTTCATCGTAGTTGTACTCCGTTTGGTCTTGTACTAAAACTTGTATGGTGTGTATGACGATGGAATAAATGTAGCGGTTTCTGTATCTACCATGTCATACGGATGATCATCTTGCATTCCGAGTTATCCTTTACATTCTACATTTCTATGTCAGAATCTTATCATTCTGGACTAAACCATTGTCTTGTTTTCCTAGGATGGTCAACACCCGCAACAACCCTGATCCCCTAGAGCAGGCCGAAGGCAGTAGAGCTGGGATGCAAACCTGCCTCACCCTCCTTCTCTAGACGAGGTCATGCTGGAGGCTGAGAGAAACAAGCGGGAGACCAACCATTTGTTGGAGCACATCAAACAGAACACAGCTCAGCATCAGAGGAATAACTTGATGTCACTTAGTGATTTCATCAAGTTACATCCACCCACCCTTCATCACTCCGTCGAGCCTCTCCATGCCGATGACTGGCTTTGCAGTATTACTCACAAGCTACATTCTGCACTCGTAGCTGAGGCTGATAAGGTCACTTTTGCTGCCTATCATCTCGAAGGCCCCGCCAGTCTCTGGTGGGAGAATTATGAAGCCATGCGCCCAGCTGGCCATGTTACTACTTGGGCAGAATTTAGTGAGGCTTTCCGCGAACATCACATTCTGGAGGGTGTTATGGGCCGTAAGCGTGAGGGGTTCTGCAGTTTCACCCAAGGCAGACTCTCTGTGGATGCATACATGAGGGAGTTCGGTAACCTAGCACGCTATGCAACTGAGGAAGTCTCCACTGATGCCAAGAAGAAGGCAAGGTTCCGCAAGGGACTTAGCCCCGAGCTTCGCCGAGATCTCCGTCTGAACGAGTGCACCTCCTTTCAGAAGCTTGTGAACAAGGCCATCAGTGCTGAGACAGGTCAGACTGATTTCGAAGAAACACGCAAGCATGGTCGTGACAAGGGTTCCTCATCCGGTTCTGGTCCTCAGAAGCGCCAGGTGTGGGTGCCTAAACTGCCCTGCCACCCGGGTTCGCACTGAGGCCATCCTATCAGGCGCCTCGTCCAGCTCAGCAGTATGCACCAGCCAAGCCCTATGGTGGGCCAACCAATATTGCTCCTCCATGCACCAGCTCCGTGATATGCTTCAAGTGTGGGGAACCGGGCCACTACATGCGCGAGTGTCCCCAGACCAACCCAAACCAGTCTGGAAAGGCTGTTGGCCGTGGCAAGCCAACAGGGAAGGTGTACTACGCCAAGCCGGCCACCGCTGCACGTGGCCATGTGAACTGTGTCTCAGCTAAACAGGCTCTGGAGGATCCTAACGTCGTTCTCGTTACGCTCCTTGTTAATTGCCATCCGGCATCTGTTATTTTCGATACTGGAGCATCTCATTCATTTATATCCGAGAACTATGCTCGTTTGCATAACACTACATTCTGTGACATGCCTTCCACCATGGAAATTTCTACTCCTGGTTCTAGATGGCAAACCTCTAGAGTAAGCCATGGGAATGAAATCCAAGTTGACAGACTTGTTTTTCTTGCATCATTGATAGCTCTCAATTTTTTGGATATTAATATCATCTTGGGTATGGACTGAATGTCAGCACATCATGCCAAGATTGATTGCTTCTCTAGGACTGTTCAACTTACACATCCTTCGGGAGAGATAGTCAATGTCTTGACCCGAGTAGCTAAGCAACAACTATATTCTCTTAATGCCAGTACTTTGCCAGGCCTCGAAGACGTTCCGGTAGTCCGTGACTTTCCGGATATCTTTCCAGAAGAATTGCCAGGTGTTCCATCTGACAGAGATGTCGAGTTCGTGATAGATCTTGTTCCAGGAACTGTCCCAATTTCTAGAAGACCCTATAAGATGGCACCACTAGAACTAGCCGAGCTTAAGAAACAACTCGATGAGTACTTGAAAAAGGGTTTCATCCGTCCTAGTTCATATCCATGGGCTTGTCCCGTCCTCTTTGTCAAGAAGAAGGATGGTACGGATCGGATGGTTGTAGATTATCGACCCGTCAACTTGGTCACAATAAAGAACAAGAATCCGCTCCCCAGGATCAATGACCTGTATGATCAGCTCGCTGGATCCTCAGTCTTCTCAAGGTAGATTTGAGATAGGGCTACCATGAAATCAAAATCAAGAACGGGGACATTCTCAAAACGGCCTTCGTTACTCATTACGGCCAATATGAGTACACCGTCAGGTCCTTCGGTTTAACCAAATCCCCAGCCACCTTCTCTCGGTTAATGAACTCAATCTTCATGGAGTATTTGGATAAATTCGTCGTGGTTTACCTCGATGATATACTCATCTACTCCAAAAATGAGGAAGAACATGCCGAGCATCTAAGGCTTGTGTTGATGAAACTTCGAGAGCATCGTCTTTATGCCAAATTTTCTAAATGTGAATTTTGGTTGCCAGAAGTGACCTATCTGGGCCATGTAATCTCTGGTAAGGGTATTGCTATCAATCCCGAGCGAGTTCAAGCCATTCTTAACTGGACTCCACCTGAATCGGTAAGCAAGTTTGGAGTTTCCTTGGCTTAGCGAGCTATTGTTGCCGCTTTGTCAAGAACTTCTCCAAAGTTGCTAAATCTCTAACTGAACTCCTCAAGAAAGATAAAAAGTTCGAGTGGACCCCACAATGCGAGCACAATTTTCAGGAACTGAAAAGACGCCTGACTTCTGCTCCCATATTGGTACCACCAGACTTCTCCAAGGACTTTGTTATCTATTGCGACGCCTCGCGACAAGGACTAGGTTGCATTCTCATGCAAGATCGACACATAATTACTTATGCCTCACGACAATTGCACCCACATGAGGAAAATTATCCTACTCATGATCTAGAGCTTGCAGCTGTAGTCCGTGCACTCAAAACCTGGTGACATTACCTCCTTGGTAATCGTTTCGAAATCTTCACCGATCACCAAAGTCTGAAGTATATATTCACCCAACCGGATTTGAATCTCAGGCAAAGACATTGGGTCGAGTTGATCATAGATTTCGACTTAGGGATAACTTACACCCCAGGAAAAGCCAATGTCATGGCTGATGCACTAAGTCAAAAATCTTATTGTAAAAATCTAATGTTACAACAAATTCAACCACTTCTCCATGAGGAATTTTGAAAGCTTAACCTTCACATCATTCCTCAAGGATTGCTTTCCACTTTGGTGGCGAAACCTACTCTTACGGATCAAATCATCGTTGCCCAAAAGCGGGATAAAGGGATATCCCGGATCAAGGAGAACGTTGCTAGCGGAGATGCTAAATGTTTCTCTACAAATGATCATGGTGTTGTGTACTTCGAGAACCGTCTAGTGGTTCCCAAGAACCAGCATCTACGGCAGTTGATCCTTAAGGAGGCTCATGAATCTCCTCTCACCATTCATCCCGGTAGCACTAAAATGTATCAGGACCTACGCCAGAGGTTCTGGTGGACTAGGATGAAGAGAGACATCGCTCAGTATATTGCTAATTGCGATGTCTGTCGTCGCGTAAAAGCAGAGCATCAACGGCCTGCTAGCACCTTTCAACCTTTAGCTATTCCTGAATGGAAATGGGATAAAATTGGTATGGACTTCATTACCGGTTTTCCCAGAACCAAGAGAGGGAATAACGCTATCTTCGTCGTTATCGATTGTCTTTCCAAAGTGGCCCATTTCCTGCCTGTTCGCGAGAGTATAACCGCTAGTCAGCTAGCAGACTTGTATATCTCCTGAATAGTGTCTCTCCATGGTGTTCCTTTGGAAACTAACTCGGATCGAGGAAGTCTCTTCACATCTCGATTTTGGGAAAGTTTCCAAAATGCTATGGGAACCCGCCTTTCCTTTAGCATCGCCTTTCACCCTCAATCAAGTGGTCAAGTAGAACGCGTCAACCAGACCCTAGAAGACATGCTTCAAGCTTCTGTTATCTCATTCGGGATGGATTGGGAGAAATGCCTTCCATTTGCCAAATTTGCTTATAACAACAGCTATCAATCTAGCTTGGGTAAAGCCCCTTTTGAAGTTCTCTATGGACGAAGGTGTCGAACACCCCTTAACTGGTCAGAAACTGGGGAAAGACAATTCTTTGGCCCGGACATGATCCAGGAAGCAGAAGAGCAAGTTTGCATCGTTCGTGAAAAGTTGAAAACAGCCCAATCTCGTCAAAAGAGCCAATATGACCGAAAACATAAGGCTATGACTTTTGAGATTGATGAGAAGGCTTACCTTCGGGTTACTCCTCTGAAGGGAACCCATCGTTTTAGTATCAAAGGCAAATTGGCTCCTCGCTACATTGGACCTTTTCGCATTCTCGCTAAACGAGGAGAAGTTGCCTACCAATTGGAACTACCTCCGCATCTCTCCAGAGTCCATGATGTCTTCAACGTTTCTCAACTCAGGCGTTGCTTCTCGGATCCTATCCGTGGAGTGGACCACGAAACGCTTGATCTTGAAGACAATCTCACGTATCGGGAGTAGCCCATTCATATCCTCGATCAAGCCGAGTGTACCACTCGACGTCATAATATCAAGTTTCTCAAGGTTCAATGGTCGTACCATTCTAAGAAATAAGCAACCTGGGAAAGGGAGGATCGTCTTCGACTCGAGTATCCCGTCTTCTTTCCGGAGGAACCTAAATCTCGGGACGAGATTTTTCTGAGTGGGGGTGAGTTGTCACACCCTAGCTAGTTCATGCACTAGAGTGCTTGCATCATGTTTATCATTCATCAGAAACTTGAAATGGGGATGACAGAACCCCCAGCAACCCCCGAAACCAACTAGGGTTTACTAAAAATATTTTCAATGAACCTGAAATGCCCTTCTAAAATGTTCATCACTTCTGCCTTGGTCTTAAACCTCTGCCAAAAGTTATGCACAAATTTCTAAGTCATCCTAAGGTCACTGGATTAAATCTTTAGTTATTTGAGTTTGGGCATTTAAATAATATAAAATATTTCAAATGCTCAAATAATCCCAAACTAGAATGTTCCATGCTGGATATATTCCAAGCAGTGGCCATGTGCAGTTTGGTGATTTTTGAAAGTGCCTAAGCATTTTTTAGAAAAGCCACAAGTTATAGAAGAAATAGAAAAACAGAAATAAAAGAGAGAGAGAGAGAGGATCTTACCTGGCCTCACCTGGCAGCCCAACAGCAGGCCCACCTAGCCAGCCCAGCCCAGCAGCCGCTCAAGCGAGCTGCTTGACTCGGCCAGGCAGGCAGGCGGGTGCTCGACGCCGGCACCAGCGTGCGCCACGCAGCTGCCCGCCGCCCTGCTTCCTCCCCTCGCCGCTCTGCTGTCCTAGGTCGATGACCCACTCCTCCCTCGAGCTCACAGACACAACCCCTCCTCCCCAGCTCCTCTCTCTCGCTCTCCCGATGATGGCCGAAGCAGCCGGCGCCGTTCCGTTGCCGTAGCCGCGCCCAACGTCGTCTAGGCGCCGCTCCACCGTGTCCAGAAGCTCCACCACTCCCTCCTCGACCGACTCACCGAGCCATGCCCCGCCGAAGGCCCCCGAGCGACTCCACCGAGCTCGTCTTCAACCTCCTGACGGCCAGATCGCCTCCGCCGCCCCGCTTGCTCCGGCTCGTCCCCGACCTCGCCGTCTGCTCCGTCGCAACCACCGTGAGCTTGGCCACCTCCTTGTCCTCTCTGCTCTCCTTCTCGTGCACCACAGTGAGCACACCGAGTTTGCCCGCACGCGCCGCCGCCGAGCTTGTCGCCGACGATGCTCCGGCCATGCCACGGCCACACCACCTTGCCCACTAACCTCACCACACTCCCAGAAGGCCGTAGCATCACTCCATGTGCCTCGCCGTGCCTCCTAGTGACGAGCCCGAGCTCACCCAAGCTTCGGCCGCCGCAAACTCGTCGCCAGCGTCATTTCCGGCAACCCCGAGCCCAACGACCTGCACCACCCGCCGCGGCTCGCTCCCAGCTACCCATAGAGCCCAACGGTGCCCCGAACGGTGCCCTGTAGGTGAAACCCACACCTGCACTGCCGCGTTTGGCCTCGCCGGCGGCTAAACGCCGGTGAGTTTGACCCCGCTGACCCCATTTGACCATGGGTGGGCCCAGTTTGACCCCCTAGGTCTATGACTGGTGGGGCCTGCCCGGATAATTAATTTAGGATTAGTACTAACTAATAATTAGTTAGACTAATGACACTGACACGCGGGGCCCACTGTCAGGTTTGACCTGGACCGCCCCGTTGACCACTGGCGTCACCCTGACATAATGCTGATGCAGTAATTTATTTACTGGAATTATTCTTATACAGGAAATTCCAGAAAATGCCACAAACTTCAAAAAATCATAGAAATTAATCAGTAGCTCCAAATGCAAAGTGTTATATATAAAAAATGATCAGAAAAAACCAATCTATCCATCTGTACTGGTTTAATGCATATTTAAGCAAGCTAACCTTCTGTTTAGTGCATAACAAGATAAAGCACTTAAAAGGGCCATGCATGAGTTTGAAACTTGAACCTTTGACTCAAAATGGTTCAAACCCATCTGGTCATAGTTGCATTACCCCAATATACTCATTTTGACATGTCTCATGCATGCATCATATTGTTGCATATTGTTTGCTGATGATTGTGTATCAGTGCTCTCTGCGGCAGGTTCTGCCCCTGAGGAGTATCGCGAATACCCTAACGAAGAGCAATACCAGTCCACGGACCCGCAAGGCAAGCAACCAACCATTTGATCATATTGATACAATCCCATGTTCTCGCCTCTGCTCTCTTTTACTGCATTAAGACAACGCGATTCAAACTGCTGTGTGCTACGGTAGTTGAACCCATTTCCTCTGCATGACTTGTCATTGCCATAGTAACTAGATGAAACCCACTAGCATGTGTACGAGTTGATTGAGCCATGTGTATGTGTTGTTCTTACCTTGCTATGCCTGCTATGCTTAGAGTCGTGTCAGGTCTGGTTCATCTGGGTGATGGGCTAGAGTGATATGATCATGTCGGTAATGAGAGTGAAGTGTTGAACATGATTTGGTAAAGGTATCGATGAGAGGCCATGTAGGAGTACATGGTGGGTTGTTTCATCGAAGCCGGCCTTAAGCACTGAGATCTGTATGTGTGATTTAAGATTCAGCTACTACCATACATTGGGCCCTGAAATATGACCCCGCTCGACTTCTTATCCACCCTAGTCCTCTGTCCAGGAGTTGCAAGTAGTTTCTGGTGTTTGTAGCTTACTTGAGGCCGTGGGCAGCGCTGACCCGCGGGGTGGGCTGTGATGCGGTAGTTATGTGGCCGGGTATACCGGGCACCCATTAGGTGTCTCGGAACCCTGTACACATCGTTCGGGGCCGTATGTGGAAACCTCGGCCGGACTCCCTGCGGATGGAACCTGAATAGGCGATAAACCTGGACTAGAGACTTAGGTGTTTAGGTAGGTCGTGGTCTACACTCACGTCGTCTTTCGCATGAAGTCTACCGAGCACATGTCGTGTGCAGACGCTAAGTGGTGGAAACATGTATGAAGTAGTACACCCCTGCAGGGTTAACATCATCTATTCGAATAGCCACGTCTGAGGGAGTCCTGGATTAGGGGGTATCCGGATAGCCGGACTGTGTACAACGTCCGGACTATTGAAGCGTGAAGATACAAGACTCAAGACTTTGGCCCATGTCCGGATGGGACTTTCCTTGGCGTGGAAGGCAAGCTTGGCGATCCGGATATTATATTTCCTTCCTTGTAACTGACTCCATGTAAACCCTAGCCCTCTCCAGTGTCTATATAAACCGGAGAGGTTGGTCCTTAGAAGGCCGATCACAATTACAATCATACCATCATAGGCTAGTTCCTAGGGTTTAGCCTCTACGATCTCGTGGTAGATCTACTCTTGTACTACCCATATCATCAATATTAATCAAGCAAGAAGTAGGGTTTTACCTCCATCGAGAGGGCCCGAACCTGGGTAAACATCTGTGTCCCTTACTTCTTGTTACCATCAGCCTTGACACACAGATCAGGACCCCCTACCCGAGATCCGCCAGTTTTGACACCGACATTGGTGCTTTCATTGAGAGTTCCTCTGTGACATCGCCACAAGGTTTGATGGCTCCTTCAATCATCATCATCAACACTGTCCAGGGTGAGGCTTTCCTCCCTGGACAGATCTTCGTGTTCGGCGGCTTCACACTACGGGCCGATCCGCTCAGTCATGTGGAGCAGATCATTTCAGGATCGCCGGATAGTTATGATGAGCATGGCTTGGACCTGCCGTCAGACGATGCTCGGGATATTACCCCGGCAGAAGCCTCGGGTCTAAATCTGGGGCAGGTTGTGTCGCCTAAGGATGGAGGGCTGGTCCCTGTCCCGCAGGCCATACCCTCGTTGGCGATAGAGCCGAACACATGTCTCACCTCCACGAGAACCTGTGACTCCGGACCCCCAGATTCATATCCGAATGTAGGTTCCAGTCCGCGTATCCCCGAGCCCGCCGATCCTGGTTGGCCTCCGGTGATGGAGTTCACCGTGGCGGACATCTTTCAACATTCGCCCTTTGGCTACATACTAAACTCATTTAAAACCCTCTCTTTGATAGAGAACTTTGTGCCGAACTATGTAAGGCTCGAGTGGGAAGCAGGCGACGAAGAAATTCGTTACCCACCCACCACCCACTTGATAGCCACGATTGATGATTTAACCGATGTGCTGGACTTCGACTCCGAAGGCATCACGGTATGGACGACGATGCAGGAGAAGAATCAGAATCTATGGGGTACCGGATTCCCGCCTCGTCACATGACATATACATGGTGGATACGCTCAAGGAAGGCTACGGTGACAATCTGGAAGATAACACCCCTGGGCAAAAACCAAAGCGACGGTGTAGACGCCGTTCAAAATCCGGCAACAGTAACAACATCAGCAAGAGCGCCAGAAGAATGGATACTCCGGTCAACCCTGAAGGCAATAATGACCAAACAGAACCAGCGATGGAGCAGGACGAACCAGGTCACGCCAAACATAGTCCGGAGCATACGCCCGAAGAAAACGATCTAGAGGGACGAGTTCATCAAACCGGCCCAGGACAAGAAGACAGTGCGGACGACGACGCATTCATCGTTCCGGAAGAACGCGTGGAACAAGAGAACCTCCACAGAAAGCTTATTGCCACAGCAAGAAGTCTAAAGAAGCAGAAGCAATGGCTTAAAGCCGCACAGGAAATGCTCAATCGCAGATGGAACAAAGTGCTAGACACTAAAGAAAGATATGGCGACGATCGCCATACAAAGAGCTACCCAAAACGCAAGCTACTTCCAGAATTCGACGACGAGGCCGTTCCACCGAAGAATAACACGACCAGGAGACCAGGAGTACCACTCCATAATTGCAATAAATCAACTATCGAAGACGCCCACGATCTGCGTGGGCACCTGGAGAAGAAAGCTGGTGCAGATAGGTCCATCTACGGATCTAAAGGACACATCCCGACAGGGGACCGTGGTCGTCAAAACAATTATGATAACCAAACACCAGTTCAGAATAAACACCAAACACAAAAACAGCCGACGACATGCCACAGCGTGTCCAGATATAGAGGGGCTGCTCACCCCCTGTGCTTTACTGATGAAGTACTGGACCATGAATTCCCATAGGGCTTTAAACCTATAAACATAGAGGCATACGACAGAATGATAGACCCAGGGGTCTGGATCGAGGACTTTATCCTCCACATACACATGGCTCGTGGAGATGACGTCCACGCCATCAAATACCTTCCCCTAAAACTTAAGGGACCAGCTCGGCACTGGCTGAAAAGCCTCCCCGAAAATTCAATCAGGAGTTGGGAGGAACTAGAGGACGCTTTCAGGGCCAATTTTCAAGGGACTTATGTCCGGCCTCCGGATGCTGACGATTTAAGTCACATAATCCAACAACCCGGAGAGTCCGCCCACAAGCTTTGGAACAGATTCCTCACGAAGAAGAATCAAATCGTTGACTGTCCGGATGCCGAAGCCTTGGCAGCATTCAAACACAGCATCTGTGACGAGTGGCTTGCCAGACACCTCGGCCAAGAAAAGCCAAGGACAATGGCAGCCCTAACAAGCCTTATGACCCACTTTTGCACGGGAGAAGATAGCTAGCTAGCCCGTAAAGGCAGCAGCGACCCCAGCACATCTGAAATAAGGGATGGCAACGGGAAGCCACGACATAATAAAAATAAACGCCAAAACAAGGAAGATATCCCGGACAACACAATGGTTAATGCCGGATTCAGGGGCTCTCGACCTAACCAGCAAAACAAACAATCTAAAGGCAGTAAAGAAGGATCATCCTGTCTAAATAGAGTTCTCGACAGACTATGCCAAATTCATGGCACCTCCGACAAACCTGCGAACCACACGCACAGAGAGTGCTGGGTCTTCAAGCAGGTCGGCAAACTAAACACCGAACACAAGGAAAGGGAAACACCAACTGAAGACGAGGATGAACCTCGCCAGTCGAACACTGGAGGGCAGAAAAAATTCCCGCTAGAGGTTAAAACAGTGAACATGATCCACACGACTCGCACATCCTTGGGGAGGCACGAACGCGCCCATAAAGACGTGCGTGATATAGATCCGATCGTACCCACACCTAACCACTGGATGAATTGTCCGATCACTTTCAATTGCCTGACGGCCGAACTAGTATTCGGCATGAAGGATCAAAAGCCTTGGTGCTTGACCCAATAATCGACGGATACCATCTCACTCATATCCTCATGGACAGCGGCAGCAGTCTCAATTTAATATATGATGACACTGTCCACAGGATGGGGATAGACTCATCCAGAATCAGCAAGAGCAACACCACCTTTGAAGGGGTGATACCAAGCGTTGAAGCCTACAGCAGGGGCTTCGTCATACTGGAGGTAACATTCAGCTCTCCAGGCAACTCCAGAAGCGAAGAACTAGTCTTCATCATCGCACCCTTCCAAAGCAGCTATCAAGCATTGCTTGGAAGAACGGCCTTCGCCCGCTTCAAGGCATTGCCGCACTATGGCTACCTTACACTTAAGATGCCCAGTCCTCGCGGCGCCATCACCATTAGCGGAATAATAGAGCGCTTTTCATACATATAGGAATACGCGACGGCCCTAACGGCCGGACTATAAGCGGCCTCTAACAAAAATATACCGGGTCGTTAAGGCCACAGACATGGTTAGAAGAGTTCGGCAGCCCATATTAAACCAGGGCACTGTATATGTAATCCTATAGTGGACATCAGGGGCTAGTAATAAAGCTCCACACTCGGCTCAACCTTATTGGCAGGCCAGCATCTTATATTTTCTACTATCCATCGCATACTTACGTTGCACTCTCCTATGAGATCCCATTTTCTGCAGAAAATGTTCGCGCGATACCCTTCCAGGATGCGGCACAACGGAGACAAAGGCGCAGGCGTGCAGCAGGGCCCTGTTCAACAGGTTTCTTTTTAGATTAAGCCCCTGTGTAAACCTTTTCTATTGCCTCTTGTTGTTTCATCATCCCATGGGTTCCATACCCACAGAGGATGCTGCCGTTTTTGGCATTTCGCCACGGCAGATTTACGCAGGTACCTAGAAATACAGGGTTTATAATGAATGGGCATTCTTGAGCTCATCATCTGTTATAAAGTCCAAATACCTTCGGGAGTGTTCGGCGTCACGAGTTTGGCCTTATATGCATCAACTCCGAATCATGTCTTTGGTCAAATGTTGGGTTTGCCCGGCTCCTGGGTTTGCCGCCTTACGTTCCGTCATAATCGGCTAAGGTGGCCAAAGGAGAACTACTGCGATTGTGCCCTGGTTATTCCGGATGAGCATCTCAGTAGAGAAAGCCGAAAACTGACCGTCATGATACAGCGAGAGACTGGTCAACCACTCGACGACTCACTGGAATCTCTAGGATTCCTCTGCATTAACGAAGGGCCATTTCCCGGCCAGGTACACACGCGCCCGTATTTAGATGCACGCGAAGGTACCAGGGGCTACATAGTAGCCCCAACGTTAAAATCCCGCGGCTAAGCGAAAGTGTTATAGCTATATAGTCCGGTTGCCTAGTTTGATGTGCGATCACCTCCTTGCGGGACCAAGATGTTGGATAAAGAGTGATCAAGCACATTTTTTCACGAACACCCCCGCATTGTATGCGTGGGGGCTGAACCCAACGACTGCTACCTTCGGATTACCCACACATATATTCATACATATAAACGGCCGCACAAGGGACACAATCATATTTTCAGACAAAATTATAAATATAACCTTCCAATCAAAATGGTTTTACAATGATTTGAATCATCACTCGAAGAGGAGATTATTCAGGCACTGCACCTCTATCAGGCGGGCACCCTCCGTGACCTGGGCCAAGTAGTGCCCGGCCGGATACTGGCCCCCCACCGGATCCTGAGACGCTACCATAATGGCATCCATATCCGTCCAATACGCTTTAACGCGGGCAAGGGCCATCCGCGCAACCTCTCTGCATGCTGACCTCCTCATGGCATCTATCCGAGGCATGACCCCAAGGAACTGTTGCACCAAACCAAAGTAATTGTCCAGCTTAGGCCCCTTCGGCCAAAGATTGTTTATTATAGACCGCATTGCAAGACCGGACAGCCTGTGAAGCTCCGCTACAGCGGCCATCCTATCAGTTAATGGCAGCGGGTGAGTGGGAGCATTGGACTGCGACCAAAAAAGCTTCTCCACCTCCTTCTCACCCTGATCTTTGAAGAACTCCACAGCATCAGCCGTACTCTTCGCCAGGTCCGCGTATGCGTTCGGCGAGCTCCAGCGTCCATCCACGGGAGCATACTTCGGATCGAAGAACTTCGTCCGCAGCAATTAGGAACCTCCAGCCGCGATCTTACCAGCCTGTTGAAGCTCCACTCACGCACTTCTGAGCTCGGTCTGTATCTCCTTGGTGGCATTTAGTGCCTTGCTCAGGTCAGCCGTTTTATCCTCATGCTCCTTTTTCAGGAGCTCATACCGGTCAGCGGCATTTTTTAACTCGATAGCCATTTCGGCTACCTTTTCCTCGCTTCGGCGATGAGTAGCCTGTTCGGCTCTCAATTCCTCGGCCGCCTTTAGGGCAGCCGCATGGCTCACCCGAGCCTGTTCCTTGGCTAGAGCAAGTTCCGCCCTCAGGGCCTCAACGGCAGCAGCACCATCTGCAGTCCGAACATATTACATTACTATATGCCACCTTAAATATTTTCCTATGCAGGAAAGACAGGACGCATACCTTGGGATTTATCCAGCCGCTCATTCATCAGAGTGATATCGGCATCAACCGAACCAATTTGCCTCGTCAGTTCGGTCACTTCAATGGACGGGCCGGCGGCCGGACCCACAGGTACCTGCACATATTTACAACATAAATCTTTGGTTTATGATCCCCCGTTTGCCGCCTAAGGCGGGCAACCAGAGTCTCAGGGACTACTGTCTATATGGAGCACACCTAGCGCGTGCCTCAGGGACTACTGTCTATATGAACCAGAGTCTCAGGTTCTCCATTACATACCTCAAAGCCTCTGAGCAGGCTTGTGAATGATTCATTCAAACCGCTAGTAGCGGATGAAATCTTCTTAAGCACCGCGCGCATTAATGAGTGGTGCTCCTCCGAGAGCGCAGCTCACTCCAGCAAGCCCGTTAGTACGTCCGGCCGGACATCGAACTACGCCGGACTCCTCCCATCGCCCCCTGTTGTAGCCAAGTGCTCGGGGTGTAGGGCGGCTGACGAATTGACTGCCGGACTCGGCAGATCCGGACTCCTCCGTGACGACACCTCGGTGTCGCCCGCCTCATGAGTCGGAGAAGGGGGTGGGGTCTCGCTCTCCATCATCTCCAGAGGAAGGTCCCCCGAAGACGAACCCTGTTGAGAGGAGCTGCTGGCCGGACTGCAAAAATTTGAATCCTGGTTACTGACCGAGGAGAAATGCAGTACCTTCGGATTGTAGATTGACTTACAGCTTGGTGGAGGGCTGGACCGTTGGAGGGCATGGTGCGGTGAGGGTGCCTACCGGGGCAAGGCCCCCTGGGGATGCCTTTTTCCCTAATTTGGGCATCTCTGCCTCCAAATCTTCGGAGGCGGCCCTCTTCTTCCCGTGTGGGGAGGAGGCCTCGACCTCTCCTCCCTGACTATCCTCCTTGGGGAAGGTAGCAACTACCCCGCTTCGGATGCGTAGCATGTGGGGTTCGGATTTTTCATCCCTCCCCTCGCCTTTCCCCGAGGGCATCCTGCTGAGTACTCGGTCAAGCATCTTGGCCACGGCGGGAGTGGGCGAGCCTTTGGGAAGTGACGCGGAACACCTAATTCTCTCCGCCTTGCTAAGCCATTCTTGGACGCGGATGATTTTCAGAATAAACAATCATGATAAATACAAAACAGGGTGTCCGGTATCAAGGCTACTTACTCGAGTGTCTAGGCGATTGCAGCTTAGGCCCGCATCCTCGGTTGTGTCCGGACACATTACTTTCCGTCCGAAGAATAATTTGCACATCTCTTCGAGCTTCAGGATGAAGAAGTGCTTGACGGTCTGCGGACCCTCTGTATTGAACTCCCACATCCGGAGAGGCCGGCGTTGGCACGGCAACATCCGTCGGATCAACATCACTTGCATTATGCTGACGAGATTAACGTCCCTTGCAAGAAGCTCCCGGATGCGATTCTGCAGTACTGGTATATCACCAGCGGGTCCCCAATTCCGCCCTATGTCTGTCCATGATGCCAACTGTGATGGAGGGCCCGAGCGAAACTTGGGGGCAGCCGCCCACTTTGTGCCTCTAGGAGCCGTGACATAAAACCACCTCCGTTGCCATACATCGGATACTTCTGGAAAAGAACCCTCCGGCCATGGGGCGTCGGTGTTTCTGCTTATTACAGCACCTCCGCACTCCACATGTCGCCCCCCGATCATCTTCGGCTTCAAATTTAAGGTCTTTAGCCATAAGCCGAAGTGCGGGGTGATGTGGAGAAAAGCCTCGCATACGATAATGAACGACGAGATATGGAGGATAGCGTCCGGAGCCAGATCATGAATATCCAGCCCATAATAGAACATGAGCCCCCTCACAAAAGGATCGAGGGTGAAACCCAAACCGCGGAATAAGTGTGGGACAAAAACAACACACTCATTGAGCTCCGTCGTGGGGATGACTTGCCCTAGAGCAGGAAGCCTGTGCTGGATATCTGCGGTTACGTATCTGACCTTCCTAAGCTTGGCAATGTCCTTCTCCTCAATCGAGGAGGCGACCCACCGGCCTTGAGGATCAGATCCGGACATATTGGAGGATTCCGGATGGGTGGAGCTTAGGTTTTGGGTGTTAGAGCTCGAGGTGCGAGAAGGCGCGATGAAGGTGAAAAAAGAGGCGTAGGTCTCAACCCCTTTATAAAGAGGGTGAATATCAAGAGTCCCCGGTGTGACCGTTTGAGGCTTATCTAAAAACGCGTAGGGTAATACCAACAACCATCGTGGGGTCACGCACACTCATATTGATGGAAAATCCCGTAATAAAAGGGACACGATCTCTGCCTCGACGGGATGTGCCAATAAAACCGCCTCGTAACATGAGTCATTGTGGGGTAGGAAACGTCGGTTCACATTGGACAGAGCCACGATGTAAGGGCACGACGCATGAAGATTGCTAGCAAATCAGATTTGTACCATAGGAAGACCATCTTGCAGATCCGGACACGGTCTACGTGTTTGATAACCACTTTGGAGTATTCGGAGGAGGAACCCGCCTTGCAATGCCGAAGACAATACTGCACGTCGGACTCATCGTCATTGAAGCCTGGTTCAAGGGCTACTGTGGGTGTCCTGGATTAGGGGGTATCCGGACAGCTGGACTGTGTACAACGTCCGGACTATTGAAGCATGAAGATACAAGACTCAAGACTTCGGCCCGTGTCCGGATGGGACTTTCCTTGGCGTGGAAGGCAAGCTTGGCGATCCGGATATTATATTTCCTTCCTTGTAACCGACTCCATGTAAACCCTAGCCCTCTCCAGTGTCTATATAAACCGGAGAGGTTGGTCCTTAGAAGGCCGATCACAATTACAATCATACCATCATAGGCTAGTTCCTAGGGTTTAGCCTCTATGATCTCGTGGTAGATCTACTCTTGTACTACCCATATCATCAATATTAATCAAGCAAGAAGTAGGGTTTTACCTCCATCGAGAGGGCCCGAACCTGGGTAAACATCCGTGTCCCTTACTTCTTGTTACCATCAGCCTTAACGCACAGATCGGGACCCCCTACCTGAGATCCGCCGGTTTTGACACTGACAGCGTCCGCGGTAAAGGACTACTTGGTTGTCTATACGGTTCATAGACAAGTTAATGGACACTACTAAAAGCCTCAAGATAAGCGTGAGTGCCGAGGATGGCTCTTCCGTAGGATGACGGAGGTGGATCCTCGGTAGTGTATTGAAGTGGTGAGTAGTGGACTCGACTGCGCAAAACCATTTGAAGTTGGAGTCTCGTAAGTTAGCTTAGCCAAGAGTCAAAGCTGGCTTGCTGCAATAACCCCATCATCCCTTCTTGATAATGTGCATGTATGTAGGATCTGATGTAAGACTTGTTGAGTACCTTTGTACTAATGTTGCTTAATTTACGTTTTATAGAAGACGCTGCAACCCCTTCTGATGGGTTCTTCATAGACATCTATGTCGACGAGTAGGCTGAAGCCCAGGTGGTGATCCTGAGCTCACGAAGGGCCATGTAGTATAGTCAGGCTTACCCACGCCTCTTTTATTTCCTAGTTGTCTGTACTCAAACAAGTTACTTCCGTTGTTGGCTTGTATGCTTGTATAACTTGAATGCTGGGTCGTGTGACCTGTACTTGTGTGTATGATATGTATGGCTCTCTGAGCCTTTAGATAAAGTACTTGAGTTGTAGAGTCATGTTGTGATGCCTTGTTGTATTTTCACATATCGAGCATACTGTGTATGATTGAAATGCTTGGTATGTGTGGGATCTGAGTATCTAGTTGTTTATTCTTAGTAGCCTCCCTTACCGGGAAATGTCTCCTAGGGCTTCAACTAAGCCATGGTAGCTTGCTACTGCTCCGGAACACTTAGGTTGGCCAGCATGTGTAATTCTTCGTTCCTGTGTCTGTCCCTATGGGGAAATGTCACACGATGAATACTGGAGTCCTGTTAGCCCGCTACAGCCCGGTTTACCGGAGTCCTGCTAGCCCAGTCCTACAGCCCGGATTCACTCGCTGATGACCGACACGTTCGATGCTGGGTCATGGATGCCTGTCCCTGTAAGTCTGTGCCACTTTGGGTTTACGACTAGCCATGTCAGCCCGGGCTCCTTATCATATGGATGCTAGCGACACTATCATATACGTGTGCCAAAAGGCGCAAACGGTCCCGGGCAAAGGTAAGGCGACACCCGTGGGAATACCATGCATGAGGCCGCAAAGTGATATGAGGTGTTACATGCTAGATCGATGTGGCATTGAGTCGGGGTCCTGACAGCGCATGTGTGCCGACTTCACCAACCTCAACAAGGCTTGCCCTCAGGATCCCTTCCCGCTTCCACGCATCGACCAGATCGTCGACTCCACCGCCGAGTGCGACCTGTTGTGCTTTTTGGACGCTTTCTGGGGCTACCACCATATCAATATGGTCGTGCAAGATGTGGAGAAGATGGCATTCCTACCCCCCTGCAGCGTGTACTGCTACACTTGCATGGCTTTCGAGCTGCGCAATGCTGGGGATACCTTCCAGCAGCTGATGCGCCCTGGGTCGGCAGCTTGGGAGAAATGTTGAGGCCTATGTTGATGACATAGTGGTGAAGTCTTGGGAGGCAAAGACTCTGTTGACGATCTGGAGGAAACGTTTGCCAGCTTGCGCAAGGTGGACCTGCGGCTCAATCCCAAGAAGTGTATGTTTGGTGTCGCACAGAGGAATCGAGGCCAATCCGGAGAAGGTCAAGGCAATAGAAGACATGAGCCCTCCGCAGATGCTCAAGGAGATGCAGAAGCTGGCGTGCTGCCTGACCTCACTAGGGCGCTTCATCTCCAAGCTGGGGGAACGCGCCCTCCCGTCTTCAAGCTGATGAAAAAGAAGGGGCCATTCGAGTGGACCCCTGAAGCTGACGAGGCCTTTCAAAACCTCAAGAGATACCTGACCAGCCCACTGGTGATGGTGGCGTCGCGCCCTCTCGAGCCCCTGGTGCTCTATTTGGCTGCCACCCCTCACTCTGCCAGTGCTGCTCTGGTGGCGCTAAGAGAGGAGCACACGATCAAGGGCCCTCAGCAGGGCGTTCAACCACCAAGCAAGGCGCAGCAGCCTCAGGACGGTGCTCCTGAGGCCTCGGCCAACTTTGCGACCAACATTCCTCCCGAGGCTGAAACCGACCCCTCGGCCCGGGGGCTCCTGAGGCTGACGCTCCCGAGGCCGCAATCGGCACGGCAAGAGATGGGACCCCCGAAGGCTCGCGTCCTCAAGAGACACAAGACTTCACCAACTCCTCCTCCCTCGTCGAGCACCCAGTCTACTTTGTCAGCACTGTGCTACGGGAAGCACGGGTATGCTACCCCATGCCCTGAAAGCTCTTACTTGCGCTCCTCGTGGCCTCCCGAAAGCTGCGCCACTACTTCCAAGGACACCCCATCAAGGTCGTTTCAGCCTACCCATTGGAGAGGGTGCTCTGGAGCCCTAATGCCGCTGGGCGGGTTACAGAGTGGAACATCGAGCTCTAGGCATTCCAGCTCGAGTTCAGCACCACCAGGGTCATCAAGATGTGGCCCTCGCAGATTTCATGGCAGAATGGACTGACGCCCCTGACCGCAGAATATGCGAGGACCGCTCCCTCTTGCCTGGAGACGAGGCGCCAGACGGATGGATCATGTACTTTACGACGCATTCTCACGACAAGGCGAAGGGGTTGGGGCCGTCCTCATCTCACCCGCCAAGGACAAACTCTACTACGCTGCACAACTCTGTTGTCAGCAGGGCGAAAAGGTCTCCAACAACATTGTAGAGTATGAAGGCTTGCCCGCCGGCCTCAGGGCCGCGGCGGTGCTGGGGGTGAAGCTTCTCACCATCAAGGGCGATTCCCAGCTCCTCATCAACTTCTCCAACAAAGAGTACACACCCAAGGACGAGCAGATGGAGGCATACCTAGAAGAGGTATGCAAAATGGAGAAATGATTCCTGGGCTTGGAACTACAACACGTGCCATGAGGAACAAACAAGGAAGCAGACGACATCGCAAGGAGGGCATCTCGGAGGCTACCTCAGGAGCCAGGGGCATTTGAGGAACGACTTTTCAAGCAATCGGCGCCCCCCCCACCATAGCACCAGCACCACCTCAGGAGGACCTACTCGAAGCACCAGCGACCGGCGCCCTAGCATGTTGCCCTCCCTCAGGGGCCCACCTGCTCCTTGCGCTCAAGCCTCAGGAGGGGTGCTAGACTGAGGAGTTCAAGACGTACCTACTTCAGGGGACCCTGCCGGAGAAGGAGGAGGATGCCAAGCGCGTGGCTCGTTAGGCCACCGCGTACTGCATCTGTGATGGTGAGTTGTCCTGCAAGAGGCCCAATGACATTTCTCTACGATGCATCTCTAGGGAGCAGAGGCTTGAGCTGCTGGCAGACATACATGGTGGGGACTGCGAACACCACTCTTCATCACGCACCCTTGTGGGCAAGGCGTTCCGCAGTGGTTTCTATTGGCCCACCGCACTCAATGGCGCCACAGAGCTGGTGTGCTCCTGCGAAGCATGCCAGTTCCACGCCAAGCAAATTCACCAGCCTGCGCAAGGCCTCCAGACTATCCCGCTCACATGGCCGTTCGCGGTCTGGGGGCTGGACATCTTGGGGCCGTTTCCCCGAGCGCCAGGGGGCTACCGCTACCTCTATGTTTCCATCGACAAGTTCACCAAGTTAGTGGAGGTAGAAGTCGTCCGCACCATCCCAGCTGGATCAGTCGTCAAGTTCATCAAAGGCCTCGTGAGCTGGTTTGGGGTCCCTAACCGCATCATCACCAACAATGACTCGCAGTTCACTAGCAACCTTTTCAAAACATAATGTGCTAACCTTGGAACGCAGATACGCTACGCCATAGTGGCACACCCCAGGAGCAATGGCCAGGTTGAGCGCGCCAACGCTGAGGTCTTGAGGGGCCTCAAGGCAAGGACCTTCAAGAAGAAGCTCGAGGCCTGCAGCACGGGCTGGCTCGACGAGCTCCAGTCCGTGTTGTGGTCCATCCATACCACCACGACCAAGCCAACGGGAGAAACGCCATTCTTCCTCGTCTACGGAGCTGAAGCGGTTCTCCCACATGAGTTCAAGCATTGCTCCACGTGGGTCCTGGCATTCAACGAGGCACGTCAGGATGCCACGCGGGGGATAGATCTCGTGCTAGGGGAGGAATGCCGCCGTCAAGCCTCGCTCCGAGCAGCAATGTACCAGCAGGCGCTACGGTCGTGCCACTGTTGCAACGTCCGCTCTAGGACGTTGGAGGTGGGCGACCTTGTCCTGAGGCGGATGCTCTCTAGGGAGGGGCTGCACAAGCTCTCTCCCGTGTGTGAGGGCTCGTTTAGGATTGCTCGTGTCTCCAACCCTGGCGCCGCACGCCTGGAGACACAGGACGGGGCCCCATCCAGAACACCTGGAACATCCAGCACCTCTGAAAGTTATACCCATGAAGCAAGGCTCCGGCCTGTGAAGGTCTTCGCTCGTGACACTCTCACGTAATAATGAGTGGGGCTGTACACACCCCGGAGTCTCCTGAGAGCCGCCCTGGGGCCTCACGGGGGCTCCCTCCCACGTCCTAGTGGCAACACTTAGCTCCGCGCTGGTGAGAAGACTAGACTAGGTGCCAGACGCAGCTGTTCATTTGCTTTCCGAAGTTGCTTGCAATCTTTTAGTAGTCTTTAATGGAGTTGGTGCTTTTGTGCTTTTGTTCACCAAGTTGGATTTCTCCCCTCTCGTTTCGTTCGTTCTTAGCCTGGGCCAGGAAGGTGTGGCAGTTGCCCGTCACTCTTCCGCGCGTGCCTCGCGCGTGGGGGCTAGGCAAGTGTGTGCGCATGGGCCCGCCCTCGCATGAGCACACCTCACGGAACCCCATTGCCCCAGTGCTTCGGCCTTATCCTCATGAGGAGCACTCGATCAAGTTCACGGGCACCAGCACCCCCTCATGTCTGTGACCCTTGGGCAGCGTGACACGGTGCATTAAGCCACAGCTAACCTATGGCAAGAAGTACGTGCAAAGAGGAACGAGGTGCTAGACATGATTTCTTTTTCTCTAAACAGCTCTGCAACGGATCTACAACACCTCCCAAGGCCTTAAGCGCCTCCCGAGTCACCAGGAATGGGGGCTTCGCCAGATGCCAAGGGCCTCACCCACGTGAGGTGGGAAGCCGTCGCGAACACGTCAAGCTAAGTTATCCTACCCTTGCCTACCCAGAGTACAGACATCATGGCACAACATTAAGAAAATAAGCATTACATAAATGGGCAAAACTACCGTAGTTCATTACACACCCCAGCGGGGCAACCTACTTTTTTTCGAATTGCAGAAGAAAGGAAAGGTTAAATAGAAGCAGCCCAAGGGCATGCGGATCGAGCGCCAGCGCCGCATCCTCAAGCAGCACCTCAAGGTGCCCCCGGCGCTCCACTAGTTCACCAGCAGGTGGCCCGAGGCTGCGGCGGGTCTTGAATCCAAGTTTGATGGCCCCGAGCTCAGGCCGAGCTCCCCTCCAGCTTCACCGGACCATGGCAGCGAGACGACCCACTGCCACCCTCGATCCTAGCTCAACGGCGTGGAGGCCGTTCGCAGCCACTCTTCTCGAGCTCTTATCCGAGGAAGAGCTGCCGCTGCGGGAGGAGGAGTGTACATCGCCAAGGCCATGTTCACCTTCGTCGCCAGCGTGACCGACTTAAAGGCCTAGCTCGTCGTCGCTGCCGTCTTCTGGGCATCACCCCACGCAACGGTCGTCCTCCGTGAACACCCTCATGAAGAGGGTCGCTAGGCCGTCGTACTTGAAGTCGAGGGTGCACCTCCCGCTCAGGCCTCGTGCGTGGGCGAATGTCTGCCAGCCACGGGTCTGGCCCATGCTACCCGTGGTGGCAACCTCAGTCCCCACCCATGAGGCCCTGCTGCTGCAGCCATCAGCTTGCAGCCAGAGGCCGTCGAGCCCCAAGGATGGTAGCTCGCCGGAGAAGAAGCACGGGAGCCGGAGCGAGGTGCCGGCAGGCATCTCGGACCACACCACAAACTCGGGGAGCACGTCCAGCAAGGAGAAGCATGGTCGAGGAGGGCGCGTAACCACGGCATGCCTCCCTTCATCGTGGGGGCTGCCCCGGGGCCGGTGGCCCCCGCCACGAGAAGAAGTACCACCCTGGGTGCCAAGAGAGACGCTGACCCTTGGAGATGCACTCCTGTGCCCCCTGGGGGCCACCGCCAGGGTCACGGCATGCTTGCAGGTCTGGCCGCAACCTCTCGTGGGTGGTGGAGAAGCTGGCCCCTCCTTGGGGGCCTTCCCCTTCTCAGCAGCCGAGGACCTCTGCGGCAGCGCCATGGATGCTATAGCAAGATGGAGAAGGAGAAGGGGCGAGCGGCAAGAAGACGGAGGAAGAGATGAGCAAGGGGGGCTCTGACCCTCCCCTCATTTATAGCCGGAGGGAGGCTAACCGACGGCCTCCACGACCTCATGCAATGATGATCCTCTGCATGCAGCATCGACCCGTCAAGTCAGACAGTTGCCGAGGCAGCATGGGCAAGTGGAGACACCCACGTCCCATCAATCACCACACGTTGTTCAAGGCCGCAGGCGGTTAGGGCCCGTGGTGCTCTGTACTTGCCCAGACTTGTCTGCCTGCGGCCCACTGCATGGCTCCATTGACGGCCTGGTACGGCCCAGCTTCAGCATCAACAACTCAAGACCCTTGCGAGGGGCCAAGCCTCGCGAGACGGGCAATGCCAAGACCTCCAAGGGGATCGACCTCCTCAGGCTGGCTCCCGAGGAGTGGAGACTTCTATGCAAGGTGCGCCTCACGAGGCTCAGCTGACGTGAGCCATGATGACCAAGGCCAGGCGGGCGCCAGCAGGTGCAGAGTACCAATTTCCTCTTTTGTGCAAAGGAGGCAAGCAACAGGCGCGGAGTGCCGAGGAATTAGCCAAAGGTTTCCGTTCTGGTGCAACAAGACCAAGACCGCCAGGACGGCTGGACGGAGGTCATCGCCAAGCCCACCGCAGCATCACGACCCAAGGGTTTTGCAGGCGAAGACCACTTTAGGCAAGATAGTGTGTAATTCCTGTCCCCTTTCAAAGCTGGTCGTTGTGGGATCCCTTCCCGCCAATATATGGGAAGTGGACCAAGGCCACTATAAATAGGACTTAGCCACCACCATAGAGGGGGATCGATTCATTCTCACTCGACCACTTCACCAGCTCACCCAAGCTCAAGAACACCTCACCTCCTGAGGTTGTTCATCCTCTATACTAGTTCATCCTCAGCCCCTCGAGGCAATCCACCACAAAGCTGGAGTTAGGGTATTACACCGCAAGGTGGCCTAAACCAGGATAAACTGTTGTGTCTCTCTGTCCCTTTGAGCTCGACACGCTACGCTGTGAGGATCGCGTGTAGGAAGGTTGGACAGGTTGAGATCTCTGCATGCACCCAGTGTGTTCGGACCTCTCAAGGGTTTGTGGAACCTGAAATCTGACAGATATCATTCATGTCAACACTGCAGAGCAACTGGCAGATATCTTCGCAAAGCCCTTGGATGAGAAAAGGTTTTGCAAGCTGCGGTGTGAGCTAAATATCTTAGAATCCTCAAATGTGCAGTGAATGGACACACATCCTAACGCTTATGCATGGTTATGACTTAGATGTGCAACACACAAAGTAACGTATTTGTTCAATTGATGAAGACTTACCCTCTGAGTGTGAATACATTAATGTGGAATTTGACTTCGGAGCGCCACAATAATTGTTCGCCGTGCCTGGGTGTAATACTTCCTACACGGTGGGTAATGCCACCACCACACTTTCTTGAAGATTTTCATTTGGCGTCATGATTGCATTATCTTCACATTCGGATTGTCTTCAACATTGATTTATCTTCAAGACCTATATCTTCGTAATGTTGATTTATCTTAAATACTATATATGTGTCTTGTCCTCTACAACATTCACTTATAGCTATATCTTCAAATTGCTATTCTTTTGACCTAAGTGAATGTGATCGGACCCTGACCCCATCTTTGCTACTCCCTCAAATTCTTTCTGTCTAGTCATATGCATTTTGTTGACATGTGTCGAATATCTTCACAGTGTCCTCGTCAGCTGAAGATACAAAGACACACATTTAAAACTGTTTTCAATGCCTTATCTTTTGCCTGAAAGCCGGAGAAGCCGGAACAACCATCCGACAATCCAAGCGTGCGTGGGAACATGGTTCAACTCCTAATAAATTGCATGCATGCCATGTGTCCTTCAGATGTGAACTGCCAAGGGCACCTACGTAATTGCGTTGTGCCACCCTCCTCCTTATAAATACACACTCACGCCGTCATTATCTCCTCTTCCACCTCGCCATCTCACTCAAACACTAGCACCACCGCTAGCTCGTGTCGATGCGGGAGACGAAGCACTTAGCTCTTGCGACTTCTTCGATGCTGTCCCTACACTGGCCGCGGACCTCATCTTCTCCGCCGCCATCGTAGGTGTCTTCCGTCGCCAAGTTAGGGCACAGAAGATTGGACTGCTCGGCATCTGTTCTGCCTTGTCTAGCAGTTCCTCTGTGGTAAATAAAAAGGTGCTTTTTACTGCTTTTTAGATCCGTCAAATCTATCAACTTCACCCAAAAGTGGTTTCTGAACTTCCAAATCTGGATCTTTCTTTTTCTGCATCTCATATCTTGCAAAGTATGTTCACTTATGCTTCAGAACTAGTTAGATTCCTCACTTGTACTTATTCTTGGATTCCTACAAATCTAGAACCAACTCCCTTCAAATAAGTGAATGTCTTCGCACTATGAGGTCAATGTCTTCTAACTGATTTATCTTCAAAATCATCTGAGAATGCATATGACCTCTTCCCCTTCCCTCACATCTCTAATGCTGTCACAGGTACATGTCCATGGGAGAATCCGTTGGTTCTCATAGTATGAATTCATTTGCAGAATTCTTACAGCGTCATATTGAATCTCCTGAAGCAGTTCTTGTCTGACAAGTCATCGAAAGCCTTTCACTGTTCTGAAGCCTATCCGTCTGAATCTAATGGCCACTAAAAAATCTGCAAGGAAAGGCAGTAGGCAACACCATGGCAATACCGGACTGGACCTGCCCCCAGATCTATATGAGCTCTACAAATCTGATCCCGAAGAGAGCTATACTCAATGCAAGAACAAAATCCAATGGATTCAAAGATATTGCGCTGAGCAATGGTTCAAGTACAACTTTGTCACACCTGAATATGCTGAGAAGAATTCCATCAAGCGCCTGTGGGGCGATATTCTTTACAAGAACCTGGCACCAAAGACAAAGCCTGAAGCTATTGCTCAGGAGCTCTATCCATGCATGGTCCGAGGACCTCAGCCGAAAATGCCAACCCATCATCTCTTCGATGGTGTCGTGATGATGATCTCTTCAAGTGCATCTTCCAGTTCGCCAAGGCGTCTGCCATGAAGAACAAGGAGTTCGGACTCAACTTCAACCCTGGTCCGTCTGCTCCAAGGTCTGATGGCACCCGTGAAGCCAATGATAATAGAATTGGCCCCTTCAACAACTTTGATGGGCTTCTGTCTCACATTGCTGCCTAGAGGGCCACAATGGAGCAATCTGCTGAAGATGCAGACTCTGAAGAAGCTCCTGCACAACCAAAGCAGAAGAAAAGGTCCAAAGCTTCAAAGGCCTTTGCTGCTGCTGCTCCAAAAGCTTCAACGAATAAGCCATTGAAAACTGCACCTCCTGAAGCTAGTGTGCAATCAGAAGATTTGTCCCGCGTCTCCAAGAGGACCAAGAAGTCAAACCCCAAGAAGGTCTCTGGGCAGGCACTCACTCCTGCTGCCGTTCTGCACAATGAGGAAAACACCATTGATCTGTCAAGCAATGAAGATCTTGTAAACGATGCTCTGGAAGAGCTGATCAAGAGAAAACAGGAAGTTGAGATCTTCCAGGATCTGCCTCTATTTGATGCTGATATTTTGAACAACTTCATTGATGAATGGTTTGATGACCAAAGCATCAACCGTGATGATCTGCAGCTTCTAGTGGACATTAGTGTCACCTTTCATGGAGCCATTGCAAATGAACTTGCCTTGGCTCAGAAAATCATCGAGCTCACTTCAAGAAGCACATGGACAAGCTCAGCGTGGCTGATGTGCAAATATTCAAGAAGATGATGCAAGACCTCAAGGCAGAATTCAACAAGAAGCATGATGAAGCTAAAGGCTCATGCGAGTGCATGAAGTACTATGCGCAGAAATGTGTGCAAGCACACAATGAAGCTGAAAATAGAAAGGCTCTTGGGCATCCTAGCATCGACCCCAAGATGGATACCAAGAAAAGCAAGAAGCCTGCTGAAGCTAATCCCAATACTCCAAGGCAGGGAAAACCAAGCACTGTCTTCCATGCCAGCATGACTGGCTTGAAGCAAAAGGTCCCCTCTGCAGCTTCTGAACTTAAGAAAACTAGGCAAGCTGAAGCCGAAGCCAGGAAGAGGAAGCTCAAAGATACATCTGATGATGCTCCCTCCAAGAAGAAGTTGAAGACAAAGGCTTCAAGTCTTCAAAAAAGAGCGTGATGATGCCCCAGAGCCCCTCATAGTTGAACCTATCTCTGTTGCCTTACATGCCTCTGCCAACCGCGAGCGCCGCCTCATAATCCATGAGCCTACTTCCACAGAGGCTCCAGAAAATGAAGAAGTTCCAGCTGCTGACCCCAACGCAGCTAAAGACATTGGTCGTGAAGACAATGTGAATGATGATGAAGTCCTTCCTCATCTTGAACCAACTCCCATGGTACCATCACCTGCTCTGACGAGCAGTGAATTGATCAGTATTGGTCGTCCTCTGACTCCTCGTCCTATGACACCAATCACTTAGGATATGCCAGTGGATGATGAAGCTATTATGTGCACTCCTCTAGCTCAAGTCACCACTACGGTGCTTTAGACTCAGCAAGAAATTCCTAACGACTTTGATTTCACTATCCCTTACCATAAGTGTCGCCTTCCTTCAGGAGGCTTCGTAGAGGTCCCAGGTCTCAGGCATCCATGACAAGCATACCAGAAAAGGATTTGCAACCAACTGGCTCAGTAGCACGTCAAGTGTTCCCAGACGCCATCCCCTCTACAACTGCCCAAGAGTCCAAAGCAAAAGCTGCTGAAGACATTTCGGCTGCCTCAGCCAATGAAGAAAAAGAAGAAGAAAGAGAAGCTACTCCCCCTACCAGTGATCCAGTCATACAAGCTGAGAAAGTGTTTGTGCCAGACCCTCCAGTCATTGAAGAGATGGAGGTTGAAACCAATGTGGCTGCCACCAACAACACCACTGAAGCCAATGCCACTGTCGTGGCTAAAGACAATGTAGAGCCTGAAGCCAATGCAACAACTGACAACATTGAACAACAAATCACTTTTGATGACGTCATTCCTCCACCAAGGTCTCATACCATGGAACGTGTAGTCTATCAAGGTGAGTTGGTAACTGTCAGATGGCCTATAATGGTTCCACCCACTGCTTTCGGGCCACAATATGATTATCATGTGGAGCAGAGGCCTCAGACTTTGAAGCCAAAGCCAAGACTGCCAAGGCTTCCTAGTGCTGCAACAACACAGGTCTCATTCAGTGTGCTCAGCTTCAGAGAGCACAACACATTCTTTGACAGCGCCAAGAACCCGTACACGAAGCCCAAGATCTCCTCTGACAGGTTTTGGAGCCGACAACAATGAAGCTATTACTCTTACATCCTATACAACCAAGACCAGAAAATTTCCTCATAAGCATCTGGATTGTGATGTTGTTGCTGGGTTGCGATGCCTTGAAGAGGCACTTGACAGTTTCGGAGATGTTGGGTTGCTGTCTTTTGTGACTGACAACGAGCACTGGAACGAAGAGCTTCTGCTGCAGTTCTATGCAACTTTGCACATTCGAGGCTACAACAGGGATTCGAAGACTTGGGTCCTTGAGTGGATGACAGGAGATGTTCATCATGATGCCAAAGCTCGGGACATCATTGAGCTTACTTCCCTGCCCACTCCTGGTGAGTTGTATGAACCAGGTTGTCATCTCTATCAAAATGAACTGCAGAGCATCTTTCGGAAGCCTGAGCCAAATATGAGTCAGATGCTGAGCATGATGAAGCCATTGCCCCAAGACACTAAATACCCTAAAGAGTTCTTTATCAAAGACCTCGAGTACTTGCCCTGCACATTATATCACATTCTGAGGTGTACTCTATGGCCAATCAAAGGCAACTCTTCTAACGCTAAACTCGAAGGCGCCATGAAGACATTGGTCTTCTATATTGTGAATGGCATAAGATTCAACACTCAGGATTCTTCATCCGCCAGCTGGCTGCTTCTGGAATTGATTTGTTTCGCCTGAAGTTTTATGCTCCCTATATTATGCGCCTAATCAAGGTTCATTCCACTATTGACTATCAACCTTCAGCACGCAATCATGTTGTATTCCTGCCTGACGTTGACATGTCCTATGAAACCATCTACTCTGATCTAGCAAAGAAGCCCCTCCATCTGCAGAATGCTGGATATCAAAGCTTCACCCAGCCTATTGAAGGCATTCACGTACCAAACTCTGCTACTCCTGACTATCCCCTGGCTGGCAACTTGCATATGCCGCATCGCGCCAATACTGGAGCCACTGCTAGTACGATTGCTCAAAGGCCTCAGAAGCATTCGTGTGTCCTCAATGACCATGAGCTTCTGGTATCTTTGCGTCAGAAGCAGGATAAGAATCATGAATGGCTGAAACGCCAAATGCAGAGTCTTCTGGTGGATGTCAATCATATTTGCAACCTGGCCACCAAGAACTCCTTCGTCGCACATGAAGCCTATCGATGGTCCTGGAAGAGCCTTACCTTGCTCTTCTCTGAAGATGATCTTCGTGAAGATGGCTTCATTGAGAAATTCAAGTTTGACTCCAGGCCACCGCAATCTGCAAGTTGGCATCCAACACCTTCTATTGAAGATTCTGAGTACTCATCTTCGGCTACAACTGTTGTTGCAAGAGTCGTCGATGAAGAAGATGATGCCACTTCACCATCATTAGCTTCACTGCATCAAGATGCTGCCCCAGGACCTTCTGCACCACCTAACTCCAACATCGACTCTCCTGCTCCAACATCGTCTCCACCCGCGAACGCGTAGAAACTATATGTCTTCAAACCTTTTTGGTCCCTACTAACAAAAGGGGGAGATGCATATGAGGTTGGTAGTCTTCAAGCGGGTCTATATGGGGTGGTTGCCTTAATTTTTGCTAAGTGCTTGCAACTCTCGTTTTTGAAATTGTTTGGCTCTTGAGTTGTAACACTTAAACTTGATGGTTGTCTGTTACTTTTGCTGCTACGTTGTGATGCGATGATAAATTCTGCATGAAGTCATTCTGCAGACGTCCATTTTTCATTATGCATATCATTATCTTCATTACTTTCATATATGCATGATGAATTGGATTCATACATTGAAGATGGCCTCCACACAGAAAACCTGCCATGTGCATTTGCATTCAAAAGCAAACTACTTATATGCACATCTTCAGGGAGAGCCTCGGTTAATCTATGAACACAATGATCATTAAACTGAATTTTCACATACTTTTATCCCCGTTGAAAACTTCAACCAGTTTGTCATGAATCACCAAAAAGGGGGTGATTGTAAGTGCATATAGTGCCACCCCTAGTTGGTTCTGGAGTATTAATGACAAACGTGGTTGAGGGACTAATGTGTTTGTGAGAATTGCTGGATAACATAGGTAGTAGTCCCTCACTGATTCAGTTTACCTACTAGAGATGACCCCTAAAAATGTGTGAAGACATTAAAGACAATGGTGGTTCGTGAAGGCATTCACGATGAAGATTATGACGTGTGAATATATTCACTTGAAGACTATGGAGTGCGAAGACATAGTTGTTTCGTAGTTTCCTTTCTTCTTTATTGAGTCATAGGAACCACCATACTATTAAGTGGGGTCCAAGTGGACAAAGTCATAGTGACTGATGTGATGTTCAACCAAATCCTATGTCTTCGAGCAAAGACAATGAGAGAAAACCTTATCCAGAGCTAGATGAGTCAGCTTTGCTTGTATCCCAAGCGAAGCTGCCACGTGTGTTTGAAATCCGACCATTGGACACGTGTCGGTTCCTTAGTGAACCAGGGTCATTTCGGACATATCAGGTAGGATTGGCAGTTGGCTATATATAGCCCACCCCCTACACCATAAATTGGTGGCTGCTCAGAGTTAGTGCACGACTTTTATCATTTGAGAGCAACCCACCTTCGAAGCATTTGAGAGAGAGATCCTAGCAAGGACTAAGCCCAAAACACCCAGAGCCAAAGAGTGTTAGGCATCACTGAAGTCTTTCGTCTGCGTGATCTGAAGACTTGTTACACTTGAGGACTGTGAATCCTCTAGCCGGTTAGACGTCGCATTCTGAGCATCCAAGAGTCATTGTGGATTGCCGGTGAACAAAGTCTGTGAAGATTTGGAAGTCTACCTTGAAGACTTACCAGAGTGATTGGGCGAGGACCGGGTGTCCTTGGCTCAAGGGGAATAAGGTGAAGGCACGGTCTTCTGAGTTCAATCTCAGCCTCCCTAACCAGACATACAGTTGTCGCAGCAACTAGAATTGGTCTACCAAATCCTTGTCTTCACCAAGCAACTGGTTCTATCCCCTACTCTCCTTACTCTTCAGTTTGTCTTCGTGAAGTCATTGCTTGCCTGCCTGATTCATTTGACTTTACTGTGTGAAGACTTATATCCGTTTGGCTTCGTACTATCTTCCATTCTGATCCCATCTACCTAGCTGCAACTAGTATTCGTGCTTCCACTGTATTGTATGCTTGCCTAGTGTAGTTTACATTCCACTGCTTACTATATAGGTTTAGTTTACTTGTTTGTCTTTAAAGCCACCGTGTTTTGAAGACTTTCATAAAAATTGCCTATTCACCCCCCTCTGGTGGATAACTAGCACTTTCAGGTGTGACCGAACTGTTAGGGTTTCTGGCAGTGGGTATGTCAAATGAACTCGGTGGCTCCGGGTAGAAGGAACGATGGGGCCGAGTTGGTATTTGGGTTTTGGACGTATTTGGATGGAGAAGGTGCCTGAGGGTTTTGGAGAAATATCACTAAGCATTTGGGCAAGTATAACATTAAGCAACAACTCATCCCCTTTTAATAGTATTGGCTTTGCTATGGACTCAATGTGATCTTCCATCACTAATAAATAAATGAAGATTCTTGAGCTTTTTGCCAATCTTTGTTCTTGTCGTTTTGAAGGGTCCACATATCTAGTCCATGCCATGTCAATCATTGAACATAATCTTGAATAGATATTAGTTCAATGAGCTATATGTTGTTATGAATTACCGAAACCAACAGGGATTAGTTACACTTCCAATCTCCCCCATTTTGGTAATTGATGACGACATATAGATCAAAGCTTCGACAAATGATTAAATGAATGAAATACAAAGTCGCTTCGAGAAGTATGTGATAAGTAAGAGCTCCCCTAAATTTGTGAATTATTTAAACTATGCGTTCGAATGCAAATGCACAATCGATTAAGATCATGGGTCACTCTTTCATGCCACATACATCATGGCGGAGTGCACAAAATGATAAGAGTGAGGTAATCATGCACGCATCACCAAATACATAAGTGAATGATCATACATAAATGATTGAGAAGATAAGCATTAATAGTAATGGTAATTTGCACAAGATATGAATTTAGTCCCAATGTGATGAATATTCAAGAAGGACATAATAAAAACTTTCATGAAGATCATTGTATATGATAAGTTTGATTCCTCGCAGTAGTTTTGCGATATGAAGATGATAATATGTTAGTCATGTTAGTGAGCAATTGTGATTTAGTAAGAATATTCGTGTTGAGGTTTGTGATTCCCTACGCATGCACGTAAAGTCAATAGTTATGAAACAAAGTTATATCCTACTTATGGTGCATTATTCAGTGTTAGTTATGCTCAATGCATGTTTACGACCGTTTTTGCTTTTTGGTTCGTCGTTTCTCAATCTATTGGCTAGCCTTCATTTGTACTAAGTGGGAATGCTCCTTGTGCATCAAATTCTTTAAACCCAAAGTTGTGCCAAATGAGTGCACTATACCTACATATATGCGGTATTTCCATGTCATTCCAAGTAAATTTGCATCTGTCAACTCTAATTATTCAAAATAATTTTCCGTTTAGTGTGCCCGTACCGCTCATGAAGCGGCAGGGGGTGGCCAATATTTTCTATGCTAGGCGGGTTATTCTCATGATGAGTGTTTATTCATTTTCCATTGCACGAGAAAGTGGTAGGTAATAGCACTACAATAAAAAGACGCATCCGTGACATTTTGGGCCGAACGATTTTTTTTTCTGTCATACATATGACACATCTTTGATGATAACTGTGACAGAACCCGGTATCATCATAGATGTTGTGGGCTCCTACTTCTATGACAAAAAATCATGACAGAAAATGGGATTTTCGTCCTGGGAGGGCCGGAGACGTAGCTGCATGACATTCCTTGGGCCGTCCATGACGAAAAAAACCGTGGTAGAAGCAAGGGGTAGGAAAATTTTGGGGAGTTGCCGGTTACGGTGGGAGGTCGGGGGCCGAGCGATGCGAGTTTCTCTCGTACACATACGCGCGTCTGTGCGAGGTGTTGGCTCTAACTGAACCCGAGCGAGGCATAGGGCTCTAACTAAACCCGAAGGATTGCACTGCAGGCTACGCGTTACTGAACCCGAGCAATCGATCGATGGCTCTTAACTGAACCCGATGGAGGGATTCCTTCGCTACTGCTGCTAACTGAAGCCGATCGATTGGATGAACAGTGAGCGTTGCGGGGGGGGGGGGTGGATGAACAGTGAGCGGTGGCGTTGCCTCTGGATGAACACGACCCCGTGGTGTGGAGGGCTGGATGAATAGTAGACGGTGGAGGGGTGGTTGAACAGGACCCCGTGGTGTGGAGGGCTGGATGAACAGTAGATGATGGAGGGCTGGATGAACAGTAGACGGTGGAGGGGTGGTTGAACAGTAGACGGTGGAGTAGCACACGGTGGAGGCTGGATGAACAGGAGCCCATGGAGGCTGGAGGAGGTCGACGGTAGCCCGTGGAGGCTGGAGGAGGTCGACGGTGGAGATGGACAGTATCCCGTGGAGTCCCGTTTTGCGGTACGCCACACCCCTCCCGATGAACAGGACCCCTCTTTCGACCGTAGCACTCCAACACAAGTCCGTTTCGTCCGTTTTGCGGTACGCCACACCCCTCCCGATCAACAGGACCCCCGTTTCGACCGTAGGAGGTCCGTTTCATCCATTTTGCGGTACGCCACACCCCTCCCGATCAACAGGACCCCCGTTTCGACCGTAGGAGGTCTGTTTCCTCCGTTTTGCAGTACGCCACGCCCCTCCCGATCAACAGGACCCCGTTCCAAACGTAGGAGGTCCGTTTCCTCTGTTGTGCGGTACGCCAAGCCTCGTTTCCATTGCCTGTTCCATCCAAGCCGGTTGGCTCCCACGCGTTCTGTTGCCTCCCAATGAACATGACGCATTATGTTGCCTCCCCATGAACACGACGCATTCCGTTGCCTCCCCATGAACACGACGCATTCCATTGCCTCCCCATGAAAACGAGCCCTCGCCGTACTTATGCGCGACTAGGCGTTCGAGAGCCCGCCCGTATGTACACATACGTGGGCGTATTTTCTTTCTAGTACCCTGGCCGCTGTACGTACGTGTACATGCTACGTGCGCGCCTCTACTCACATGCGCGCCTCTACTACGACATGTGCGCGCCTCTACATCGACCAGTATGTACGAGGCAGAGGACACTGCCGGCTCCGTCGAGGCCCCGTGGCGCCAACAACGAGGCATAGGACACCGCCGGCTCCGCCGAAGCCCCGCCCCGCCAACAAAGAGGCAGATGACATCGCTGGCTCAGCCGAGGCCCCACCCTGCTGGCAACATGGGGGAGGATTTCCACCGCTCCGCTGAGGCGCTGCCCGCCGGCAATGAGACAGAGGACATCGCCGGCTCTACCGAGGCCCCGCCTCGCTGCCAACGAGGCCGTGCCACACAGAAAACGAGGAAGAGTAGAACACGGTAGGTCGCCGCCGCTCGGGTCCAAGTAAGGCCACCGCCGCTACACTTCGGTTGAAGCCAAGCTAGGCGGGTTGACCATTGACGGTCGGTTAGCTTCTTGGCGGCGACGTGGAGTCGGAGAGCTGCGCTGGAGAAGAACACTGCTTCTACTTAACTGCTGGTGCAGTTGGCTGACTGACATGTGGGCCCAACAGGCCACATGTCAGTTACGCAACTGCACCTGCACCTGCAGTTAAGTCACTGAAGCTTCTGTTCGGCTTAGCGGGACACAGGTGGGTAGCTTCGGTTAATTAATTATACCTCCAGCGCACCCCTTTTTAGTTTTTTTTTGAAAAGGAGGATGACCCCCGGCCTCTACATCTGGGAGATGCATGCGGCCACAAACTCCCCTTTTTAGTTGAAGAATGTATGAAATGTAATGAAATCTGGCATGTTTATATGAAATCCGACCGTGTATGAATGAATTTATTTCGATTAGTTCGAATTCCTGTATCACTGGCATTGGATGAACATGCAAAACAATACGTACTAGCATTATTCCTAGGGTGATCACCACGTTTGCAACAGTTTCACATGTACTCCCTCCGGTCCTTTCTAGTATGCATACAAGTTTTGTCTGCAGTCAAAGTATCTCTACTTTGACCAATCTTATACAAAAAAGTATGCACTGTCACAATGTGCGAAGTAAAGGAACAGAAGGAGTACAAAGAGTTTGAGCAGCTTTTTAGCGTTTCTGTACATTGCAATCAAACACACAGGCCTGGCAATTCATAGAGAACATTCAAAACAATCGATGATTATGCATCTCAGCGACTGACATGTCAGAGGCAATATTTACTTCACAACTAAAGAATAAATAAAAAAATTGATCGACGCTGCTGACAGCAAAGGGCGTCCCATTCAAAAATATCAAACGCATATCTTGCTAAAATCAATGAGCAAAATTTGACAAGGTTGTCCCATTCCAAAATATCAAATGCCTACGATTGTGGAATGGGCAGGGTTTGCCATCAGTTCGGACATTGACATGGCACCTCATGCTAAATAAACCAGCTGTTCTTTTTGTGCAGTTCCACCAAAATCAACCAAATTTGCGTGTAGCTTGTATGATTTCGCCCTTATATGTTGCAACGCCTTGAACTTATGGGCACCTCCTTTCTTGTGGTGGAAATGAATGATTCGATGTATTCATGAACATTTTGTGCAGTTCTCGTTGAAATCAAGCTGAGCACCCCTGTTTGCACAAATACAAAAAAGTGATTAGTATAAAGCAAACTATACTATGAATTGACAGTTTCAACAGGCACATACATGGTCCATGTAGAGCACACTTTTAGGAAAATGGAACTCACCAGAAAGAATCCTAGAACAACATTGTACTCACGCATCAGAGCAAAAAAATGGAGATTTGTCAGTCCTTCTAAGCTAAAGTTAGTTTGGTCTTGTGGGGAGTAATGTAACCATCCTTCAACTGCTCCTTCTGATGAGAAGATAGACATGGCTTCTTCATCCTGGCATAATTGGAACTAGTCACCTCACGTAATCCATATTCTTCTTCACAGGAAGATGAGCCCATTGTGCAAAGACAAGAGGACTACTAAATGCTAGCATCCCTGTTTGCTCGAAAAAAAGGAAAGGAAATATTTAAAACAACATAGATGAAGCACTTCTCGAGGACAGTACCACTTTTTCATGACAATATCTAAACAGTAGCACAACACCAATAGAGATGACAAAGCTCAGTCATATGGATGAAATCAGTGGGCGAGTACCAACATTTGTCAGGAGGCCGATTGTGTAGAGCATACAGATGAAGCACTTCTCCGGAACATTCTGTTGCTATCTACAGGGGTGGCCATGCTTACTATATACTCCTCGATCAGTTTAATGTTTCCAACATCTTCTTGTGCAGTTTCACTAAAATATATGGTATCTTCAAAGAAGATCCCTGTTTTCACAAGTAGAGATAATTACGTATGGCATCAAATCAGTGGCAAAACAATTGCTCGTTCTAGCAATAGCAATAAATTAAGAAAACTATATCATTACTTGTGTCATCACAGTTCCAGTGCTTCATTACAGCACCGGGAGTTCATTTTTGTTTTTCTTCCGCTTGTTCTTCCCCTTCATCACTTGGTTCAATAACAGACAAGCTTCGCCTTCAATGTAAGATTTGGCATGTCAATTAGGGAGCACAAGTATAGTACTAAACTTAATTTTCTGATGAAAGTGGCAAAATACAGGCTAGCAGTTGTGAAATATCCTTATCTTACCTCAATGGGATATTACGGTGCACATACAGATTGGAAGTCTTGTCTCCATTTGTGCAGTTCACTAAAATCAAGCAACATTATCGTACAAGTAGCACAACATATGAAAGCACACTGCAGAATCATGTGAAAGAAGGCTAGTACTGACCTCTCATGATGCGGAACTCAAACAACTCACAAGAAGAAGATCTGAACCAAATTTGCCTTAACGGATTGGAAGTAAGATCTCCTCTTGTGCAGTTCCACTAAGATCAAGCAATCAAGCAACGTTGTCGGTGTGACATTTTGGTTGAACTGCACAAAACACTCTTAAAACAAAAGTGTTTTGTGCAGTGCAACAAAAGGTCACAATGGCAACGAGGTGAAGTAGATAACCCTGTTTACATAGAGGTGCAAAGGAAACAATTAGTGGTCAATAACGGTGGATGACACAGAAGCCAACAAAAAGAAGCATCTACCTTATCTAAATGGGAAAGAAAGCAAGACAGTAGCATTTCTCAAACGGTGGCATTGATTAATATTAACATAGAAATTATATTAACAATAAAATTCATTAAACATGCAATTTGCTTTTAACTGTGGCATTGCATCAATTTTCCAGCGGCATTATTAGAGGGTGTTTGTTTACAGGGACAATTTGGTGTAGGGACTAAAAAAACTCCGAGTCAGTCACATCTAAACCAAACAGGAGGGACTTTTAGGGACTAAAAGTGGGCATTTGGGACTAAAGAAAGAAGACCCCGAGGGAGTCTTTTTGGGACTTTTTCCAACAGTTGCCCCTGCCACGCATCACACCTTGTTTCTATTAGTTCATTACTAGGGGTAACATGGTCTTTTAGCATGTCATTTAATAACCTCTAGTCCATGTTTAGTCCCTGGAACCAAGCAGGTAGGGACTAGGGAGTTTTTAACCAAACAGAGCGTTAGATTAACAACAACTAATGAGTTGCACGGGACAGTGGACGCACCAGCACCATGTACATCTACCGATGTACTGTGGTCATGCACAGTCTGTTGCAACAAAGAACAAACAACCAAGGAGCATATTTGTGTTGGTCCCAGTTTTGTTATCTTTAGACACCTTTCCCTATGTGAGCGCAGAAAATCTAGTCCTGCTCAAACTCTACAGCCTTGTCCCTTTCTTTCCTTTTTGAACTAGTACTTTCGCCCCTTCCTTTCCTCTTTGAACCATGTCCTAGATTTATGCGATACAACTTTCCCCACTACTTCCCCCCATTCCTTTCCTCTTTGAACCACGTCCTAGATTCATGCTATACAACTTTCCCCCTTCATTTCCTCTTTGAACCACGTCCTAGATTCATGCTAGATACAACTTTTCCCACTACTTTCCCCCACTCCTTTCCTATTTGAACCACTTCCTAGATTCATGGTATACATGCAGCTAGAGCAATGCATGTGGAGTAAGTAAAATATACCTGAAGGTTCTTGGGGCGTGGTTCGGTGGGCGACGGGACGGCGGTGAAGAAGAAGGGGTCTGAGGCCCTCCCGCGCCGCCGCTGGGTGGAAAGTGAACAGCTGTGCCGGTAGTGGATTCCCTTCCTCGCCGACGGCGACAGTGTTAAGCCTCCTTCCCTTCCCGGCGGACGGATCCGGCCGGCTCATTGAGCAGCAGTGAGGGGAGAGAGAGAGAGAGGCCAACGAAGTCTTGTTTAGATCTGGAGAGGGCGAGAGAGTGTGAAGAGAGCAACTACAAGCGCTGAGGCTCCAACGGGAGAGGGCGAGAGAGTGTGAAGAGAGCAACTACAAGCGCTGAGGCTCCAGCGTGTATATATATACTGGAGAGAGTGTGAAGCGTGCAAACCCTAGAAAACATTTTGACCAGTCAAAGAATCCTCATGGCAAAAATTATGCTCAAGTGTAGTTATCAAACCCGAGACCTCAAGTTTGATGAGCGAACAGGCTAACCAGCTACACAACCCTCCCGTTATGTTCAACGAGAGGAAAATAACCTTTTATACATTCCTGCATTCGTGTGATAGGCATGCCGTGTTTTGTGTTTGTGTGGGAGTCATTAGGATTTCAATCATAATCGTGTCATGTGGCTTCGGTGGTAAGACTATCCACAGTGGTGCAGAAATAATGCAGCCTTAGTCACCTTACCTCTCTCCACGTAATACGTTGGGTCCCACCAGTCAGAGGGTGAAACAAACAAATTAATAAGAAAAATTAAAAGCGCCAGCGGTGTATCTTACTACCTCACACATCTCGCTACTGCTCGGGAACACTGTCCAATTGATCCCTCTGTTCGCTCAAGTACTATTTTAAGTGAATCCTTATTATAACATGCACACAAAATTTGGGCACTTGTATTCGACTTAAGTCAGTGTGCCACCGTATCTCATATACTTACTACTCCCTCTGTCTAGGTGTAATAAGTCACGTTAGAAGGTGCAACGGGACCAAGGTGCGTGCGTGTGTGTGTTTAACAGCATGTGTGTGTTAGAGAGTGCGACAGATCGACCTACTCCTACAGAGAGATGGTGTGTAGTGTACGGTTTTAGCCGCGAGAGTCGGTGCATCCTCTCATTTCCGGGCGTGCCCGGTAGGGACATGCGGACAGCTGCCACGCCCGCTGCTGACCAGCCTGGCCCACATAAAGCCCCTCCATCGCTCGCGCGCATTTCCCGCCCGAAACGGTCAGCGCCGCTCCAAAGAATCGGTGCTGCATTCATGCCCGGGCAGAGCGGACGCGACCTCTCACTGGTGCAAGAGTGATGGTTGCTTCGTCCGTCCAACTTACTGCTGGGTCTATGTGATTTGATGGCTCATTGGTCTTTATTACTGAGGTGGTAGGACTGCTGGATGTCCCACGCTTTCGGCGAAAGGAGGTAGTAGATTACAATTTTCTCCATTCTTACAGCGGAGGAGTGCAAGAGCAGTGAAAACACGCAGGCTCAGTGATTACATGGCCCACCTCACACTATCACCGTGCGCCACCTAACTCTTTACATAGTACTCCCTCCATTCCTAAATATTGCTAGATGAGTCCCCGCGCGTTGCCGCGGAACAGCGGTATATCTCTTTGCGCAAAATTATCGATTTCATAGAACTACAAAAAAAATCTATAACCGCATGACAAATGTGGTAGCCAAACTAAATAAACTCCCATCATCATTTAGATCATCCCACATAAGGAAAAAAGATCAGCCAACTCCTACTGCATAATGGGATTTTATTTTTCTTTTTGACATGTTAATGGGACTTAAAAGCTCACTTACATGCATGCTACCGGTGCATGCTTGCATGCAGACATGTTGATGTGATTTAAATTCACTCACATGCATGTGCCACGGTATTTCTGCATGCTTGCATGTGGCTTAGTGCGGAGCCTCTCAACGTCTAGATCAGACGGCTATTATGACTGATTTACTTCATCTAACGACTACATCAATTTTGATGATGTGGCTCAAGGAGAGGTTAGAGAACTCCACTAGGTGGACTACATACGGAACAAAATGAATGAATCTACACTTAAAATGCATCTATATACATCCGCATGTGGTTCATGGTGAAATCTCTACAAAGACTTATATTTAGGAACAAAGGAAGTACTAGTATAGTACTAGTACGTACTATAATTTATCAGCGAGATAAATTTCACTACTAGGGAAAAGCCTATACACAAAATCTTAGCAGCAGCGCAGCTCAAAAAGGAGCGCTGCTGCTAATTAGTAGTAGCGCTTGTGCAGGAAACTCGCTACTGATAAGTTTTTAGCAGTAGCACGCTCGGTGTAAACCATGCTGCTACAAATATCGACCGACGGTGTCCACCAAACTCCATTTAGCAGTAGCGCGGTGCCGCGAACCGCTCTACTACTATGGATGTAGTAGTAGCGCGCTTTTTCTGGGGTTGCTGCTGCTAAATTTCAAATTGGCACACTTTTTTGTCCCGGTTAGCAGTAGTGCCGTTGCCCAAAGCGCGGTGCTGCTGCTACTTCCTTAGCAGCAGCGCGTTTTAACTCCCGCGCTATTGCTAATCCGCACCAACCCACCACCTTTTCCCCACCCGTCCCTCCCCCTCCCCCTCCTCTCTTTCCTTTCCCCTACCTCCCACATGACCCCACTCTCACTCTTCTTCTTCCTCAATACTTCTCCCCCATTACTCTCTCTCTTCTATCTACCTTTCTCTCTCTTCATTACTCCTACCTAACTACACCACCTCCATTAATGCATCTCCTTTCTCTTTTTCCTTTCCCCTCCACTAGTTGAAGTTGTCTCCTCCCAAATCAGGTAGCTAGGTAGATGTAGGATTTAGTTAAGTGACCTATTTGCCCCCTAACTAGATATATCTTTGTCAAGAAGAGCTTTGTGCAAGTTATAATAACAATCTATCCAAAACAGCGACTAGGCATCTAGCAAGCATCAAAACAATATGCTATAGCATCTCAATGTAAAAACAAAAGGCATGTGCATGAAGTATAGGTAAAACATGACAAAACATGAACACTGAGCTATCTCCAGAAACTACTAGAACATGCTCAAAAGGGCAAGGCAAGATTGCAAATAATAACAGTTTCAGACTTAACATAAATGACATCAGGTTGCAATGTTTAGAGCTATCAAACAACATGTTACATAAACTTATCATGGCAAACAAAGGCATGGCATAAATCTACTAATTTCATATAACAAAAGGCCCTTACTGACCATGAGTAAAAAGGGCACAGAAAATATGATGGCACCCATGTAAACATGGCAAATAATATGACAGATTCATACAAGGCAGGAACAACAATAAGTAGGCATGTTGGTGAGCTTGTACCACTCACCATAGAGCAATACATGGCATGAAAAGGTAACCAACAGTAAGAAGACATGTTTATGAAGCTAAGAATGGCAAGAACAAGTTTATAGCATGCTTGGATCACTAACAACAATCATGGAAAAACTGAACTTAATGTTAACAGGCTGACAGCAACATTATTTAGCAAGTTTGGAGCAAGATAACCACAAGTTACATCAGGCTATAAACGCACCCAGGGGCATGGATGGATAGAGCATGACATGTATAACAAATCATCCTTAGTGCACATCTCCATATTATGCATAGAATGACTTGTAGCAGCAGGTTAACATAGCATCATGATATAATAGAATCTGTCTAGCAAAATAGCAACAACAAGTACCCTACTTCAAGAGCTCAATGCACTCACTAGATGACTCACAAAAATACATGGATGGCACCACTGCAAAGATGACATGATGTAGCACAAAACACATGTAGACATCAAGCTCATAAGATGCACACACAAAATGGAACAAAAATGACAAATCACAAAGTTATAACAGTTTCAGCAGATTAACATCATATAGCACTCTTGCAACGATGATTTGGGCATCAAGATGGACTCAAACAAACATGGCACAATGGAATGAAATGTAGAGCACTCGAGAAGAAGAGAGGAATGACGAGAATGACGAGAATCAAAAGATCATGAAATCATATAGACTATGAAACCACTCTGGTTAGAATGAGATAAGAAACGATTAAGACTGAAAAGATTTAGGCAGCACTCCGTCTGAAACATGGAGGAATAGAACACGAGCTTGAGAGGATGGAATTATACTTGATGGAGACATGACACAAAACCTCCGGAAGAATTGAAAGAGTTGAATGAAAAGAACGGAGAAGAAAATGACAACTTGTGCCACGAGTGAAATAGAAAGCATCTTTAGAAGGAAGGTTTGAACGGAGTTGTTGAGAAAATCAACAATGAAAAGAATAAGCTTGTTGTGGTCTTATAGGTAACATCTCAAGATCATAAGGTGATAACCGGCCACAAACAAAAATGATTGGATAGCTGATAAGAATGAAGATATGCAAAACTCCACTTCAAAAGAATACGGAGATTTAATTACACTTCGAGACGTGAGAAGAAAGATACTTGAACTCCACCAACAAGAATCTTGATGAACTCTTGAAGAATGAAATAAATCATGAAGATCCACCATGAAGAACTCCGATGACAAAAAGATGGTGAGATACAATGAAGGATGAAAGAATAAAATTAAACCTTGCGGTGATTTAGATGGGGGTACCGACGAACTGGCCGAGGAAATTTGAACTCCAGAAAATAAAGGATGAAAACACTTGGAACTAGAATTTATTCATGAAGAACAAACTCCGAAGGAAGGGGTTACTCACTTGTATGAAATAAGAATAAGATTTATTGTATGCTTATTCTTCATCAAATTAGATTGATGACAAGCAATGGATTTTTCATACTACTTATTCTTCTTGAAAAGGATTAAGGGGTATAGCACAAAACTTGAGAAAGTCTTCATGAACCACCGGTAGGATTCGAAAGAATGAATGAATTGATATGATAATCAAAGAAAAAGAATCTTGAACGAACCACCGTAAGAATTCGAAAATGACGGATGAAAGAGAATGAATCACCGAGAAGAATTAGAAGAACCAATATGCTACAGGGGATTTAGATGCAAAAGAACAAAGAGATCATGAGATGATTAAAGAACACTTGAACGAAGCACTGGGATAAATAGAGAACGATAACTGGAATAATGGCCTCTGGTGAAAAGAAATGGAAAAACAACTTCTGACATACTCTGGATGGGTAAGAAAACAATATCTGACAAATGGAATAATTCAAGAGGGTAACATGACACTAGAATCGCAAATCTTCGAGAGAACGGGCAAGATTTAGGAAAATTCTTCTTCTACATTCAAATGACGACAGGGAAGGCCACCAAAATTACTGAGATACTCCGGGAGAATGAAAAGCGAAGTGGTTGAGCCAACAATGAAAGAATTTGAAAGCGATCTTGAAGAAGGCATGTGACTGATGAAATTCATTCTTACGTCACACTTGAAAAGAATTAGAGTATAGCTCCGGGGAAATTAGAAGAGTCAGGTAAGATCCTGGGAAAAGACCTGTGGGTTAGGGCCCACTTAAAGAAAACACCGTTGAAAAGGATTGTTGAACAGATAGATGAAGCACCGGAACAATTGAAATATTTGAATGAGGTGACAACCTCGAATTAATTGGAACACAGAAAAATCTCCTGAGATGTCTTGAGCACTCCGAAAAGATAAACTGGCGAGAGGCGAATGAGCAAGGGGAAAACATTTGAGCCGAGGAAAAGAATATGATCAACACCGAATACTTGAATTGGGTCCACCGAAAAAGAAAAAGCGATGAAGAATGTTCACCGAGACGAGAATTCACAGGTTGAAATAATTGAGGGAAGACTGAAGAGGCTCCACACGAATGAAATTGATGCTCAAAACAGAATCAGACTCCGGGAAGAAGAGGGTGGGAGGGCGGGAAAAACAAAGGCAACTTGGAAGGGAAAAAGCTATGAATAACTTGAAGAGAAAACACCGGTTGAAATCATTTAGGAAAGAAAGCAAAGATTTCGCACGAGTAGGATGGATACTCGATTACGGTCTCCGACTCCAAGAAGAAAACGGGGTGGGCGAGTGGAAAAAAACAACCGAGGATTGAACTTGGCAAAGATGAAGAGGCTCGGGTCAACTTGACGAGAAATACACCAGATGAAAAGAGCTGGGGAACAACGATCGAAAAAACTAACTGCGTGAACCTAAAGAAAAATTTGAATGGGAAGAGGAGTAATACAAAACACCTATGTCAAGATTCCTTACCAGAGCGACGAAGGGGCAGAGGAGTAAAAAGAATTCCTACTCTCCGATATAACTAGACTCCGAAAAAGTTTTCTTCTAGACTCAACAATGGCCAAACTACACGATCAAACAAGGGGGATCCTATACTCGGTCGAGGCTCTGATACCAACTTGTCATGCCCAAGATGCGACTCTATCCTAAAGGAACTCGAAGGTCCCACCAAGGATAGAAGTGCATCTTGAAGACGCTTTTGCAAGGTGGATATCATTGCATCAACATTACATAATAGATGGGGATACATACATAAGGCATACAATGTCACACGAATACAACAACATCTTACATAAGAGACCATCCGACTACGAATGAAACACAAACAGAAACTCAAACGACATCCACCCTGCTAGCCCAGGTTGCCGACCTGGAACCTATCCCTTGATCAAAGAAGAAGCAGAAGAAGAACTCCAAAACAAGCAAACATCGCTCTCGCGTCATGATCACCGCATAACCTGTACCTGCAACTGTTGTTGTAGTAATCTATGAGCCACGAGGACTCAGCAATCCCATTACCATGGGTATCAAGACTAGCAAAGCTTAAAGGGAAAGGAAGGGGTAAAGTGGTGAGGTTGCAGTAGCGACTAAGCATATATGGTGGCTAACATACGCAATAAGAGCGAGAAGAGAGCAAGCGGAACGGTCATGAAGCTAGCAATGATCAAGAAGTGATCCTAAACTCCTACTTACGTCAATCATAACACAAAAACTGTGTTCACTTCCTGGACTCCGCCGAAAAGAGACCATCACGGCTACACACGCGGTTGATGCGTTTTTATTTGGATCTGGTGTCAAGTTATCTACAACCAGACATTAACAAATTCCCATCTGCCACATAACCGCGGGCACGGCTTTCGAAAGATAATACCCTGCAGGGGTGTCCCAACTTAGCCCATGATAAGCTCTCGCGATCAATGAAGGATATACCTTCTCCCAGGAAGACCCGATCAGTCTCGGAATCCCGGTTTACAAGACATTTCGACAATGGTAAAACAAGACCAGCAAAGCCGCCCGATGCACCAACAATCCCGATAGGAGCTGCACATATCTTGTTCTCAGGGCAACACCGGATGAGCAATCCGTACAACTAAAACCAGACCTCAAGTTTCCCTGAGGGGGCGCTGCAAAGGGCTCTGGTTCGGACCAACACTTAGAGAAGCACTGGCCTGGGGGGGGCTAAATAAAGATGACCCTTGGGTTAATTACTCCCAAGGGAAAGGTAGGTGGTGGTGAGGCAAATGGTAAAACCAAGGTTGGGCCTTGCTGGAGGAGTTTTATTCAAAGCGAACTGTCAAGGGGGGTCCCATAAATCACCCAACCGCGTTAGGAACGCAAAATCCGGGAACATAACACCAGTATGACGGAAACTAGGGCGGCAAGAGTGGAACAAAACACCAGGCATAAGGCCGAGCCTTCCACCCTTTACCAAATATATAGATGCATTAATTAAATAAGAGATATTGTGATATCCCAACAAAATCATGTCCAACATGGAGTAATCTTCATCTTCACCTGCAACTAGCAACGCTATAAAAGGGGCTGAGCAAAGCGGTAACATAGCCAAGCAATGGTTTGCTAGGAAGGGTGCAAAAGGTTAGAGGCTAATATGGCAAATTGGGAGGCTTGAAGAGCAAATGATAGGTAGCGCAGCAAAGCGATAGAACGAAGCAACTAGCATAGCAATGATAGTAGTGAGATCCAGGGTAGCGGTCATCTTGCCTGAAATCCCGCAAGGAAGAAGAACGAGTCCATGAATAAGATGAAGCCACGAAGACGAACCAACCGTAGACGAACGAATCCTCACAATCGCAACGAAACGGGAACTATCGAGAAGAAGCACACAACATAGTAAACACACCATACATAGACAAGACATGATGCACAACCAAGTATGATGCAAGACAAGACTACATGAAGCTACTCATGGCAAGAGATGATACAAACAAGAGCAACACATCAAAGCAAGTTTAAATGAGGCCGGGAACAACATATAACAATTCCGGTAAGTCCTCATATGCAAGTTTCGAAATTGGTCCAGATCTTAATAAACCTTATGTTCAAATTTTTAAACAGCAAGTTAATATGCACCAAGATGATCTACACGAGATTCTAGTCAAGTTACATATAAAGTTCATTAGATTTGGAGCTACGGCCTAGAAGATATGAGCAAAACAAGTTAAACATGGCATTGATGAAAACATGCAAACAAACATCAAGCAAACACACCAAAACAAGGATGCAACATGATAATATGAAACTACATGCAAAATCAAGCAAGTTTCATATAAAGCACACTCAAAACGGAGCAACGGTTCAACACACACACATGAAACAAGTTATAATAGCAATCTGTCCAAAACAGCGACTAGGCATATTGCAAGCATCAAAACAACATGCTACAGCACCTCAACATGGGAACAAAAGGCATGTACATGATATACAGGTAAGGCATAACAAAACATGAACACTGAGCTATCTCCAGAAATCACTAGAACATGCTCAAAAACACATGGCAAGATTGCATATATTAATAGTTTCAGACTTTGCAGAAATAACATCAGGTTGCAATGTTTAGAGCTATCAAACAACATGTTACAGAAACTTATCATGGCAAACAAAGGCATGGCATGAATCTACTAATTGAATAGAACAAAATTCCTTTACTGACCATGAGCCAAAAAGGATCAGAAGATATGATGGCACCCATGTAAACATAGCAAGTTATATGGCAGACAAACATGGCAGGAACAACGATAAGGAGGCATGTTGGTGAGCTTGTACCACTCACCACAGAGCAATACATGGCATGACAAGGTGATCAACAGTAAGAAGACATGTTTATGAAGCTAAGAATGGCAATAACAAGTTTATAGCATGCTTGGATCACTAACAACAATCATGGCAACATTGAACTTAATGTTAATAGGCTGACAGCAACATTATTTAGCAAATTTGGAGCAAGATAACAACAAGTTACAGCAGGCTATAAATGCAACCAGGGGCATGACTGGATAGAGCATGACATGTATAACAAAACATCCTTGGTGAATGTCTCCAGATTATGCATAGAATGACTTGTAGAAGCAGGTTAACATAGCATCATGATATAGCAGATTCAGACTAGCAAAACAGCACCTACTTAACAAGCTTGATGCACTCACTACAAGAATCACAAAAATACATGGATTGCACCACTGTAAACATGGCATGGAATACTTCAAAACACATGTAGAGCTCATGCTCATAGGATGCACACATCAAATGCAACAAAAATGACAAATCATCAAGTTATAACAGTTTCAGCAGATTAACATCATATAGCACTCTTGCAACGATGATTTGGGCATCAAGATGGACTCAAACAAACATGTCACAATGGAATGAAATGTAGAGCATTTCCTGATGAACAATTTGACATATTATATGCATGAACCGGAGCTATGGTCATGGAGATATGGCATCGCAAACAAGGCACCAGAATGTAACAATCTCAGGGACTGCAGTTTTTTTCACCTCGCGAAAAAACAGTCAGGCCGGGGTTGGCTCCTTCTCTCGTACACAACTGCCATGGAGGAATTCAACGCCAGCGGCGAGGGGGCGTTGGACTCCGGTGGCATCAGGAAGGCCGGGAATCGGTGGATCCGAGCATGGGGAATCCATTCCCGGTGACAAAGTGGCTTGGGGCGGCACGAATGCGTAGATCGGGGCGCCATGGCCGGCGGTGCCATGGAGTTCTCTGCACAGCCACGTGAGAGAGAGATGAGTACGGGGGAGAGGAAGGAGAGGGAGTAGGCGAAGGGGAAGGAGGAGTAGGGCAACGGGGTCCGGCCTGGACGGAGGTCTCCCGCGAGATCCCGGCGGAGCTCCGGCGAGCGGCGACAGGGAAGACGACCGGCAGCGGGGCTTGATCGGGAGGCCAAGCACGCGCGCTCGGGTGCGCAGGATCGGGCGGCTTCGGGCGGATCCGGGCCCGGCGCAGCCCGGCGCGGGCTCCAGATGGGCTTTGCAGGCCGACGGCGGCGGGAGGAGAGAGAGGAGGCGCGGGGGACACGTGACGGAGGCGGAATGGCTGCGGGGGCGGTTGGATGCGTCCGGACGGCGGCGGACATGTCCGGCAGCACGGAGGAAGGTGGAACTAGGGTTTGGACTGCGAGAATTTCGGGGGAGAGGCATATTTATAGATTCTAGGATCTAGGAGAGTCCAAATGAGGCATGGTTTTCGCTCACATGATCGTGATCAAACGACGGAGAGCATGGAGGGGGTTAGGATGGTTATGGGCCACTTTGAATGGGTGTTGGGCTGCAAGACAAAAGAGGCTTTTACGGTTACCCGGTTAACCGTTGGAGTATCAAATGACCTCCAAATGGCACGAAACTTGACAGGCGGTCTACCGGTGCTATACCAAGGCCGCTTGGCAAACCTCGGTCCATTCCGAGAACGTTTAACACCCACACATGAAAAGAGGCAAAAGGGGGCGTCGGGTGACATAGAAGTGCCGGATTGCAAAACGGAGAACGGGGAAAATGCTCGGATGCGTGAGACGAACATGTATGCAAAATGAGATGCACATGATGACATGATAAAATGCAACACGCAAGCAAATGACAAGGCAACTACGGCGAATAACTGTCGGACACCTGGCGCAACGAATCTGGGGCGTTACAACACTCCTCCACTAACAAGAGATCTCGTCCCGAGATCTTAGGACCGAGACGGAAGGGAAAAGGGATGAGGTGAAACAAGAACTCAAGAGAAGAAGCAAAGAGTCAAGAGCACTGGAGAAGAAGAGAGGAACGACGAGAATGATGAGAATCTAAAGATCACAGAATCAGATAGACTATGAAACCACTCCTGTTAGAACGAGATAAGAAATGAATAAGACTGAAAGGATTTAGGCAGCACTCCGACTAAAAATGAAAGGAATAGAACACGAACTTCACAAGATGGGATGACACTTGACGAGATGAACAATGCAATGCATCCGGAAGAATTGAAAGAATGGAAAGATAAGAACTTAGAAGGAAAGGGTTAAACGGAGTTGTTGAGAAAATCGACAACGAAAGAATAAGCTTGTTGTGGTCTTATAGGTAACGTCTCAAGATCATAAAGTATTAACCGGCCACAAACGGAAATGATCGGATAGCTTAGAAGAACGAAGAAATGCAAAACTCCACTTCAAAAGAATTCGGAGAATTAATTGCACTTCGAAAAGCAAGAAGGAAAAATACTTGAGCTCCACCAACAAAATCTTGATGAACACTTGAAGAATGAATTAAATCATGAAGAACCACCATGAAGAACTCCGGTGACAAAAGGATGATGAGATAGAAATGAAGGAAGAAATAATAAGATGAGCCTTCCGATGATTTAGATGGAGGTTCCGACGAAATGGCTGAGGAAATTTGAACTCCGGAAAAGAAAAGATGAAAACACTTGGAACTAGAATTTATTCCTCACAAACAAACTCCGAAGGAAGGGATTACTTGGCGACGATGAAATAAGAATAAGAATTACGTTATGCTTATCCTCATCAAATTTAATTGATGACAACCAGATTTTACATTCAACTTATTCCCCTTGAAAAGGATTGAGGAGTAGATGGCGTAAAACTTGAGAAAGTCTTCATGAACCACCGGTAGGATACGAAAGAATGAGTGGATTAAAGTGATAATCAAGAAAAAAGAATCTTGAATTAACCACCGTAAGAATTCGAAAATGACTGATGGAAGAGAATGAATCACCGGGAAGAATTAGAAGAACAAATATGCTAGAGGGGATTTAGATGCAAAGGAACGGGAATAACTCGAGCTGATTGAAGAACATTTGAACGAAGCGCCGGGATAAATAGAGAACGATAACTGGAGTGATGGCCTCCGGTGAAAAAACGGGAAAACAACTTCTGACCTACTCTGGATGGGTGAGAAAAGGAATATCTGACAAATGGAATAATTCGCGAGGATAACATGAAGCTAGAATCACGAATATTCGAGAGAACGGACAAGATTTAGAGGAAAAACTCTTCTTCAATCTTCAAATGATGACGAGAAACACCACCAAAATTACTGAGATACTCCGGGAGAATGAAAAACAAAGAGGTTGAGCCAACAATGAAATGATTTGAAATCGATCTTGACAAGGCATGTGACTGATGGAATCCATTCTTACGTCACACTTGAAAAGAATTGAGAATAACTCCAGGGGAATCAGAAGAGTCAGGTAAGATCCTGGGAAAAGACCTGTGGGTTAGGGCCCACTGAAGAGATAACACTGTTGGAAAGGTATGTTGAACAGATAGATGATGCACCGGAACAATTGAAATATTTGAATGAGGTGACAACCTTGATTTAATTCGAACACAGACGAATCTCCTGAGATTTCTTCCGAACTCTGGAATGATTGAATGGCGAGAGGCAAACGAGCAAGGAGAACACTTGATCCAAGGAAAAGAATCTGATCAACCCGAAAAACTTGAATTGAATCCACCGGAAAAGAGATGAAGAATGACGAACGAGACGAGAATTCACTGGTTGAAATAATTGAGGGAAAACCAGAAGAGGCTCCGCATGCATGAAATAGCTTCTCGAATAGATGCTCAGACTCCGGGAAGAAAAGGGGTGGGAGGGCGGGAAAAACATAGGCAACTGGAAGGGGGAATTGACGAATATCTTGAAGAGAAAAGACCGATTGAAATAGTTGAGGAAAGAAAGCAAAGACTTGGCACGAGTAGGATGGATACTCGATTACGGACTCCGGCTCCGAGATGAAAAAGGGGTGGGCGGGTGGGGAAAAACAACTGAGGATTGAACCTGGCAAAGATGAAGAGGCTCAAGTCAACTTGACGAGAAATGCACCGGATGAAAAGAGCTGAGGAACAAGGAACGAAAAACTAACCATGTGATCCTAAAGAAAAATTTGAAGGGGAAGAGGAGTAATTCAAAACACCTACATCAAGATTCCTTACCAGAGTGAAGAAGGGGCTAAGGAGTAAAAAGAATTCCTACTCTCCGATATAACTAGACTCCGAAAACAGTTTTCTTCTAGACTCGACAACGGCCAAACTACACGATCAAACAAGGGGGCTCCTATGGTCGGTCGAGGCTCTGATACCAACTTATCGAAGGCATAAGAACAAAAGGTTAGAGGCTGACATGGCAAATTGGGAGGCTTGAAGAGCAAATGATAGGTAGCGCAGCAAAGCGATAGAACAAAGCAACTAGCATAGCAATGATAGTAGTGAGATCCAAGGTGACGGTCATCTTGCCTGAAATCCCGCTAGGAAGAAGAACAAGTCCATGAAGAAGATGAAGCCACGAAGACGAATCAAGTGTAGACGAACGAATCCTCATGATCGCAACGAAACGGGAACTATCGAGAAGAAGCACACAACATGGTAAACACACCACACATAGTAACGCCCCGAATTCGATGCGCCAGGTGTCTGCCAGATATTTGCCTTCGTTGCCATGTCATTGCTTGCGTGTTGCATTTTTCCATGTCATCATCTGCATTTCATCTGCATGTTTTTCAAAACTTGCATCCGTTCGGGTTCCCCCAGTTCTCTCCGTTGTCCGTTCAGAGTCCAGACCACACTCGCACGCGCTTGTCGCCCCTCTCAGACCTCGTTTCGTGAGTGGCCGAAAAATGTTCTCGGAATGGGGTGATACTTGGCGTGTGGTCTTATTATAGTGTAGACAGGCCGCCTGTCAAATTTTGTCGCATTCGGAGTCCGTTTGATAGCCCAACCGTCATCCGTAGCGGCACCGTTGTCGGTTTATTTGTCGGACGTTTCGCTCTCCGAAACTGCCGCCGGGTTGCACTTTTCTTCTCTCCCCTCAGCCCAAGCCCTCTCTTCACAGCCCACTAACCCCTCCTCGCGACCGGTGCCGTCTGATCGAGATCGGAGGGTCCGAAAAACCCTCCTAACCCCCTCAAACCCAAACCTTCCCTATATATACACCCCCATCTCTCCAATTTTGGCCTCCTACCTAACCCCTCCTCAATTCCCGCAGCCAGCCGCCGCTTCCAGCCTCGTTTTCCGTGCCGGCCACCTCCCCTCCGCCACTTGGCGCCCCTGTTCTACCCCGCCGCCACCAAAAACCACCTGCGCCACTTCCTGTGGCCTCTCCGGTGCTGCCACGTGCCCCGCCGTCGCCCACCACTTCCTTCCACCTTCCCGCGGCCCTCCCGGCCCGCAACAGGCCCGTCCCGGGCCAGATCTGGGCTTGGAGGGAGCCCGCGCGCCACCGCGCTCCCGAGCTCTCCTGCTCCCCTCGTCCCGTCGTTCCCGAGCTCCAAGGGAGGAGTTCCCCGTCGCCCCGCGTCATCCTCGACGGAGAAGGCCGTCGCCGGCGACCCGAGCCACGGTGCCGCCCATGCCAGGCCAGTGCACCGCGCCTCCTCTTCTCCTCCCTTCTCCCGTGCTTCTCCCTCTCCCTCACGATCTCTCTCTCTCTCCCGAGCTCTGTAGACCTTCCATGGCCGCCCCGATCTCTGCGCTCGCGCCGCCCCAAGCCGCCTCAACGCCGGGAATGGGTTGCCCCGTGCCCGATCTACCCATTCACGGCCTTCCCGGCGCTCGCCGGAGTCCCAAGCCCCCTCCACGCCGGCGTTGACTTCCGTGCCCTCCGTTCTGTACCAAGGAAGCAGCCAACCCCGACCTGACAATATTTTTTGCGAGGTGAAAAAACACCAAAGTCCCTAGATTTTCATCTCCTGCATACTTGTTTTACCTAGCGTAATTTTCAGCTCGTAACTCCGTTTTGCACGTATGATATATCAAAATGTTCATCATGAGATATTCTTCATTTTGTTCCATTGTGCCATGCTTGTTTGAGTTCATCTTGATGACTTAACCATCGTTGCAAGAGTGCTATATGATATTAACTGTTGTCTGTTAGCAGAACTTGCTGTTTTGTCTTTTTCATTGCATTTTGTGTGTGCATCCTATGAGCTTTATTCCTACATGAGTTTTGAGCTACATCATGACATATTTACAGTGGTGCAATCCATGTATTTTTGTGAGTCTTTTAGTGAGTGCATTGAGCTCATGAATTAGGATACTTGTTGTTGATGTTTTACTAGTCTGTTTCTGCTATATCATGATGCTATGTAAACCTGCAGCTACAAGTCATTCTATGCATAATCGGGAGATGTTCACTAAGGATGATTTGTTATACATGTCATGCTATATCCATTCATACCCCTGGTTGCATTTATAGCCTGTTGTAACCTGTTGTAATCTTGCTCTCAACTTGCTAAATAATGTTGTTGTCAGCCTGATCCATGCACCCTATGAACTTGCTCTTGCCAAGTTTAGATTCATAAATATGCCATCTTACTGTTGGTTGCCTTGCCATGCCATGTATTGCTCTGTGGTGAGTGGTTCAAGCTCACCAACATGCCTACTTATTGTTGTTCCTGCCATGTATGAATCTGTCATATCATTTGCCATGTTTACATGGGTGCCATCATATCTTCTGTGCCTTTTTGGCTCATGGTCATTAAGGGACTTTTGTTATATGCAATTAGTAGATTCATGTCATGCCTTTGTTTGCCATGATAAGTTTCTGAAACATATTTTTTGATAGCTCTAAACATTGCAACGTGATGTTATTTCTGCTAATAACTGAAACTATTATTATTTGCAATCTTGCCATGTCATTTTGAGCATGTTCTAGTGATTTCTGGAGATTGCTCCGTGTCCATGTTTTGTCATGCATTACCTGTACATCATGTCCATGCCTTTTGTTTTCATATTGTGGTACTGTAGCATGTTGTTTTGATGCTTGTTAGATGCCTAGTTGCTGTTTTGGGCAGATTGTTGTTGTAACTTGTATAGAGTGTATGTGTTGAACCGTTGCTCCGTTTTGAGTGTGCCCTATATGAAACTTGCTTAGAATCGCATGTAGTTTCATATTATCATGTTGTATCCTTGTTTTGAGGTGTTTGCTTGATGTTTGTATGCATTTTGCATCAATGCCATGCTTAACTTGTTTTGCTCATGTCTTCTAGGTCGTAGCTCCGAATTAAATGAACTTTATATGTAACTTGACTAGAATCTCATGTAGATAATCTTGGTGCATCTTAACTTGCTGTTTAAAAACTCCAACTTAATGTTTGTTCATATCTGGACCAATTTCGAAATTTGCATATGAGGACTTACCGGATTTGTTATATGTTATTTCCGGCCTCATTTAAACTTGCCTTGATGTGTTGTTCTTGTTTGCATCATATTTTGCCATGAGTAGCTCCATGTAGCTTTGTCAGGCATCATGTTTTGTTGTGCATCATGTCATGTATATGTGTGGTGTGTTTACCATGTTGCGTGTTTCTTCTCGATAGTTCCTGTTTCGTTGCGATCGTGAGGATTCGTTCGTCTACGCTTGATTCATCTTCGTGGCTTCATCTTCTTCATGGACTCGTTCTTCTTCCTAGCGGGATTTCAGGCAAGATGACCTCTACCCTGGATCCCACTACTATCATTGCTATGCTAGTTGCTTCGTTCTATCGCTATGTTGCGCTACCTATCACTTGCTCTTCAAGCCTCCCAAATTGCCATGTCAGCCTCTAACCTTTTCACCCCTCCTAGCAAACCATTGCTTGGCTATGTTACCGCTTTTTCTTAGCCCCTCTTATAGCGTTGTTAGTTGCAGGTGAAGTTGAAGATTGTTCCATGGTGGACAGGATTATGTTGGGATATCACAATATCTCGTATTTAATTAATGCATCTATATACTTGGTAAAGGGTGGAAGGCTCGGCCTTATGCCTGGTGTTTTGTTCCACTCTTGCCGCCTTAGTTTCCTCATACCAGTGTTATGTTCCTTGTTTTTGCGTTCCTTGCGCGGTTGGGTGATTTATGGGACCCCCTTGACAGTTCGCTTTGAATAAAACTCCTCCAGCAAGGCCCAACATTGGTTTTAACATTTGCCACCTAAGCCTTTTTCCCTTTGGTTCTGCAGACTCAAGGGTCATCTTTATTTTAACCCCCCCGGGCCAGTTCTCCTCTGAGTGTTAGTCCAAACTAGAGCCCTTTGCAGTGCCCCCTCAAGGAAACTTGAGGTCTGGTTTTAGTTGTACGGATTTCTCATCCGTTGTGCCCTGAGAACGAGATATGTGCAGCTCCTATCGGGATTTGTCGGCACAGTCGGGTGGTCTTGCTGGTCTTATTTTACCATTGTCGAAATGTCTTGTAAACCGGGATTCCGAGACTGATCGGGTCTTCCTGGGAGAAGGAATATCGTTCATTGACCATGAGAGCTTGTGATGGGCTAAGTTGGGACACCCCTGCAGGGTATAAACTTTTGAGAGCTGTGCCCGCGGTTATGTGGCCGATGGGAATTTGTTAATGTCCGGTTGTAGATAACTTGACACCAGATCCGAATTAAAACGCATCAACCACGTGTGTAGCCGTGATGGTCTCTTTTAGGCGGAGTCCGGGAAGTGAACATGGTTTTGGGTTATGTTTGACGTAAGTAGGAGTGCAGGATCACTTCTTGATCATTACTAGTTGACGACCGTTCCTTTGCTTCTCTTATCGCTCTCATTTGCATATGTTAGCCACCATATATGCTTAGTCGCTGCTGCAACCTCACCACTTTACCCCTTCCTTTCCCTTTTAAGCTTTGCTAGTCTTGATACCCATGGTAATGGGATTGCCGAGTCCTCGTGGCTCACAGATTACTACAACAACAGCTGCAGGTACATGTTATGCGATGATCATGACGTGAGAGCGATGTTTGCTTGTTTTGGAGTTCTTCTTATGCTTCTTCTTCTTTCAGGGGATAGGTTCCAGGTCGGCAACCCGGACTAGCAGGGTGGATGTCGTTTGAGTTTCTGTTTGTGATTCATCCGTAGTCGGATGGTGCTCTTATGTAAGATGATGTTGTATTCGTGTGGCATTGTATGCCTTTTGTATGTATCCCCATCTATTATGTAATGTTGATGTAATGTTATCCACCTTGCAAAAGCGTATCAATATGCGATTCTATCCTTGGTGGGACCTTCGAGTCTCTTTAGGATAGTATCGCATATTGGCCTCGACCGACCATAGGAGCCCCCTTGATTGATCGTGTAGTTTGGCCGTTGTTGAGTCTAGAAGAAAACTGTTTTCGGAGTTTATTATATCGGAGAGTAGGAATTCTTTTTACTCCTCAGCCTTTTCCTCGCTCTGGTGAGGAATCTTGTCGTAGGTGTTTTGATTTACTCGTCTTCCCCTTCAAATTTTTCTTTAGGATCACGCAGTTAGTTTTCTGATCGTTGTTCCTCAGCTCTTTGCATCCGGTGCATTTCTCGTCAAGGTGATTCGACCCTCTCCGCTTTTGCAAGTTCAATCCTTAGTTCGCTCTCAATGAAGTTGTTTTCCCATCCTCAGTTGTTTTCTTTTCCCACCCGCCCACCCCTTTTCATCTCGGAGTCGGAGTTCGTAATCGAGTATCCATCCTACTCGTGCAAAGTCTTTGCTTCTCTTTCCTCAATGATTTCAACCGGTGTTTTCTCTTCAAGATATTCATCGGTTCCCCCTTTCAAGTTGCCTTTGTTTTCCTGCCCTCCCACCCTTTTTATTCCCGGAGTCTGAGTCTCTTTCAAGAATCAATTTCATTCATGCGGAACCTCTTCAGTCTTTCGTAAATTGTTTCAACCGGTGAATTCTCTTTTGTTTGACATTCTTCATCTCTTTTTCCGGTGGACTCAATTCAAGTTTTTTCGGGTTGATCACATTTTTTTCCTTGGATCAAGTGTTCTCCTTACTCGTTTGCCTCTCGCCATTCAATCATTCCGGAGTGCTCAAGGCATCTCAGGAGATTCGTCTGTGTTTGAATTAATTTGAGGTTGTCACCTTATTCAAAGATTTCAATTGTTCCGGTGCATCATCTATATGTTCAACATCCCTTTCCAACGGTGTTTTCCTTTTAGTGGGCCCTAACCCACAGGTATTTTCCCAGGATCTTACCTGACTCTTCTAATTCTCCCGGAGTTATTCTCAAATTCTTTTCAAGTGTGATGTAAGAATGAATTTCATCAGTCGCATTCCTTTTCAAGATCAACTTCAAATTCTTTTCATTGTTGCCTCAACCTCTTTGCTTTTCGTTCTCCCGGAATGCCTTAACAAATTTTGGTGGTGTTTCCCGTCGTCATTTGAAGATCGAAGATGAGTTTTTCCTCTAAATCTTGCCCGTTCTCCCAGAGATTCGTGGTGCTAGCTTCATGTTATCCTCCAAATTATTCCGTTTGTCAGAGATTCTTTTCTTACCCATCCGGAGTATTTCAGGAGTTTCTTTCCCTTTTCGTTGATCCGGAGGCCTCCATTTCAGAATACTTCTTCGTTCCAAGTTTTCAGTTTCGTTCGTCCTATAGTTGTACTGGTGCTTCGTTCAAGCTTTATTTACTCACCTCATGATCTCTTCGTTCTTTTGCATCTAAATCCCCTCTAGCATATGGGTTCTTCTAATTCTTCCCGGTGATTCAGTCTCTTTCATTAGTCATTTCTGAATTTTTACGGTGGTTCCTTCAGATTCCTTTTCCATTGTCATGATATCAATTCGTTCCTTCTTTCCAAATCCTACCGGTGGTTCTTGAAGTTTTTCCCCAAATTTCGTGCTATATTCCCCCCTTAATCTTTTCCAATGGGAATAAGTTGTATGAAAGTCATTGCTTCTCATCAATATAATTGATGGAGGATAAGCATAACATAATTCTTGTTCTTCTTTCATCAAGTTGATTAATTCCTTCCTTCGTAGATTGTTCATGTTGAATAATTTCTCGGTTCTAAGTTGTTCGTCTTTTCTTTTCCGGATTTCCAAGCTTCTCGCTTGTTCCGTCGTGAAGCTCCATCTTAATCATCGCAAAGTTTTAATCTTATTATTTCATCCTTCATTCTATCTCATCATCTTTTGTCACCGGAGTTCTTCATGATTTAATTCATTCTTCAAGAGTTCATCAAGATTCTTGTTGGTGGAGTTCAAGTATCTTTCTTCTCGAGTCTCGAAGTGTAATTAATTTAAATTATTCTTTTAAAGAGGAGTTTTGCATTTCTTCGTTCTTCTCAGTTATTTAATCTTTTTTGCTTGTGGTCAGAGATCACCTCATAATTTTGAGATGTTATCTATAAGTCCACAACAAGCAATTCTTCTGTTGTTGATTTCTCAACAACTTCATTCAATCTTTTCTTTGTAAGGATACTTTTCAAAGTCATTCGTGGTAGAAGTTGCCTTCTTCTTCATCCGTTCTTTTCATTCCATTATTTCAACTCTTCCGGAGGCTTTGCGTTGCTCATCTCATCAAGTATCATTCCATCCTCTCAAGCTCGTGTTCTATTCATCTATGTTTCAGCCGGAGTGCTGCCTAAATCCTTTTCAGTCTTATTCATTTCTTATCTCGTTCTAACCGGAGTGGTTTCAGAGTCTATCTGATTCCGTGAGTTTTCGATTCTCGTCATTCTCGTCGATCCTCTCTTATTCTCGAGTGCTCTCGATTCTTTGCTTCTTCTCTGGAGTTCTTGTTTCACATTATCCCCTTTTCCCTTCCGTCTCGGTCCTAAGATCTCGGGACGAGATCTCTTGTTAGTAGAGGAGAGTTGTAACACCCCGAATTCGATGCGCCAGGTGTCTGCCAGATATTCGCCTTCGTTGCCATGTCATTGCTTGCGTGTTGCATTTTGCCATGTCATCATCTGCATTTCATCTGCATGTTTTTCAAAACTTGCATCTGTTCGGGTTCCCCCGGTTCTCTCCGTTGTCCGTTCGGAGTCCAGACCACACTCGCACGCGCCCGTCGCCCCTCTCAGACCTCGTTTCGTGAGTGGCCGGAAAATGTTCTCGAAATGGGGTGATACTTGGCGTGCGGTCTTATTATAGTGTAGATAGCCGCCTGTCAAATTTTCTCGCATTCGGAGTCTGTTTGATAGCCCAACCGTCATCCGTAGTGGCACCGTTGCCGGTTTATTTGTCGGACGTTTCGCTCTCCGAAACTGCCACCGGGTTGCACTTTTCTTCTCTCCCCTCAGCCCAAGCCCTCTCTTCACAGCCCACTAACCCCTCCTCGCAACCGGTGCCGTCTGATCGAGATCGGAGGGTCCGAAAAACCCTCCTAACCCCCTCAAACCCTAACCTTCCCTATATATACACCCCCATCTCTCCAATTTTGGCCTCCTACCTACCCCCTCCTCAATTCCCGCAGCCAGCCGCCGCTTCCAGTCTCGTTTTCCGTGCCGGCCACCTCCCCTCCGCCACTTGGCGCCCCTGGGCTACCTCGCCGCCACCAGAAACCACCTGCGCTGCCGCCTGTGGCCTCTCCAGTGCTGCCACGTGCCCCACTGTCGCCCACCACTTCCTCCCACCTCCCCGCGGCCCTCCCGCCCCGCAACAGGCCCGTCCCGGGCCATATCTGGGCCCAGAGGGAGCCCGCGCGCCGCCGCCCTCCCAAGCTCTCCCGCTCCCCTCGTCCCGTCGTTCCCGAGCTCCAAGGGAGGAGTTCCCCGACGCCCCGCGTCGTCCTCGACAGAGAAGGCCGTCGCCGGCGACCCGAGCCACGGCGCCGTCCATGCCAGGCCAGTGCACCGCGCCTCCTCTTCTCCTCCCTTCTCCCATGCTTCTCCCTCTCCCTCACGATCTCTCTCTCTCTCTCCCGAGCTCTGCAGACCTTCCATGGCCGCCCCGATCTCTGCGCTCGCGCCACCCCAAGCCGCCTCAACGCCGGGAATGGGTTGCCCCGTGCCCGATCTACCCATTCACGGCCTTCCCGGCGCTCGCCGGAGTCCCAAGCCCCCTCCACGCCGGCGTTGACTTCCGTGCCCTCTGTTCCGTACCAGGGAAGCAGCCAACCCCGACCTGACAGTATTTTTCGCGAGGTGAAAAAATGTCAAAGTCCCCAGATTTTCATCTCCTGCGTACTTGTTTGACCTAGCATAATTTTCAGCTCGTAACTCCGTTTTGCATGTATGATATATCAAAATGTTCATCATGAGATGTTCTTCATTTTGTTCCATTGTGCCATGCTTGTTTGAGTTCATCTTGATGCCTTAACCATCATTGCAAGAGTGCTATATGATGTTAACTGCTGTCTGTTAGCAGAACTTGTTGTTTTGTCTTTTTCATTGCATTTTGTGTGTGCATCCTATGAGCTTTATGCCTACATGAATTTTGAGATACATCATGCCATCTTTATAGTGGTGCAATCCATGTATTTTTGTGAGTTTTGTAGTGAGTGCATTGAGCTCGCGAATTAGGATACTTGCTGTTGATGTTTTACTAGTCTGTTTCTGCTATATCATGATGCTATGTAAACCTGCAGCTACAAGTCATTGTATGCATAATCTGGAGATGTTCAGTAAGGATGATTTGTTATACATGTCATTCTATATCCATTCATGCCCCTAGTTGCATTTATAGCCTGCTGTAACCTGTTGTAATCTTGCTCTCAACTTGCTAAATAATGTTGCTATCAGCCTGATTAACTTTAAGTTCAGTTTTGCCATGTGTTTTGCTAGTGATCCATGCACCCTATGAACTTGATCTTGACATGTTTAGCTTCATAAATATTCCATATTACTGTTGGTTGCCTTGACATGCCATGTATTGCTCTGTGGTGAGTGGTTCAAGCTCACCAACATGCCTACTTATTGTTGTTCCTGCCATGTATGAATCTGTCATATCATTTGCCATGTTTACATGGGTGCCATCATATCTTCTGTGCCTTTTTGGCTCATGGTAAGTAAAAGGCTTTTGTTATATGCAATTAGTAGATTCATGCCATGCCTTTGTTTGCCATGAAAAGTTTCTAAAACATATTGTTTGATAGCTCTAAACATTGCAACCTGATGTTATTTCTGCTAACGACTAAAACTGTTATTATTTGCATTCTTGCCATGTCATTTTGAGCATGTTCTACTGATTTATGGAGATAGCTCAGTGTCCATGTTTTGTCATGCATTACCTGTACATCATGTCCATGCCTTTTGTTTTCATATTGTGGTACTGTAGCATGTTGTTTTGATGCTTGTTAGATGCCTAGTTGCTGTTTTGGGCAGATTGTTGTTGTAACTTGTATAGAGTGTATGTGTTGAACCGTTGCTCCGTTTTGAGTGTGCTCTATATGAAAATTGCCTACAATCGCATGTAGTTTCATATTATCATGTGTATCCTTGTTTTGAGGTGTTTTCTTGATGTTTGTATGCATTTTGCATCAATGCCATGCTTAACTTGTTTTGCTCATATCTTCTAGGCCGTAGCTCCGAATGAAATGAACTTTATATGTAACTTGACTAGAATCTCGTGTAGATCATCTTGGTGCATCTTAACTTGCTGTTTAACAACTCCAACTTAATGTTTGTTCATATCTGGACCAATTTCGAAATTTGCATATGAGGACTTACCGGATTTGTTATATGTTGTTTCCGGCCTCATTTAAACTTGCCTTGATGTGTTGTTCTTGTTTGCATCATATTTTGCCATGAGTAGCTCCATGTAGCTTTGTCATGCATCATGTTTGCTTGTGCATCATGTCATGTATATGTGTGTTGTGTTTACCATGGTCTGTGTTTCTTCTCAATAGTTCCTGTTTATTGCGATCGTGAGGATTCGTTCGTCTACGCTTGATTCGTCTTCATGGCTTCATCTTCTTCATGGACTCGTTCTTCTTCCTAGCGGGATTTCAGGCAAGATGACCGCTACCCTAGGTCCCACTACTATCATTGCTATGCTAGTTGCTTCGTTCTATCGCTATGCTGCGCTACCTATCACTTGCTCTTCAAGCCTCCCAAATTGCCATGTCAGCCTCTAACCTATTCACCCTTCCTAGCAAACCATTGCTTGGCTATGTTACCACTTTTGCTCAGCCCCTCTTATAGCGTTGTTAGTTGCAGGTGAAGTTGAAGATTGCTCCATGGTGGATAGGATTATGTTGGGATATCACAATATCTCGTATTTAATTAATGCATCTATATACTTGGTAAAGGGTGGAAGGCTCGGCCTTATGCCTGGTGTTTTGTTCCACTCTTGCCGCCCTAGTTTCCGTCATACCGGTGTTATGTTCCTTTATTTTGCGTTCCTTACGTGGTTGGGTGACTTATGGGACCCCCTTGACAGTACGCTTTGAATAAAACTCCTCCAGCAAGGCCCAACATTGGTTTTAACATTTGCCACCTAAGCCTTTTTCCCTTGGGTTCTGCAGACTCAAGGGTCATCTTTATTTTAACCCCCCCGGGCCAGTGCTCCTCCGAGTGTTGGTCCAAACTAGAGCCCTTTGCAGCGCCCCCTCAAGGAAACTTGAGGTCTGGTTTTAGTTGTACGGGTTGCTCATCCGTTGTGCCCTGAGAACGAGATATGTGCAGCTCCTATCGGGATTTGTTGGCATAGTCGGGTGGTCTTGCTGGTCTTGTTTTACCATTGTCGAAATGTCTTATAAACCGGGATTCCGAGACTGATCGGGTCTTCCTGGGAGAAGGAATATCCTTCATTGACCGTGAGAGCTTGTGATGGGCTAAGTTGGGACACCCCTGCAGGGTATAAACTTTTGAGAGTCGTGCCTGCGGTTATGTGGCAGATGGGAATTTGTTAATGTCCGGTTGTAGATAACTTGACACCAGATCCGAATTAAAACCCATCAACCGCGTGTGTAGCCGTGATGGTCTCTTTTCGGCGGAGTCCGGGAAGTGAACACGGTTTTGGGTTATGTTTGACGTAAGTAGGAGTTCAGGATCACTTCTTGATCATTACTAGTTGACGACCGTTCCTTTGCTTCTCTTCTCGCTCTCATTTGCGTATGTTAGCCACCATATATGCTTAGTCGTTGCTGCAACCTCACCACTTTACTCTTTCCTTTCCATTTTAAGCTTTGCTATTTTTGATACCCATGGTAATAGGATTGCTGAGTCCTCGTGGCTCACAGATTACTACAACAACAGTTGCAGGTAAATGTTATGCGATGATCATGACGTGAGAGCGATGTTTGCTTGCTTTGGAGTTCTTCTTTTGCTTCTTCTTCGATCAGGGGATCGATTCCAGGTCGGCAGCCTGGGCTAGCAGGGTGGATGTTGTTTGAGTTTCTGTTTGTGATTCATCCGTAGTCGGATGGTGCTCTTATATAAGATGATGTTGTATTCATGTGGCATTGTATGCCTTTTGTATGTATCCCCATCTATTATGTAATGTTGATGTAATGATATCCACCTTGCAAAAGCGTATCAATATGCGATTCTATACTTGGTGGGACCTTCAAGTCTCTGTAGGATAGTATCGCATATTGGGCGTGACAACTTTTGATCTCCCTACAACATCATCTCCACTGTGTGCTCGATCTCGAGATAAAGGTGATGAAAATTTCATGCTTTTGCAAAATGGAAATATGTTTATGTGTGTGTGATATGTTTGTGGAAATTGTGTGTGTGGCATGAGTTGACGCCAAATTGTGCTTTTGAGTTGCCTATGTTTTGCCGAAATGTCGATTTATTTCCATTTCAGCGAATTCCGGGCAAACTCTAGATCCATATATGTCCTATTTTTAGGGAAGGTCATGCCGAATTTTTGTATGACTTTGATGCATGCACGCATTTTTATAATCAATTTGTTTATTATTACCGTGCAGAGTTGACGATGGTCAGTGGAACGATGGTGGACAGGTGGTTGCGGTCGGCGGTGCAGGACATGAAAGAAAATAACCGGACAGAGGGTTTATGTCCGTGTCGAAAATGCAAAGGAATAGTTTGGCTCGACCCCCATGACGATGGTCGTGTCGAAGCGCACCTGCTCATGACTGGTTTCATGGATGGCTATACTCGATGGATAATTGATGATTAGGATGACGATGTTGAGGATGCCGATGGGGCAGGCAATGATGACACGGGGCAAGACAAAGATATGATCGATAATGGCGGCGGGGAAGAGGCCGGACATGGCGACGGAGAAGGGGGCAGACATGGCGGAGGAGAACGGGCCGGACATGGCGGCGGAGAGAACGACATGGACTCCATGCAGCAGAGCTCGTCGGTACTAAGTTCAATCGTGCGGGACCCTCATGTTCAAGCATTGCTTCGCAACGAGACGAGTACTGAGAGAGCTGCTTCTATAGAGGAGTCTAAGCTGGAGCAACTGGTGGTAGACTTGAACACTCCATTGTATGATGGTTGCAATCCTGAGGTGACCCGCTTGAGTTTCACGCCCCAACTCCTGAAGACGAAGGCTAAAAACAAATGGACCGACACTAGCCTCGATGAGCATCTCAAGTACCTAAAGGATGTTCTTCCCGCGGGTAATCTATGTCCTACTAGTGTTGATGAGGCCAAGAAGATCGTGTGCCCCCTTGATCTGCCACACGTTAGATACCATGCATGCATCAACAATTGCATAATTTATCGGAAGGAGCACGCGAAAAAACAAGCTGTCCGGTGTGCAACGCTTCTCAATACAAGAAGGCCGGGAAGAAATGTCCCCAGAAAGTTGGATGGTACTTACCGATCACTCCCCGTCTCCAGAGGTATTTTGTAGATCCCAAGGAAGCAAAGCTAATGCGCTGGCACGCGGAGAGGAAGAAGCCCGACGATGGAGATGATCCGAAGCTGAGACACGTGAAGGATGGAAGCCAGTGGAGAGCGTTGAACAACTTCTATCGGTATTTTGAATGTGATGCAAGGAACATCGTGCTCGGCGCGTGTACCGATGGCATGAATCCGTTTGGCAACCAGAACACCAACCATAGCACATGGCCCGTGTTTGTATGGATGTACAACCTCCCCCCATGGTTGTGTATGAAATCAAAGTACATTCACATGAGCATGCTTATTCAAGGGCCAAAACAACCAGGAAATAATATTAATTTGTATCTGGGGCTACTTCAAGAGGAGTTAGACACGTTATGGAAAACACCGGCCAAGACATGGGACGCCAGCAAAGGCGAGTATTTCAACATGAGAGTCGCGCTGATCACGACGGTGTAGGACTATCTCGGTTACGGATATGTGACAGGCCAGGTGTGCCATGGATATTGCGGATGCACGCGGTGCATGGATGATACGACATCTCAGCAGCTAACGTCAAGGAAAGATGGCGGGTCTGGGAAAATCGTGTACATGGGGCATCGAAGATGGCTTGAACAGGACGACCCGTGGAGAAACCATGGAGATCTATTCAATGGTCACGCTGAGCATCGAGGACCTCCACGTAAGCGAAGCGGTGTTGAAATCGATGAGCTGTTGAAAAACTGGAAGGAGTGCCCCGCACCAGGAAAGACGATGAGAAAGGCATCAGAGCCGCTGCTGAAGGTATGGAAGACGAGGTCTGTGTTCTGGGACTTCGAGTACTGGCACAAACTCGATACACCTCATTGCCTTGATCAAATGCATATCTGTAAGAATGTCCTTGAGAGCTTGCTCACAACACTGATGAACATGCCGGATAAGACCAAGGATGGGCCGAAGGCAAGAAAAGACTTGCAAGATTTGAAAGTCAGGGAAGATCTGCACATGCCGACCCGTAAAATGTCAGACGGGACAGAGACGGAGACAGAGGAACGGGAGAAGAAGGGCAAGAAAATAAAGAAAGAGGATTATTGCCCCCCTTCTTACTTCACCTTAAGTCAGGCTGAGATCAATCAATTCTTTAAGTGCCTTACCGGAGTCAAAGTTAGTTCTGGTTACTGTGGCAAGATAAGCAGATATCTAGACACGGACAAGAAAAGGTTCAGCGAGATGAAGTCTCATGACTGTCATGTGATGATGACGCAGATACTACCTGTTGCCCTTAGAGGGATAATGGACAAGCACGTCCGTGACACGCTTATTGGTCTCTGCAACTTTTTCGACGTGATCTCTCGAAAGTCGATCAGTGTGAAGCAGCTGCGAAGGCTACAGGAAGAGATCGTTGTGATACTGAATGAGCTTGAGATGTACTTCTCGCCCGCGTTCTTTGACGTGATGGTGCATCTGTGTGTCCATATTGTGGATGACATAATAGACCTGGGGCCGTCATTCCTGCACAATATGATGCCGTTTGAGAGGATGAATGGATGATCAAAGGATTCGTTCGTAACATGTCCCGTCCGGATGGAAGCATCGTCCAGGGCTATTTGGCACAAGAGTGCCTCTCTTTCTATGAGAATTTTCTATATGGCGCAGACCAACCGCCTGGTGTTAGTGTTGGTTTGCCCGTTAACAAGCACGATGGGAGGCTCGAAGGAGATGGTCACTGCAACGGTCGCACGGTGGGTGTCATACTCAGATCGATGCAGCGACTTTGACAGAGCAAACTTTGTAGTGCTACAACACCTAGACGAGGTAGATCCTTTTGTGGCACTGCACAAAGAAATTATTGCAAAGAAGTATCGTGACCGGGGGGTAGGCAGGACGAACACCGAAGTTACTAGAGAGCACAACTCCACTTTCCTACATTGGTTCAAAGAGCATAGTATTGCTAATCCCCTGGAGGAGGGCTCTAAGGACGGATTGCTCATATACGCCTTAGCACATGGCCCCTCGCGGAACCTCGTAACCTATCAGGCATATGATATCAACGGATACACGTTCTACAAGGAGGCCAAAGATATAGACGGTGATGATCAGAACTCAGGGGTGACGATGGAATGCATGACCGGCAGCGACAACGGCGCAACTGAACGATTTTATGGAAGGGTCAAGGAGATCTGGGAGCTTGACTACTCTGGACTGCACAACACGACGATGTTCCATGTCAGATGGGCAAAGAATGTCGAAAGAGAAAATTGGATTTTCACTACCATGAGTATACCCGACGCCAAGAGCGCTACCGTGAACAATATCGCAAAAAACGAGCCATTGGTACACGCTAAGCACATGACACAATGCTTCTTCATAACCGACCCATGCAATACCAGTCGTGTTGTCGTGAAGAGAGGCAAAAGGAACATCATTGGAATGGATGGAGTTGCCAACGAGGAAGACTATGATTAGTACGGCAACCCAATGAGGGATGATGATGATGATGATGAAGTATACGTCAAAAGAAGAATCAATACTACATTACCTAAGAAAAATCATACTCCATGGAAAAGGCAAAGTCATAATGAGGGGCTCAATTATTCTTCGATGAACAAGAAGGGAAAGAAGCTGACTCAAAAACGAAAACGTCAGCGCTGAGGAACCGTATGTTATCGGTCAAATGATGTAATATATATATATATATATATATATATATATATGTTCCTATTTTGTATACACACTTAGCCATTATTATGCATGGGTCCAATGATGTAATATATATGTTCCTATTTTGCATACATATTTAACCGTCAAATGATGCAATATATATCGCCCTCCCTTTTGTTCACTGCTCTCGGGAAATAAAAGTTGGAGAAATAAAGGAAAAGAAAAAGGAAAGCTGGCAGTAGTAGTAGTGCATTTCGTATAAACCGCTATAGCTACTGAAGGTAGTAGTAGCGCATTTTATATAAACCGCTACAGCTACTGATGGTAGTAGCAGCGCGTTTTGTCCAAACACGCTGCTGCTACGTCCATGTAACCCAAAATTCTCACTATCCCAGCTTCATCCCGCCTTTTCCCACCAAATCCCCACTCTCTCTTCCCCCGTCGCTCGCCCCCGACCCCGGCGCTCGCCCCCGACCCGGCCCTCGCCCCCGACCCCGACCCCGGTGCTCGCCCCCGACCCGGCCCTCGCCCCCGACCCCGGCGCTCGCCCCCGACCCAGGCGCTCGCCCCCGACCCCGGCACGCTCGCCCCCGACACGTCGGCCCTCGCCTCCCTCCTCTGCTTCCTCCCCTCCCAACTTCGGCCGTCGTCGGGCCTGCCTCCTCGCCCCTGCACCCTTTGTAACCCCCCCTCTCTCTGCTAGGGTTCTTCGGTTAATTTACTTAGGTTTTAGTTAGGGCAGTCTGTTAATTAGGTTATCTATTTAGTTATGAATTTAGCTAGGTTTCAAAATTAGCTGAATTTATATGCAAATTTGAACTGGACATGTGATATGTGGATATGTCATATTTTGGACATGTCATGTTTGGAAAATGATCCGAGTGGCCTATGTTACGCCGGAATGTTGATTCATTTCTGTTCCGGTGAATTTCAGGCGCTCGATATGTCCATTTTTTAGCAAAGGTCATGCCGAAATTTCCCGTGAATAGAGGCATGATTTGTGCTACATAGTTGGCATATCGAGTGTTGGCACATAGATTTCTTTTTATTTCATTTCTCATTTATTCATACTTTTAGAAATAAATGAGGACACTTAATCATATGAAACATGTCGAACAACGAAGAAACTGGGCCTTCTGACCAAGATGCAGACGAGATGGATTATGAGGGTGAACAGGCGTACCTTGACTATTTGACTGCTAAGCAAGGTTTGCAGGTCGGCCTCGATGATGGTACTGACACCGACATCGACACCGACGGCGCTGGCACCGATGGCGGCGCCGAGACCGGTGGGGAAGGTACCCACGGGGAAGATACCGTCGGGGATGGTACCGGCCCCGATGCCGCTACCGAAAATAGGAAGCATAAGAAGCAGATGATACGAAAACCTAACAAACTAGGGATTGGATGACTTGTGATCACAAAGATGGCACCTGGCAAGTTTGAGCCGTTAGAGCCAAAAGAACCTCGCAAGTGCTATGGGAACCAAGTAGGATGCATCCTACGGGAATGTGCGAGCATCAACGACGATGACTTAAGGAGTAAAGAACATTTGACGCAGTTGCTCCTAATGAAGTTGCACAAGATATTCAAGTTCCCCGACCGGGATGATAACATAGAACAACCGTGGGATGATCCGAAGATGAAAAAGATTAACAATCACGCCATGGGCATGTTCAGCAATGATTCGGCCTCCTGGAAAGGGAGGGTGAAACGAGCTATTGAGGCTGATGAACCCCTGTCCAAGATTCTGGAGGAAAATCCGACACTTACAGAAGAGGAGTTCGAAAAGTTCAAGGACACTTGCGTTACCGAGGCAGCCAAGGCTAAGGCTGTGAAACTCAAGAGCCTTTAGCAAAGGAACACGAGGAAGCATCACCTCGGAAGCCGTGGCTACCTCGGTAAAAGGCCCATATGGGATAAGGAGGATGCGGAACGTGAAGCCGCGGGTCTCCCAGACCCCTTCGCGAAGTTCACCAACCCCTTGGAGCGTGACTTCATCAGGGCCGCTACAAGTGGGACAAGGAGAAACAAGTTTTTTACACGGACAAGATCACGAGGAAATTGATTAGACTACTGGAGAAGCAACACCAGCTTGCAGCCGAAAGCCCTACTTCTCCGATGAGGCCCAAGTGGGACACCCCTCTCAACCGGGCCTTGAACGAACTTAAGGGACTCCCTTTGGGCCAACGGCCGCAATATGGTCGTGTGCACGGCACTGGAGACGACGCCACGTGGAAGGTGTTTTACAACAAGGGCCCAGAGGCCAAGAAGCAGAAAAAGAAGTTTAGTCAGGCGCACATCGACGCGAAGGTGAAGCTTGTGGTCGAGAAAAAAGCAGCCGAGGACGCGAAAAAACAGCTAAGGACAAATATGAGTTGCTACAGCAGGCAGTCAATGTAGCTGTAACTGCCTGCAGAAATGATTTTGCTACTAAGTTGGTTCCAGTTATCATCAACTGGACCAAGGAACATCCAGACAAGACGGTACATGATTTCCTATTGCCCAGTTTCGTCGGGAGCAACTCCATGAACAACAACACCATCGCACCATCACTTGCTCACGCAACCGGGCCTCCTCTCACAGCCGCTCCCGCTCATAGCAGCCCGTCCTCAGTGTCAGGCGTGCTAGGTGGGCCTTCGTCTTTGGCTGAGGTCGACGCCGTCACGGTAATTACATGTCGGACCAACATATATATATATATATATTCCATTTTGGTTCTCTTTCGGTTGTTTTACGCCACTGACATATGTGTTTGCAGGCGAAAGAAACCCCGTGCACCATACTCTACTTGATCAAAGGCCAGAAGGTGGATGTGGGAAAGGGGATGATAATGGACCCGTCGAAACGCACGTTCCACAAACAGCCGATCCCCGCTGGGCACTTGAGGGTTAGCTTGACCAGTGTGAAATCGGGGCACGAGGATTTGCCTCCTCCAGTACAGCATGTGGGAGCGGACGACGAGACCCTGCCGCGGATTGGAAGCTGCAAGGGTTGGGTGCTGCTATGGCCGAAGAATCTTATTCGTCTGGAGTCGGCCGAGAGCACACCAATAACCACACATCAACAAGCATGTGCGGAGACCACCATCCTGCCTACGCAATTACCAGCTCCTGTAGTGCCGGGTGAGAGCGGCGGACGACATGATGAAGGGGGTGCAATAGTACTGGCTGATGTAATTTCTCCTGTAGAACAGAGAATGGATGATGAGACGGAGGTCGACCCAATGGATTTCCTCAATACAAACGCGTATGACTGTGACATAGATATGATGAGTCAACCATATGACGAATCGGGCTATCATCTTGCTAATGAGGATATGGATGATATGCCCGGGCAGGGTCGTTGGAAGGATTGCAAAAAGTCTCTCTTCATGAAATCCTCACAGGACACGCCTGAAGATGCCGCCTCAACACAGGCTCAACTAGCCGGGCGCGAGGGTCGTACAGTACTTAGCCTGGGAACACTGGGGCAGGGGTTAAGGAAGGGTCTAGAAGGTGTGCCCAAGAAAAGGAGAGGAAGAGATCGGGGAAGATAATTGCCTCCAAACAAGCCAGAGCACATAGCAGCCAGACGATGCATTCTAAAGAGCATGTACCCGTGAAAGGTGCGGTCATGTTCCATCTCATGGGCGAGCCGATGCTACCGCCAAAACCGCTGGAGGCATTATCAGGGGATCTCAGGAGACTGCACGACCATGTGCTGTCGACTGAGAAAAGCCTACTAGCCTCAAAGGATCCAGGATATCCGACATATGTGGCTCGTGTGCCTGAGCGGAAGTGCTACGTCAACACACGGCCCGCGGAGGTGTTCTTCCTGCGGTTTGACCATATATTTGAGATGTTTCTAACAAGGCGGCTCGATTTTACAATCGTCCGCCTTTTTGCGCTACATATGAGCTCCGTCATGAAGAGTGAATAAGTCTCGCAAATCTGTGTGGCGGATCCGTACTACATGCACGAGTCTTTCTTGAGTCTCGGTGACTTTGAGCATGAAACTGCTAGGGAGTACCTCCAAAACTTCATGGTATAGAATAAGGACCGGGAAATTGTCCTCGTGCCTTATCATCCAAAGTAAGTCAGTTCTGGACAACCCTTTCGTACATTTCAATCATTCCTTCTCTCTCATATGGGGGATAATTTGAGGTGTCTTTTCCCCGCAGCAACAGGCGCGCCGTCCTTATCGTTCTTTACCCGCAAGTCTCCCACGCCGTGTATTTTGACCCTTCCAGAGACTACGAGAAAAAGGACTACACCCACATAATGAATATTCTAGATGATGCTCTCCAAGGCTTCAGCTTTAGAGGTGGCCACGTGCAGATCAGGAAACAAAGGAACAAGAAGATGGGCTTCACGCATAAAACTAACTTCTCCTGCATCCATGTCCCAAAACCAAGCAAGAAGGATGGATTCTACATCGTCCATCTCATGATTCAGTTCAACACGGATCACCAAAAGCTTCGCATCAGAAGCAGAAATGATGATCATATCAACAAGTGGCTAGAATCTCATGGAGAAGTGGATTATAAACTTAGAGATGACTTCTTTGACATCCAAAGCGACATTGCGACGATCATCATGAAAGAAGTCGTCGATGAGAAGGGGATGTTCCACCATGGCCCTATATCGCGAGTTGACGTCCGAACTTGCATAGGCATGCAATGTCTAGACCTCACGCCGTTCAAGAAGCTAGGGTTCATCCTCGATGATATGGAAGGATGGAACTTCTAGTGATTTATGATGCCGATGATGATGATATGTGTCGGTTGAACTTGTATACTTTTTGTAGCGATGAAACTTTGTGATGTCCACGGTCCCTGCCGAACTTGCGTAACGCTACTTTGTTAGTTTGCGTATGATGACCTGCGTACCTCTAGTTAATTAATTTGCATACTGTATGTTGCATCTAGTTTCTAACACTTTCTTTTTCGGTGTTGCTCTAGTATATTTTGTTGGATATATATGATTGTACATCCTCTTCATGAACATGCATCTCTAACAGGTACCTAGTTTCTTGATGGCGAGATGGAATTGCTATGTCGTGTACAAAAGGAAGGTTTCGGGGGTGTACAACGAGTGGCATGATTGTCAGGCGCAAGTGAATGGGTTCACGGGCGCCAGCCATAAAGGCTTCAAAAGCAGACAAGAAGGAGAAGCTAGTTACTTGAGGTTCACGCTAGCGCGAGAGAGGACTTGTAACCACCACCTCATGTACTGCATAGTTCCGCTCTCACTCATAGTGATAGCACTTCTTGCGTATACCTTTGTTTAGATGGATGACGTTGTTGTAGTTGCAAGTATTCGAGACTTGCATGTATCGCTATTTTCGAGATGATGACAAGATACCACTTTGTGTTGGATGATGATTATGATGAGACTATTTGTATGTATATGCTATGATTACATTTGTGGTCTCGCAGGCATTTGTATGTGTATATGATGACATTTCTATGTGCTAAAGATTCTTCTATAAAGCCTGTTCAAATACAAAACAAATATGCCGAAAAAACAAAAAACTACTTAAATTAGCAATAGCGAGTGTATATAACAGTAGCGCGTCCAGGCAAAGCGCGCTAGAGCTACTAGCAGTAGCAAGCTTCCACTAACCGCGCTGCTGCTACACTTGTGTAGCAGTAGCGCCGGTGAGCACGCGCTACTGCTATGTGTTAGCTGTAGCGCCTTATTAGTAGCGCCTCTCCCCGCGCTACTGATACACCTAAAACCTGTGCTGCTGCTAGCCTTTTCCCTAGTAGTGTTTGTACAATGCTATGAAGCTTCCAGCTCCTGTTACATGTATCTTGCATCCAAGGTTGCCCGTTGCAACATTTCATCAAATACAGAGGAGACTAACATGCATGCTATTGCATCTCAATGATTGACAGATCATAGCAAATATGTACTCCCTTCGTTCCAAAATAAGTGTCTCAACTTTGTGCAAACATTCACTACAAAAAAAATACACTTCCGTGATGATACGTGTTTGTCACAGTAGGTCGCGTTTTTTGTCATGCATGTACATCCATGACAAATTTATCACAGAATCAAGATAGTCATACCCGTGCTGTCGTAGAAGTGTTCCATGACATTACCAAAATTATCATCACGGAAGTGTCCACTTCCATGACGATAAATCGCGCGTCATAGAAGTGCTTTCGTCAAGGGTGACCGACACGTGGCATCCACCGTAACGGAACGCCGTTAAGCTATCAGGTCGGGTTTGGGATCCGATAACCCGTTAACAACCCCGACCAATGGGGATTTTCCACGTGTAAAATCATCATTGGCTGGAGGAGACACGTGTCAGGTCCGCGCTGGCATAGGTGTCACTCATCCAATGGGCGAGACGCGCCTATGATATGTTCACACATGGACCGGCCCATCAAGTTTAAATGTGCCGGCCCAACTAAATGCCCACAAGATTTTGCGGACCATAATGGGCCGGCCCAGCTAAAGGCCCACGAGATTTTGCGGGCCATAATGGGCTAGCCCAACTAACGGCCCACAAGATTTCGCAGGTCATAATGGGCCGGCCCAGGGAAAGGCCCACAAGATTTTTGTTCGCCATAATGGGCCGGCCCAGGTAAAGGCCCACAAGATTATTGCGGATCATAATGGGCCGGCCCGGCTAAAGGCCCATGAGATTTCGCCAACATTAATGGGCCGGCCCAGCTGTAGGCCCACAAGAATTTGAGGGCCCTAGTAGGCCGGCCCATTAACTGGCTGCCATGTTTTGGGCCAAATGCTGGCCCATATTTGATCCGGTCCATTAATGGCCCGCCATGTTTCGGGCCTAATAGTGGCCCATATGAGATCCGACCCGTTAAAAGCCTACCACGTTCTGGGCCAAATTACAGCCCAGATTAGGTACGGCCCTTTAAGAGGCTATGGGCTCAATTATGGCCCATATCAGATTCGGCCCGTCAAGTCGACACTATGCTTTTGGGCCCACTTGCTAGAGGCCCACTTAGTAATTCGGCCTGACATTAGTTTTGGCCTCTTAAGGACCCGTTTAACATTTCGGCCCTATATTAAATTCGGCCTGTTAAATGCCCGTCATATAGTTGGGCCTAACTACGGCCCGATTTGCATCCGGCCTGCTCGCAGCCGATATCTGATTGGGCCAAAGAAGGACCGAGACAATTTTGGCCTATTAAAAGCCCGTGATTTGATTCGCACAATCATGGGCCGGGGTTCATTTCGGGCTGCTGCCAGCCCGTTAGCTGTTCGGCACGTTTCAGGCCCAACCTACATCGTGATTGCATGACGGCCCGATTATGTACCGTAATTTTACGGTTTGGCCGGTTTACTGCAAAGACAGTAAAATAACTGCAGCATCGTGAATAAGAAAAAACCTAGACTATACAATAAAGAAATTACAGCATATTACATCCACTGGGCATCAAAGTTCACCACTATGATAATAAAGCACAAGCAGACAGTAGATTACATACACTGGGCATCAAAGATCGCCACCAGTGCAAATAAACACGCCGACAAAATAATATACAAAACCGACAACACTTCAATAGAGTTCAAGAAAGTTTAGCCCTGCTGGGGAGCTGCAGCGCAAGCAGCTGAGCTAGATGATGAGACTGCGCTTGTTCAACACTTAAATCTTCCTCACTCTGAAAGATAAACAAGCAGACAGATGACATGTTTTGCACATAAAAGTATCAGTGCTGACTATTCATCACATTTCTTACTGACGAATAAAGTAACACAATTTAAAATTGCATTAACACAATATGGTATTGTTCAGGTCAAGACATGGCAGGAAATGACATTGTGAAGGAGTTGGCAGCTTCACGACACCACTGGATTACAGATCAAGAACTCATAAGTATTAATGGTTAGTGTGCTGTCAATTTATCCCATTTCAGATTGGCAAATAAAGAGACGGTTTAAATAATACTCCCTCCGTCCGGAATTACTTGTCATCAAAATGGATGAGTCTAGAACTAAAATACATCTAGATACATCCATTTCAATGACAAGTATTTTCGGACGGAGGGAGTAGTAGAATGATATGACATTGTTCATAGTTAATACATTGCAGAATATGACATTGTGCTGTAGTGGATAGGTTCACCACACCACTGGATTACGGATGAAGAAGAGAAGCATACATGCAGTGCAAAAGAAGATCACTTGCCCTGTATACTTTAATTTACATGGTATGAATAAGGAACTTGGTTGTACAACTTAAAACTTAAATTGAGAAAGGACAAACTTTTGTTTATGAACTACTCCCTCCGTTCTAAAATAGATGACCCAACTTTATACTAACTTCAGTACAAAATTGGGTCATCTATTTTGGAACAGAGGGAGTACATAATAAACTTTAAACATGCAATTTGATGCAAACACCAAAAATAAACAGTTGTTGCAGTCATGCCTAACCAAATATATACAACAAAGTTTGAAGGCTTGGGATGGACAAACTTACATTATTGGTGAAGACAGGATCTATAAAGGCCTTGTCCATGCTGATGGGGGGGCAATTCAAGAAGTTTACCACAGAATATTCTTCATAAGCATTGCCTTTATTCTACATTTTGTTAAGAGTAAATATTGTTGTGATAATATACGAAAAAATGGAGAATATTTAAGATAAGATGAAGAGTAATGCTACATAACCAAGTAGCTATAAATGTAAGTGCAGCGATACAGGCAAAAGGTACAGCCAAGAGCAATGCATAGCTAAACTTCTTAAGTACCAACCTTATGGTAAGAGTAAATATAGATCTGATGTGTAGAAAATGGAGGGCAAAGGAAAATAAGCTGCAGAGTAATGATACATGAACAACTTCCTATCATTATAAGTACACTGATAAAGGACAACATTGGCATTGGATACTGAAGAATTTGGAGCCAACAATTGATAAGCAAGCTATCATGCATACTGCTGTCACATAATGAGCCAGGTATGTATGCAAGTACAGTGATACAGGACAACAGGTACTAACAAGAGCAAAGCAGCGGGCAGCATATTTGCGATATACTGTCGTTCTTTTCAAACCGGAATTCTTCTTCGAGCAGATTTCCTGCAAACAAGATCTATAAGGCACATGCGGAAAAGTAGAAGTTCAAATTGTCATGTGATTTCATAGACAGTACCTCATCCTGGGAACGAGACCAGTGCATAACAATGTTTTTCCATTCAATGTCTTCTAAATTTAGCACAGGAGACTTCACCAGAAATTCATTTATAGATTTGCCACCAAAGTGTGATTTCCTCAGGTAACACCGATACTGCTGCAATGCTTCCTTGAAAAGCACAAGCAAGCTTTCCTCGTCATGACTATCCAGATTGACCCTTGCCTAGTTACAACAATGTAATGTAAATCATTGATGTGTTCAACCATCATAAAACAGGAAAATAATAACCATGAATAATAGCACTTACACGTAAGTTGGACAGGAAGATGTGAAAATGGTGTTTGTCTTCACAATAATCTTCCCATGATGGGAATATATGCACGTAGTCCCTAACAACATTGAAAGCATTGTCTTTTAAACTGGGAATAAATGGAATGGGGTTCCAATCTGCAGGAATTGGCCATCTCTGCAGTTGGGATAGGTCTTCGGCCGGTGGACTTGCTGTACTTTTTGCTGGAGTGGGATTTTTCTGTGGTACAGCTAGTGCTATGGCAAATGAAATCAGTATACCTTTTGCTGGAGTGTAGGTCCTGTGTGGTGGGGTTAGTAGTGTGGCCAGTGAAATATGGGTACAGTCTGCTGGAGTCGGTCCTACGTTTTGTGTCACAGCTCTATCGAACATGGTAAAGAAGAGCAAGCAGATTTTGGATAATAAAATGTTGGTTGCGCAGTGCCCACACATGATGAACCAGAGCGCATTAAGAATGCAACTCCCAGCTGTCTCTTGACCATTTCAGGCGGTTGGATGAAGATCCTACGTCTCCTAACCCTTCTTCTTCCTTGTCTGTGATTCTTCCCATACAGAACACCGCACGGGCTGCCGGCCGGACCACCGGCCCCCACCGCATGTGTTCCTCCGCCACCCCCACCCCCACCCGCGTCGAGTTTTCTTCATTCGACGAGGCCCCACAACCACCCGAGCCCCTTGGATTGCACCGGCAAACTTCGGCGAGCTCTAAAAAATCGACTGACCCAATTTTGAAATTTAGTCTACTGTGATTTAACTAGTGTGGAATATAAAAGGGGAAAACCATAAGCATTGGGAGTATAGTGTTGAGCGTGCCATGGCGGATCTGAAGGTGCAAACCGGACAAAGGCAACTTCGCAACCAAGACAAGAAATCAGAGTAAAGCAGTGGCGATCTATTTTCTTGCTGCGATAAATAAGTTGAGCAGATACGAAAGAGTACCGCCTCTGGTGCGGCGCCGTGTACGCATCTGGTGAGAATTTGATGGTGCTGCGGTAGCGATGGCTGTCGGCGGCGTGGAAGCAAATCTAGGAGGGTAGACGGTGGCGGCGGGGCGCGGTGGACGAGACGGTCGTAGGAGCGGCGCCGGCAAGGTGGACGACGGCGGGGATGAAGCGAGAGGACGGGATGCAAGGATCCCGGTCCGAAGGCGTGGATGAGAGAGGTCGATCTCTTGTAATGGACGGCGGCATCGGGGTATCAGCTCCGGCATGGTGGAGGAGGACGGCGGTGGATGGGGTGGCGGACGGCGGCGGACGGAGGAGGGTGGGGTGGAGAGGGTGTTTTGGCGCCCACGGAGTACGAATGGGGAAAAGGGAGGTAGAGAGGAAGGGGGGAACCATGTAGTCAGGGCGCGCTTGTCTCAAATGCGAGGAAATTTACAAACTTAGCCCCCGTTTCAAATTTCTACTACATCACAGCAACATTAGTCGGTTGGGGATAGGACGGTAATCTCGCATACACCGAATATTTGCCGACGAGAGTTTGTTTTTGGCGCCCACCGTGTATGAATATGAATCGGGGAGGGAGTCGATTTCGGCCGAGGGCACACTGTGTTTTGGCGCCCACCGCGTATGAATCCGGGTGAGAGGCGGTTACGTCATGTTTGGGTGAAATTACAAACCTACCCCTATCAAAACCTATAGAAATCCAGCAGATAGGCTTTGCGCGGCAGGGATACGCAGTAGTGATTTCCATCTCGCAGATTTTGGTTTCGGGCGGTTACTGCGACTTTCCCCGCTTCGTTCAAATTTTGCACAGTGCATGTTTACCGTGCCAACTCAATTCGAATCCCGTTTGTATTCTACTATTTTTTTCGGGCGGGATCCATTTTCAATTGGAATTACATTCTATATACATCATTTTTTTAATATATACTTTCAAAAGCACAACAAAGAATTCTGCTCCTTTATATGTATAATATGATTTACAAATACAACGATCTCGAAATCTTAAGGTTGAATTCGAAAAATTTAACCAAATTATGTTCTACTAAAATGTATGGATCAGTAATATCTACATATTAAATAACATAGATGTGCGTGAATTCATATGAGTATGCATGTTTGATAGATCAATTTTGGTTCGAGTATGGATTACATGTATCATCATCTCGAATTCAAATATTTGAATCCCTTTTTTGTTCACTCCTTTCACGCCCATCTCTCTCGCATGCATGCTCCTTCAGGTAGCCATCACTCTCTTTTCTCCAGCTCACCCGCACGCTCACTTCATGTTTCTCCTATCCTCGCAAACATGGTCTCTCGACGTCTCCCTTGAGAAGTGTCACACTCTCCCTATCATTATACATTACACGGTTTTCATTATCTCTCACGTCTCTACTGTTCTCTGGTATCACTCGGTACCTAAGCTTTCTTTTTCACCGCCACACACACAGTCTCCACTCGTCTTTCACTTTGTCTTTCTCTCTATGGGATTCTCTCACACACCCTATATGTCTCTACATATGACTCATACCACTAAAATTACTCTCTCTCTCTCTCCTGTAGACACAACATTTGTTGCGGTCTCCTTTTCGTCTCCATCCCAGACTGACACCGATCAGACAACCCCGACTACCGTCTCCTCTCTCTCTCTCTCACAGACACACACACACACAACTCCTGCTTCCACCCCCTTCCCAACTACCGTCTCTCTCTCACACACAAAACTCTCGCTTTCGCACCCCGACTCGTATTTCTCTCACAAGCATTTATCGACTAGCTAGCCTCTAGATAGGTTTATACACCCGCACACTCATGCTTCCACCATCGCATACATGTCTCTCTCTCTCGCTCCTTGTATCTATGTAGCTTTTTCTTCTCTTCTTGAGACACGCCCTCTCGATCGTGCACACACACACTATCGCCTCATTTTAAGCTGATACCTATCACACACACACTACTTGTGTCTTTGTCACACATGCACTCCGTCCTCCTCCACTCTCCCTCTCTCTCACACACACATGGGCTTTTTGCAACAACTAGCAAGATGCCATGCATTGCACGGAACATCAAGATGCATTTGTATGAGTAGTTTATCTTGTGGGGGAAAAGGATGAACGAGGGAAGACCTTATTTGCAAATGTGGAGAGGGGTGTGGGTATCTTTTTGCAAAATTGCCATAGTTTCCTTCCTATCCGTCAGATATAGATCGGACGGCCTATATTGCAGGATGGCAGGCACACGATCATCACCGACAATGCTTTTTATAAGAGTAGGGATAAAAAATAGAGTTGGTGATGATGGTGGGCCTGCCATCCTACAATGTAGGTCGTCCGATTTATATCTGACGGATAGGAAGGAAAATATGGCAATTTACCCACACTCTTCACCACATTTGCAGATAAGGCCTTCCCTCGTTCATCCTTTTCTCCCACGAGATTTTGATGTTCCGTGCAACGCACGGGCATCTTGCTAGTAAGAGTAGAAATTAGACATATACCACTTCTCGAATCTTGAAACCAACAACATGCCTCCCTTATCTCATCAAAACCGCCAAAGGAATATATTTTGAGTGAAACATAACATATTTTTAGTGATATACGTATTTCAAAACTAGACTTTTTTTCTATCAAATCGGTGAATATGTATTAATCTACTTTGATCATGTGGCAATGCATTGGCACATTGCTAGTAGTTATTATAATTTTTTTGGAAACCAGACAAACGGTGGAGTACATATACGAAGAGAAGAGGCGCACGCATGCAGTCGCCCTCTCGCTGTCTCACACACATGAGTGTTACGTAAAGGCGACGTTAACAAATAAACCCTAAAACCCTAGGTGCATGATTGCTGCATTCGCGGGTACCGGGTACATGGCGGAGCACCTTTGTAGGAGTTGATGGTCGGGACCACAGGTGAACGACTTAGAGTGCGGTGGCTCGCCAGTTGCCACAGACCGAGTATCCACGTTTAAAATATCGGTTTTTTAGCGGGGTTAAGAGTTCCGATTTTAAATGGCACGTTATAAGTAGTAAGTAGTTTTTAGAACGATTGGTATGGAGCGAAAATGGAATTCATAGTACTATGTACCTCCTTGGCGTATGGTTGTATGGGTTTATGTTACGAGATGTTGAACCTGGTAGTTCTAGGGCAAATACTATGGTTTAGATTTAGATGTTGGTTTTCAGTAATCGGAAGGGGAAACCCTTCTTTGATTAAAAAAACTACTACCCCCATTCTGGTTTACTAGTCCCCATCGTACTTTGGGTCAGAGTTTGTCCACGAATTTTACTTGTAAAATGTGAATGGAAAACAAGATTTTGTTATACACAAACAAAAAAGGACTGGAGGGGGTGATTTCTCTGACACGGACGCGACCTCTCATAGCGCAGGCATTGAACCGGCGCGCCGGCCAAGAGGGCCGCACTTGCTGCAGGCCCGGTTGAGCACGCCTCCTCGCCGCGTGCAACCAGCTTAAGACTGCCCCGCCTGCCTTCATTGAATCCGTGCGTGTGCCAGAACACGTCCTTCTGCGAGCCGGCAGGCATTTTAGAACACAAAAAATGACTAAAATATAATTAGTTTACGCATAGTCTTGACTTGTTGTGCTCGCACTGTTGGCAGGAACTAGTAGAGGTTTTTCTTTATTTATAACTCTCCTCACATTTTTTTTGGCTTTGAAGTAAATCATGGTTGTGGACATTATGTATGAATGTGCAGATATCTGTGAACATGAGTTTGATGTGCAAGTTGGACTTGGAATGTCGGGCTTGCGCGTGAACTTTATCGTGTCCAATGCTTCGTCTGTTATTGTTTGAAAAGTAATTGCTGTTATTACATGACCCAAAAAAAACATTTTGTGCCACATCAGTAGATGCACAGACATCACAACAGGCATGCTGACTGGATAAACATTTGAACCTAGCTATTATGAAGGAAATTTTGTATTGACAACAGTTTTAGATAGCAGGAGACGCCTAGCCTGCTCTGCCTCTGCTAGCTTATTTCTGGCTTCTTCCATCTCTTCTTTGGCTTGGGTGAAGAGACCATCTGATTTCTTTGTTCGCTTCTTCAGGAACTCAGCTACATTCTCAAGGGCTGCTGCACGCTTTCTTTCAGCCTTTACTAATGCCACGAGGACACGAACAGCTGACGACTCCACCTGGCTTGTGTGTAATCCAGCATCATCTGGGAATTTGCACCATGTGTCTAATCGAGCATCATTAGGGAACTGGCACCTTGTGTGTAATCCAGCCTCATTTTGAAACATGATCTCGAGGTTGACCATACTTCCCTCCTCGCAGGAACTGTATCCTAACATGAAGTTACTTCTTTTTTAGATCAATACTTAGAGAAACCTAGATCCATTTAGTAGAAGCCAGATAAACAGAACTCAGAGAAGTGAATTCAAAAGGAAAAGAAATATAAAAACAGACTACATGGTGAGAACACCCACTTCCTACATCAAGTTTAAAACGAAAGCATTAGGACGATTAAGACTCTTCTTATTACACATCGAAGAACACCACTGAGGGAGTCCTGGACTAGGGGGTGTCCGGATAGCCGAACTATCACCGTCGGCCGGTCTCCAAGCCTATGAAGATACAAGATTGAAGACTCCATCCCGTGTCCGGATGGGACTTTCCTTGGCGTGGAAGGCAAGCTTGGCGATACGGATATGTAGATCTCCTACCATTGTAACCGACTCTGTGTAACCCTAGACGTCTCTGGTGTCTATATAAACCGGAGGGTTTTAGTCCATAGGACGAACAACAATCATACCATAGGCTAGCTTCTAGGGTTTAGCCTCCTTGATCTCGTGGTAGATCTACTCTTGTACTACCCATATCATCAATATCAATCAAGCAGGAGTAGGGTTTTACCTCCACCATGAGGGCCCGAACCTGGGTAAAAACATCGTGTCCCTTGTCTCCTGTTACCATCCGCCTAGAGGCACAGTTCGGGACCCCCTACCCGAGATCCGCCGGTTTTGACACCGACATTGGTCCTTTCATTGAGAGTTCATCTATGTCGTCACCTTTAGGCCCGATGGCTCCTTCGATCATCAACAACGACGCGGTCCAGGGTGAGACTTTTCTCCCCGGACAGATCTTCATATTCGGCGGCTTTGCATTGCGGGCCAACTCGATTGGCCATCTGGAGCAGATTGAAAGCTACGCCCCTGGCCAACAGGTCAGATTTGGAAGTTTAAACTATACGGCTGACGTCCGCGGAGACTTGATCTTCGACGGGTTCGCGCCACAGCCGAGCGCGCCGCACTATCACGATGGGCATGATCTAGCTCTACTGCCGGACAGTGCCCTGGAGGCCGCACAAGTGTCCGCTCCGACCCTTAGCTCGGAGCTGACTGCGCCGATCGAGGATGGGTGGTTAGAAACCGCCTCGGGGGCCGCAACCTCTACGGCGATAGAGCCGAATACCAACCCTGTCCTTTGTGAAGCTCGTGACTCCAAGGTGTCGGACTCCTCTCCGGACTCCGAACCTCCCGCGCCCTTGCCAATCAAATCCGATTGGGCGCCGATCATGGAGTTCACCAATGCGGACATCTTTCAGCACTCGCCCTTTGGCGACATCCTGAATTCGCTAAAGTGTCTCTCTTTATTAGGAGAGCCCTGGCCGGATTATGGTCAGGACGGTTGGGAATGCGGACGACGAAGAAATTCAAAGCCCACCCACCACCCACTTCGTAGCCACTGTCGATGACTTAACCGACATGCTAGACTTCGACTCCGAAGACATCGACGGTATGGACGACGATGCCGGAGAGACCAAGAACCAGCGCCTACAGGGCACTGGAAGGCCACCTCGTCATACGACATTTACATGGTGGACATCCCAAAGGATGGGAATGGCGATGGAACAACGGAGGATGACCCCTCCAAGAAACAGCCTAAGCGCCGGCATCAGCGGCGCCGCTCTAAATCCCGCCAAAGCAAAAATGGAGATTCCGGCACGGGAGACAATAACACCCCGGACAGTGCCGAAGACAACCCCCTCCAGCAGGATTCAGGCAGGAGGATGGAGAAGCCAGCCCTCATGAGAGAGCGGCAGACAGAGAGGTAGAGGACGATAATTATATGCCTCCCTCCGAAGACGAGGCAAGCCTCGACGACGACGAATTTGTCGTGCCTGAGGATCCCGTCGAACAAGAGCGTTTCAAATGCAGGCTTATGGCCACGGCAAGCAGCCTCAAGAAAAAGCAGCAACAACTTAGAGCTGACCAAGACTTGCTAGCCGACAGATGGACTGAAGTCCTTGCGGCCGAAGAGTATGAACTCGAACGCCCCTCCAAGAGCTACCCAAAACGCAGGCTGCTACCCCGATTAGAGGAGGAAGCACCTAAACCTACATCACCAGCGCATAATACGGCCGACCGGCCACCTCGTGGCCGCGACAGAGAGGCCTCTCGGCCCTCCACTCAAGCCACACCACGGCGCCGCTCAAAAAATACCAAGGCACGGGAAATGCGCCAGACCTGCGGGATATCTGGAGGACAAGGCAAGACAAACAAGATCGATCTACGGATCGCGTGGGCGCCCCACGATACGTGATGATAACCGTCACGCTGGATACAGCAATTCCGGTCGGGCCGAACACAATAGACAAAGCTCATTTGAGCTACGTCGTGACATAGCCCAATACAGAGGCGCCGCACACCCACTATGCTTCACAGACGAAGTAATGGATCATCAAATCCCCGAGGGTTTCAAACCCGTAAACAATGAATCATACGAAAGCACAACAAATCCTATGGTTTGGATCGAGGACTATCTCCTTCACATCCACATGGCCCGCGGTGATGATCTACACGCCATCAAATACCTCCCACTCAAGCTTAAAGGACCAGCTCGACATTGGCTCAACAGCTTGCCAGCAGAATCAATTGGTTGTTGGGAAGACCTGGAAGCCGCATTCCTTGATAACTTACAGGGCACATATGTGCGACCACCAGACGTTGATGACCTAAGCCACATAATTCAACAGCCAGATGACTCGACCAGACAATCCTGGACACGATGCTTAACCAAGAAAAATCAAATCGTCGACTGCCCGGATGCAGAGGCCCTTGCAGCCTTCAAACATAACATCCGCGACGAGTGGCTTGCCCGGCACCTAGGACAGGAAAAGCCGAAATCCATGGCAGCCCTCACATCACTCATGAACCGCTTTTGTGCGGGAGAGGGCAGCTGGCTAGCTCGCAGTAACAACCTGACCAAGAGCCCTGGTAATTCAGATACCAAGGACACCAATGGCAAGTCGCGTCGTAACAAGCACAAGCGCCGCATTAATGGCGACAATACGGAAGATACGGCAGTCAATGCCGGATTCAGAGGCTCTAAACCCAGTCAGCGGAAAAGCCATTCAAAAGATATACTCCGGGCCCGTCCAATTTGGACCGAATACTTGATTGCTTGTGCCAGATACATGGCACCCCCGAAAAGCCAGCCAATCAGACCAACAGGGACTGTTGGGTGTTCAAGCAAGCAGGCAAGTTAACTGCCGAAAACAATGACAAGGGGCTGCATAGCGATGACGAGGAGGAGACCCGGCCGCCGAACAATAGAGGACAAAAGGGTTTCCCCCACAAGTGCGGACGGTGAACATGATATACGCAACCCACATACCCAAAAGGGAGCGTAAGCGTGCACTTAGGGACGTATATGCGATGGAGCCAGTCGCCCCAAAGTTCAATCTGTGGTCCTCCTTCCCGATCACCTTTGATCGAAGGGACCACCCCACTAGCATCCACCATGGCGGATTCGCCGCATTGGTTCTAGACCCAATCGTCGACGGATTTCACCTCACTAGAGTCCTGATGGACGGCGGCAGCAGCCTGAACCTGCTTTATCAGGATACAGTGCGCAAGATGGGCATAGACCCTCAAGGATTAAACCCACAAAACGACCTTCAAAGGCGTCATACCAGGTGTAGAGGCCAACTGTACAGGCTCAGTTACACTTGAAGTGGTCTTCGAATCCCCGGATAACTTCCAAGCGAGGAGTTAATCTTCGACATAGTCCCGTTCCGCAGCGGCTATCATGCACTGCTCAAACAAACCGCATTTGCAAAGTTCAATGCGGTGCCGCACTACGCATACCTCAACTCAAGATGCCAGGCCCTCGAGGAGTCATTACGGTCAACGGAAACACCGAAAGCTCTCTCCGAACGGAGGAGCACACAGCGGCTCTCGCGGTGGAAGTACAAAACAGCCTCTTACGGCAATTCTCGAGTCCGGCTGTTAAGCGGCCGGACACCGTCAAGCGCGCCCGGAGTAACCTACAACAAGACCACCTGGCATGTTCCGAGCACGCGTAGAAATGCGGCCCCAACCCCAGCCCTCGCGAAATCGCAAGACCAATACCACGCGTACATAATTACGCTCTGGAGATACCATGGGCATAGGGGGAGGGGCACGACCACGGCATGCCCAGAGTGCGGCTCAACCACACCAGGGGCTGCCAATTGTGTCATTCTTTTTTTTTTCTTATTCTCAGGACTCCGTTTTCCAGAAGCCCTGTCCGGCAGTAGAATTGCCGAACTCACGACGCAACAGCCAGGGAAGCAGAAAAGCTACGTCGAAGTATCCAGGTGGTCTCTATTACGAGTAGTATACCTGTTTTATATACCATCCCGCAGCCTACCCTTGGAGGGGGACATGTTAAATAGTCCCATCCCTTTCTTATCGCACTATTTGTATCGTTCTGCTTTCATTGCAGTATTTTTTAAATAAACAATGCATCGCTTTTTGCCTATTATTGCTTTCCTTTTTCTATCTATAACGTTCACTTATGACATGTTGCATCCGTACGCTTTGGTACGACCAAATACACCAGGGGCTTAAGTTCCCCAAAATATGGTGTGATAAGTCCGAACACTTTCACAAGTGCGGCACCCCGAACTTATAGCATTATATCATCGACTCCGAATCATGTCTTGGGTCAATAGTTGGGTTTGCCCAGCTCCCATGTTTTGGTACCTTACATTCCGTTATATCGGCTAATGTAGCGCTGGGAGAACCACTGCGATTGTGCCCCAGTTGAGCTGGGTTGAGCACCTCAGTGGAGAAAGCTAAAACTGACCTCATGATAGGGCGAGAGCCGGTCGCTGTTCGAGAGGTTTTTTCGAGTCCCTAAAGACTTATGCCGCTTAGAGCAAGGAGCCGGCTTTGTCCCTCCCAGGCGTGGATAGCGCCCCGAATTCGGCCTTCCAAAACTAGGGGCTTCACCGAAATTTAAAATTATAGAATTCTATGGCTAAGTGGGAGTGTTCAAGCATTATAAGTCTGGTTGCCTTGTTCGTTGTGTTGAGCGTCTCCCTCGAAGGACCCAAGAATGGGAACAAGAGTGCTCAAGTTTATCCCGAACACCCCAGCACTCGTGGCATGGGGGCTGAAGCCAAAGACTTGCCATCTCTCAAATTTGATAAACGGCCGCACAGAAGGTAATATTTTAAATTAACAAGCGTTGCTTAGCGCATATGAACAAAGTTTTCAGCGCACAGGATAACAAAATGCGAGTCTACTCAAAAATTACATCTTTGGAGCATTCACCCGCTATAAGGCGGGCACCCTTCAGGACACCCTTATAGTACATCTCGGGCATGCGATACTCCTTGCCCGGCGGTGGCGCGTCCGTCACAAGCTTCTCGGCGTCCATCTTGCCCCAGTGCACTTTAGCGCGGGCAAGGGCCCGACGGGCACCTTCAATGCAGACGGAATGCTTGATGACTTCAATCCATGGACAGGCGTCCACCAGCCGCCGCACCAGACCGAAGTAGCTCCCAGGCATGGCTTCTTTAGGCCACAACCGAACTATGAGGCCCTTCATGGCCTGTTCGGCCACCTTGTGGAGCTCGACCAGCTGCTTCAGCTGGTCGCTCAGGGGCACCGGATGTCCGGCCTCAGCATACTCAGACCAGAATACCTTCTCCGTCGAGCTCCCTTCCTCGGCCCGGTAGAATGCGGCAGCGTCGCACACACTACGGGGTAGATCTGCGAGTGCTCCTGGAGAGCTCCAAATTTGGGTAAGTACCAAGTAATTCACTTTCACGTGCTTGCTTTGCATGAAGAATGCCTTACCCACTGCTATCTTCTTTATTGCTTCAATTTCCTGGAGGGCTTTTTGGGCTTCGGCCTTAGCGGCTTTGGCACTCTCAAGAGCCGAGGTGAGCTCGGACTCTCGAGTCTTCGAGTCATGCTCCAAACTCTCGTGTTTTTCCACGAGAGCCTGGAGCTCTTGCCGCACCTCCGCCACCCGCGCCTCCTGCTTCTCTCGCTCGGTGCATTCTGCGGCCGCATTGTTTTCGGCCTTGGACACCATTTCCTTCAGGGTCGCCACCTCGTTCGTGGCCCCTGCAATACTCATGTTATTCCTGTCATTTTTTGCAACCAAATCCTTTCTATAAGGTATTGCTTTAATAAGGTACTACTTACCTTCCTTGTCCTTGAGCTGCTTCTTGGCAAGGCCGAGCTTGTTCTTGGACCGCTCGAGGCTCTGCTTCAATGCATTGACCTCCGCAGTCAGTGCGGCAGAGGTCAGCAGCGCAGCCTGCATTCCCATATTGCCATATTTATGTTAGACTCCTGTGTATATCTTTTTAGATCCTCAGCTTGGCTTTTCTTTCCGAACACCAAACTGAGCATCAGGGGCTCCTATCTATGCGGTAATATTCTTACGTATCTTAAAAACTTACCTCAAGGCCTGTTAGAAGGCTGGTACAGGCTTCAGTTAGCCCGCTCTTGGCGGACTGAACTTTCTCGATCACCGCACTCATAACAGCGCGGTGCTCCTCGTTGATGGAGGCACCGTTGAGCGCCTCCAGCAAATTATCCGGTGCCTCCGGTTGGACGGAGGTCACCGGCGTCGCAGTCTCGCCCTTCTTACGAAGGGGCCGCCCGCCGGACTCCGGAACCACCAAGGGTTCCGGTGCGGAGTCTGGCCCAGGGTCGAACTCAGAACCCTTTGGGGGTTGATCCCCCTCGTGCCCAAAGTCCGGGAGGTTGCCTTGCGGCACCTCCGGGACCTCCTCCTCCTCCTGGCCGGGCCCCTTTTGGGACTCCACCTCAGCATCATCAGTAGTGCGAGGAGAGGAGGCAGCCGGAAGTGAAGTGCTATTCACGTCCGACGGAGCCAGGGAACTGCTCGTTGAAATATCGAGCCCGTCCTTGGGCGGGCTGCAGGGTTGTATTCGGCATTAGGGGATTTTGTGCGACAAATAAAACACCATGAATTATTCTGGTATCCGGACACTTACGATGTCACCAGGGGCTTAGCCCTCGGTGACCACTCCTCTTCACCGTCGTCGGTGTTGGTGGAGTAGTCCGGAGGAAGGGTCCTTCCCTTCTTGGACCCTCCGGCCTCCCCAGTTGGGGAGGCCTTCCTTTTCTTCTCTCCCCCCACTGCGGGAGAAGCCTCTTTTTTCTCCTCCCCGTCTTCGCGGGAGGAGTCCGCCTCGGAGTCATCGGACGATGAGTCCGATAACACCTGATGCTGGGAACTCTTCCGGGTTCCCGTGGCCTTCTTCTTAGCCTTCTTCTCCGGCACCACATAAGGCGCCGGAGCCAGCAGCCCCGTCAATTGGGCGTTCGCTTGGTCTTCTGGTAAGGGAGCAGGATAGTTAACCTGCCCGGACTTCTTCTGCCAGGCCTGTCAAAGGTAGGGGTTTTTAGATCCCGCATAGAGTCAAACTATGAAAAACAAGTGTGCCGTAAAGGTAAAATAGCTTACCTCGCTGGCTTGATGCTACGAGTTGAATCCGCGATCTTCGGTAGCGGATGCGGGAGCCTCGGCACCCTTGAACAGCACCCTCCAGGCGTCTTCGTACGTAGTGTCGAAGAGCCTGCTCAAGGTTGGGTGCAGTGCCGGATCGAACTCCCACAAGTTGAAAGCCCATTGTTGGCATGGGAGGATCCGGCGGATGAGCATGACCTGAACCGCGTCGACGAGCTTGGTCTTCTTGCTCACAAGGTTTTGGACGCAGGTTTGGAGTCCGGTCAGCTCTTCCAAATCATCCCATGTCAGGCCCTTCTCTTTCCAGGAGGTGAGCCATGGGGATACCAGATCTGAATTCGGGGGCCGCTACCCATTCAGGGTCACGCGGCTCGGTGATATAGAACCACCTCGATTGCCACCCTTTGATGGTTTCCACGAAGGCGCCCTCGAGCCATCTAACGTTGGGAATCTTGCCCACCATGGCGCCTCCGCACTCCGCCTGCTGGCCGCCCACTACCTTCGGATTGACATTGAAGGTCTTCAGCCATAAGCTGAAGTGGGGTGTGATGCGGAGGAAGGCCTCGCATACAACGATAAACGCTGAGATGTTGAGGATGAAATTCGGGCCAGATCGTGAAAATCCAGGCCGTAGTAGAACATGAGCCCCCGGACAAACGGGTGGAGTGGGAAGCCCAGTCCGTGGAGGAAATGGGGAAGGAAAACCACCCTCTCATGGGGCCTGGGGGTGGGGACGAGCTGCCCCTCATCGGGAAGCCGGTGCGCAATGTCGTTGTGCAGGTATCCGGCTTTCGTCAACCTCTTGATGTGCCCCTCCGTGACGGAGGAGGCCATCCACTTGCCTCCCGCTCCGGACATGGCTGGGGAAGGTTGAGGTGAGATGTGCGGACTTGGGCGCTGGAGCTCGAGTGCGCGGAAATGGATAGGCAAAGGAGGAAGAAGGCGTAGGTAACAAGGTGGATCCTTATCCCCTTATATGGACGGACGAAACTATGCGTCCCCACCAGCCTGATAAAACTCGCTTATCTCCCAAGCGTCGTAATCAATGGCGTGGTTGGGTTACCCACGCCCGTATTGATGAGAATCTCGGAATAAGGGGACACGATCTCTGCTTTGACAAGACGTGCCAAGGAAACTGCTTCGCTAAACGTGCTGAGGTGGAACAGTAAAAACGATTCGAATAAAGGCTTGGCTATGGTGTGATGTCACGCCACGGAATACGTCAGCAGATTGAACTTGTGTAAATATTATTCTCTCTACGGTGGTATGTGGAACTTATTTTGCAGAGCCGGACACTATCCTGGTGTTCAAAATCTTCTATGAAGTATTCGGAGGAGGAACCCGCCATGCAATGCCGAAGACAATATGCGCGCCGGACTCGTCATCATTGAAGCCTGGTTTAGGGGCTACTGAGGGAGTCCTGGACTAGGGGGTGTCCGGATAGCCGAACTATCACCGTCGGCCGGACTCCAAGACTATGAAGATACAAGATTGAAGACTCCATCCCGTGTCCGGATGGGACTTTCCTTGGCGTGGAACGCAAGCTTGGCGATACGGATATGTAGATCTCCTACCATTGTAACCGACTCTGTGTAACCCTAGCCCTCTCCGGTGTCTATATAAACCGGAGGGTTTTAGTCCGTAGGACGAACAACAATCATACCATAGGCTAGCTTCTAGGGTTTAGCCTCCTTGATCTCGTGGTAGATCTACTCTTGTACTACCCATATCATCAATATCAATCAAGCAGGAGTAGGGTTTTACCTCCACCGTGAGGGCCCGAACCTGGGTAAAAACATCATGTCCCTTGTCTCCTGTTACCATCCGCCTAGACGCACAGTTTGGGACCCCCTACCCGAGATCCGCCGGTTTTGACACCGACAACCACACTTGAGAGAAACAGAAACTACAACATATACACATCGAAGAACACGAGGCTAAACGAAAGTAATTGAAAGGGTGTTACTTACCAAAGCTCGTTTTACAGGTTCGGTGCAGCTCCTCTTTAACTTGCCACGCTCCTTGAAGATGTCCCGAATATCCCGTGTTCGGTCTTCATTGCTCCTCTGCATGTTCACACTCGTGGTTTTAGAATCTCAACATGGCAAGAAAAATACTACTAGTAATACTCGTGCATCTTGTGGGCAACATTAAAGCACTCGTCTGCCATGTTAGAGCATCTCCAACAGAATCGCAACGCGTGGCGCTTAAAAAAAGCATTTACAGTGCTAAGATCGAGAAGTAGATACTAGAGAGTAGAGGATAGTTCTCAGCATAGATAGATACAAAAAAGATAATTCAACTACTCCTCATCGTCCGACTGCTCCTCGGTGATGTCCTCCTCCGACGTCTGACTGTAGGCGTGAAGATACCGATCGTCGTCAGATTCCCAGGGCGACGCTGCTCCTAGCCTCATGTTGAATTGAGCGTCCGCTTTTCGCCTACGCTTGTCCTCGCGATAGGCGGCTCGCCCCGCCCTCCTCTTATCCCTCTCTGCCATCCTTTGCACGTAGAACTCGCGCTCGTTGATGATGTCCTGCAGGAAGTGTTGGCGCCACAGTGCAATGGCTTCCTCGTCCATCTCGGCGATGCCGAGATGGTGCTCCCACCTCCGGTTGTCACGACAATCCTCGTCGGTGCTAAGCCACGGCAGAGGCGCGAGCTCCTGCGCCCGCTCCCATGTCGGCACGTTGGGGAAGTTAAATGTTCTATGAGGCCACCGGAGGCGCCACGCCGCCGTATCGTACGTGCGGGCGGCCTGGGTGGCGGTGTCGAAATTGCCGAGGCCGAGGCGCATCCCGCGGAACCGGATCTCGGCGGAGAAGCCGCCGGAGGGGCGCGCGCGGACGCCACGGTATCCCCAAGTTTCCTGGCGACGCGTCGGCATGGTGGCGCGGCGGCGGCGAGGCGAAAAAGGGCAAGGAGAGAGTGGTGGCAAGGCACAGAGCGGTGGGAGGGAGTTGGATTTTATAAAGCGCGCCGGACGCCGCGCGCCAAAACTAGCGCACGCCCGGCCGCTTTTTCCCGTGCGCACGCGATCCTTTCCCGACATCTCTCCTATCTCTACTCTCTTCTCTATGATTATATTTATTTTATATTTAATATTTAATATTTATCTCTACTTCCTTTACTGTCTAATTTTTTTTCTCTATACTTTTTTTCTTGCAATATAGGCCGTCCGATTTATATCTGACAGATAGGAAGGAAACAAATGGGAATTTTGCAAAAAGATACCCATAACCCTCTCCATATTTGCAAATAAGGCCTTCCCTTGTTCATCCTTTTCTCCCACAAGATAAACTACTCATACAAATGCATCTTGATGCGTGCAACGCATGGGCATCTTGCTAGTTCTAAAAACCTTTCCATCATTTGCCACACTGCTGGTTGCAGATGAAAAACCTACCCAAGCACAGCGCGATACAGGAGCGACGCACAATTACAAGCTGATATTCTGTTGGACAATGGAGGCTATAACCAATTACTTTTACGGGAACAATAGCACCCAGGAAAATTGAAGGGTAGGTATGAACAAAATTGGAACTGCACATGTACTGCTAAGTGATTCAATACACACATTACCAATCGAGGAGGAGAACGATGGTCACGGCGGCCTCTGTGAGTCATGGTCGGCAACGGGAGTCAGTTCATTGTCCACGACGGTGGTACTTCTGCGCTTGGCGTCGGCTTCCGGGAAGCAGATCCGAGACCGTGGAAGACGATGCCGGGGAAGAGGCTCCGTCTACGACGACGACGGTGGACCGGCTCCAGTGCGGCGTACGAGGTCGTCGATGAGGCAGATGCGCTGCGGTGGACGAGTGCGCCGATGTAAAGGGGAGGAGCACGAAGGCTGCGGTGCCGTGGAGAAGTCTATTTTGCGGTGGGGATAGAAAATGGGGAGTATTCAGGTGTACTACTCTGGGTGCCGGGGTGGGGCTGGCTGGGTAGGGTGAACCTGAAGTTACGAAAACAGCCCCCTACCAAGCATCGTACGTAGGCCTGTTCCGAAGGCTATGATGGTAACTTCCCACTGCTCGAATCAGGGTCGCGGGAGATTTTCCCGCCGACCTCAAAATTTTGTGACACTGGACTCCCCGTGTGGCGTGTTGAGTGATTCGGCTAAGCAACTAGCGAGTAGTAGTAGTAAACTCTGCATATTAGGTTTGACCGAAGTCAAACTTCCTAAAGTTTGACCAAGTTTATATAAAAATATAAACATTTACCATAACAAATATGTATGATGTGGAAGTACATTCAATAATGAATCTAATGGTATTTATTTGTTATTGTATATGTTAATATTTTTTGTTATAAGCTTTCTGAGAGTTTACAAAACTTGACTTTGACCAATGCTAATACGTGGACTTAAATAAAAACGGAGGGAGTACACATTTGTTTTCTTAGTTTGTAGTGAACTAATCATTTGTTGAAATTGTGAAATAAATATATTAGGCTATTGACTTCAAATGTAATGGTCTATACAATTCAATAGTTACAATCATTGTCGAATCCCAAGATGTATACAAGGTCTATAGTACTTCACAACATGCTCAAACTCACATAATCCCAGTCAAATGAGAATCTAAATGCATTTCATAGTTATTACTTTGTAGGATGCAACAAAAACAACCAAAACTCTACATCAGCCATTATAGAAGCAACATTTTGACATATCCCATTGTGTGAATGAAACGTGCAGAGAGAGCTTTTGAAGATGGAGCAGATAGGGCGGGAAAGATTGTATGTATGTGGACGAGAGAGTAGGAGACAAACCTAACGAGACACACACACACACACACACACACACAGAGAGAGAGAGAGAGAGAGAGAGAGAAGAGAGAGGAAGAAGTTAGGTCTGTGAGAAAGATGGAGACATGTAATATACGTGATTCTGTATACGTGGAAGGAGAAGAGACAACATGTTTGATGAGAGAGATGGAAAAACATGGACGAGAGGGGAAGGATCTCATGGGTTGAGGGATTGACAATTTTGTGCGGGGGAGAGAGGGATTGGTAATTTTGTGCAAGAGAGAGAGAGAGGGTGGGGGGAGGAGTCAGTCAGCCGTCGTCACATCACCCTGCTTCCAAATGACCCCGCATTCTCTAGCGCGGTGTGGTCGCCGTCTTTGATCTGCTCGATGCCCTCTTAGAAGATTGAGGTGTTGTGCATGTTGGGGTGCAAAGAAGCACAAGCGAGAGTGGTCGCCGTATAACCTTGGATGGGGATGAATTGTGTCCTCGGGGGAGTGTGTGTGTGTGTGTGTTGTGTTGCGTGCGTGTGTGTGTGTGTGCGTGTGTGTGTGTCAGATATTGGGCGAAAACAAACCTAAGTAGAGAAATGGGTATTCATGAAGAGATTGCGTGGGCCCTTAGGTGGGCAGGGGCCGAGTGAGGGTGTCAAAATGTGCGCGTTGATGCATATGTTGCATGCGATCGTGCGAGGGACTGACGAATCAAGAGAGATGGTTGTTGTGTTACAGATGCTCCTCTCTCTCTATCCCTCCCTTTCTCTCTCTCTCACACACACACACACGCAAGTGAACTAGAAGACCGTTCTCTCATGTATGCACAACGTATCGGCATCTGTCTATGTCTCACTCATGCATGATCGTTTGAACATTCACACCTCTCTATGTCTGTATCATACGCACACCGTCTCCACATTGCCCTTCCGCCACAACACACATATGGACACATACACACGTTCTCTCTCAATCACACACACAAAATAAGTATTAAAAAAACTAGGGCGCACCTAAAACGTCCAAATCCAAATAAACACAAACTGGAGCTAAATTCAAATATATGGAAATATTGCAGCGTCAAGAACTTTCCCAGGAAAAAAAGTTGAGTAATATTCGAGGATTGTTTTCACACACACAAAAAGGTTCGGTGGATGTCCTTCGAGCGCGACACGGTGACGCACCGTTCGATCGACCGCGCGGCCGCGGTTCACGCGCTTGCACAGGATTCCGTATCGTGGTTGTGGTACTAACTTCAAAAAATAAATAATAAAAGCACTGCCTAAGTCTAATGTTTACGTGTACTAGTACGGTTTTCTTTTAAGTTTGACCAACCTCATATAAAACTAAAGTAAGCTCCCATACGCGCACTCATCAATATGCCGCCGCCGCCGTTGCGCATGCCGGCGCCCGCCTGCTCCGGCCAACAATTTCTCGCCCATCACCGCCGTGTCGCCGCCATCCCTGTGCCATGAAGCCGAAGGCTCGCCCGCTCACGTCGTCTGCAGTCCCTCCTCGCCATGCCGCCGCGCTGCCAAGCACGCGAGCAGCTGGTGGAGCCGCGTCTATGCACGCAGCATACGAAGAGGAGGACGAGCGCGTGCTCCAGCACGCCGGCGAGGAGGAACTAGCGTGTCATTGTCGTCTCCGCCCGCGCGGAGGAGGCGCGCATGGTGGCTGTCGCGGCGGAAGCCGGTCGCGCGCGCGTCGAGCCCGCAAACCGGGTGCGGACGCGGAATCTACCTTCGAGACCTTGAATGCCACGTGGATCCTGCAATCTGAAGGAGCAATTTGGGTCAGTCGACTCATGTGAGCCGTTTGATGCAACATGGATGGCTAGAAGGGCTTCTTCCACCTCTTCTGCCGTCTTCTTCCTTCGCTCCGTCGAACTTCTTTCACAAATCGACTGACCCAAATTATACTACTAGTACGAACGTATTAAGTACAGTGGGAACACGAAGGTACGAGCAGTAGTACCAACTGCAAGAAGAACAGTAGTAAGACATAGTACTAGTACTACTCTACGTACTAAACAGTTCAAATAACGAGAAAGAACATAAACATAGTTCTGCTGGGGCCTCAGCACAACACACCCTTGAAAATAAACTAAGCAACTAGTCAGCTTGACACTGCAGTAGAACCAGCATGAGCGACGGCACTGCCACCTACTCGGAGTCCGAGTCCACGTCCTCGACTTCGTCCTCGTCCCTCTTCCTCTTCCTCTTCGCCGACGCTTCTTTGCTTGAACCGGACACTGGGCTCTGCTTCTTCATCCAACCCATGTAGATATTTAAACAAAGGTAGGCATCCATTGCTGCGTACAGGATGTGATCTTCATCTAATGTCTTCGACTCCCATGCATGATGAAACTCGTGATGAGGTTTCTTCAGTTTAGCGTACGAAGGATCAATCATGGCTGCTGCCAGGGTCAGCATTGAAGGTTGAGAGGAGGACACCAGGCTTGCCTTCTGGAGATCGAAGGGCTGGCCTACAACGAGACCTATCCGACGCAGGACTTCTTTGTCGTTCTTAAAGCCTACAGTAACGAATTTCACTCTTTTGTCCTTGAGGAAGTTCTTAAAATCCTGGCACTCAACGTCGGCATGGCATATGTGGTAGACCAAGCAAACGTTATGTACGCAAACCTGGATCACGGCGGGCTTCTTCCTCTCTTCGTCCTTTAGATCCTTCTCTCGTCCCAGGACTGTGGTGTACTCAACATCTAGCCCAGCGACCCACTCATCCGTTGAACTGTTGAACATGCGTAGGAAGCGAGCAAGCCATGCTTTCACCGTCGCGGATCCACGTGTGTAGATGACGATGAACTGATCGCCGGTGATGGCTCTAACCTGGTACTCAGCGGCGACCATGGAGATTTGGGAGGCCATGGATTTTGGAGGAGGGTTAGGAGAAGTTGAACTGTTGTACCCCGCAAAAACTGGGAGCGAACTAATGTGAAAGGACGGGACGACTGGGAGCGAACTGTTGTGAGGTAGAAGACGGGGACGAGTAGGGCGTGCGAACGGCGTGGGGTTGCTGGCTTGCCCGGTGGATAAACGGCTGCAAGCCCCCAAAGAGTTCTCGAGAACTATGCGGGACCCACTAGATGTCATGTCTACTAGACCCATATCGTAGGCCTGACGGTATAGCTTCTGCCTGTTCGCACGCCATGCCGGCGCGTGGATGTAACTTCACTTAATTCCGTCAACCGTCGCGCCTCCCACGACCTTCGCCTCCCTCGCGCGGTCGCGCCCTTTGAGACTTCGACCGGCTAAAAATGAGCAATTTTTTTGCCTACTCCGCATGCATGATACTCCCTCTGGTCCTTTTTACTCCCGTCAACCGTTTGCAAAGTGTTTGACCAAATATATACTTTTTTAAACACCACCTTATATTAATTAACCAGCCACACCAGTACACTCATTCGATACAATATTCACCACACAGGGCGGTACGTTATTTACAAGAATACCATCTAATCTATTGTCAAAGCTATACTTAGCGATTAAGTGTGCCACCTTATTGGCCGAACGGCTAATCTTTGACAATTGAAGATTGTTGATCAACTTCGAGATGCTCAACGCTTTCATCTTCAGGTCACGCATAGCAGACCTGTCATAGTCCCCCGATGCAAGAGACGCTACCACAAAAGCGCAATCAGTCTCTAAAATTACAGGATTATGAAGAGAAATACCTATGTAGAGACCGGCAATGCAAGCCCTAAGCTCCGCTTCCTCCACGCTTTGACAGGCATCAATGAAATCCCACGACCAAATTTATACTAAAAATATCAATATCTACAATACTGATTATAATGAGTATAAGAACTACGTTTTATAATGAGTGTAAAAATATTGATTTGACATTGTGAATGTTGATACTCCCTCCGTCTAGGTGAGTAAGTCATCTTAGGCTGTGCACCGTGACCAAGGAGGAGGGGAAAACGAGAGACATTAATGTTTATTTGCTAATTAAATAGTATTGCATGCAATGAACTAACCACTGCATGTCATGTTTGATAGTCTCAGGTCATTAAAAGCATGCACACCCTCATCTCTTATTGGTTGATATGTCAAGAAACAAGAAACGAGGTAGAAGTTAATGCACCGCGCCTACGTGTTTTGGGATTATTTGGTTTTCGTAAGATGACTTACACACCTAGCTATTAGAGTACCACTACCTCCCTTCTAGTTTAAAGGGCTCGACTCAAAAATTTCACCTACTCTTAGCAAGATAGTAGAGGCGGTGGAATAGTTTTTGAAGTCTGCAAAAGTACTCAACTAATGTTGTCGTTCTTCACAAAAAAATGTGTTTACCAATGCATGCATGAACACTAGTTAGTCTAACTCCCCTCTCTTCTTTAATTCTTTGCCACATCAGCATGTTTGCTATTCCCGTGTACCAGCTAAGATACCACCATGATGGCCAGCCTTAATCATCGCATGCAATAATTTAGTGCACCTTGAAATATGAACATGTGTGGGGAGTGTATGTTTTTAATGACTTGAGACTATACCTAGCCCGGCATGCAAGATGTTATGCACCGTTCCCCATACCTGCAGGAAGCCCGCTCGTCTCCAAATCTTTTCCTCTCCATGTGTGGAAACAATATGCCTGCCAAACTATCCTTCTCCCTCCGGCGGTCCCACCACTCCACCCCATGTGAAAAAATCTGCATGCATGACTCTCCTCCCCCCACGCTCGTCCAATCCGTTGTGACTAGCAATATTTCCACCCCTTCGCTCCCCCGTAATTTACTCCAACAAATATGCCCACGTAGCTTTTACTTAACTTCAAGTGCATTGGGTCACTGACATACGGGCCCAGCAGTGTACTGGCCCACATGTCAGTGACGCAACTGGACCTGCAGTTAAGTCAGTGCAGCTCTGTCCATATCTTACTTAGGTGTGCCATTGCTCACTATAAATACTGTGCCTCCCACGACATCGCTATCTCCTCCTCCTCACGTTCACGTTCATCGCTATCTCCTCCCCCTCCCTCTCACGTCGACCACCATGGCATCTCCCCTCCCAAGCCCTAGGAGCCCCTCGCTGCACCGCACGGATGTTCACATGTCGCCTTTCCGTTCCTCGCCGCCACTAGTCGAGGAGGACGCGTCGGTGTTCCGCTCCTCACCACTAAGCGACGCGTCGCCGTTCCGTTCCTCACCGCCACTAGTTGAGGAGGACGCGTTGGCGTTCCGCTCCTCGCCGCGACACGACGTGTCACCATTCTGTTCCTCGCCGCCACTAGTCGAGGAGGACGTGTCGGTGTTTCGCTCCTTGCCGTGACGCGTCGAGGTGGACGCCTCGGTGTTCTCAATCTTGCCGGCACGCGTGTCAGAGGACGCGTCGGCTCCCCGCTACGAGGAGAACGTGCCGCCCGCCGAGCCCCCCAGCCTTGAGGAGCTTTGGAAAGAAATGGATGTCGCCTTGTGGGAGGCTTTCCCTCCAGCAGAGCGTGCCAAAATAAAGGCGGAGAAGAAGGCTGAGGAAAAGAAGCGTACCGCGCAACAAGCTTTCTGGGAGATATATGTCGCGTCCGAGAGAGTCAAGCAATTGGTTCTTTGGCAGAAGGCTCGTGCGAGGGCCGTGAGGGTGGCGGAGGACGCCCGTGCCGACGCCCTGAGTGCAGTCAGGCCCAAGCGCCTCATCTACGCTTAGCGGTGCGTGGACCGGGTGCACGCTTCCAACCGGGAGGAGTACCTGCTGGCGCCGGATCACCACACTGATGAGATCGCGCTCGCCCGCCGGCAAGCTGCCAATCATCACCTCGCGAGTTGCGAGGCTGAGGAAGAGGCGTTGTGTCGGCGCACTGGGAAACGGCTGCGCACCAAGGCACTCGTGGCGCGCCGCAAGCGCTCCTGCGAGCGTCGTGGCTTTTAGGAGGAGTATAATTTTTGTTTTGTAAGGCAATCTCATTACTTTTGGGACGCAAATGATAAATCCCGAATGTTCAGGAATTTTTAGCGTCGTTAATTAAGTATGTAAAGGGAAAGTTTGGAAACGTTGTGTGTTATTACACATTTTGCAAGTACGTGCATATAGCAAAAACTTTACTATATACTATCGGACTACACGTCTCTCTCGATATATGCTTGCAGACTGTGCTACTCCCTCCGTCCAGGTCAATAAGTCATCTTTGGTTGTGCACGGTGATCAAGAAGAAGGGAAGACTTGTACACCTAGACGGAGGGAGTACTACTATTACTTATGTACGTGCAAATGCACGTTTGAACATTACGATGCGGTTTTTGTAAAAGTGGTGAAACATCACTAGTCAAGCTTGTGAAACGATTCAATGCAAAGCAAATGCAAATATGCTCGTTTGATTGTTTACTTTTAGCTTCCTTCTCTGTGGTTATTTCTCTGTGCACCGTGACCAAGGAGGAGGAGAAAACGAGAAACGTTAATGTTTATTTGCTAATTAATAGTATTGCATGCAATGAACTAACCACTGCATGTCGTGTTTGATATCTCAAGTGATTAAAAGCGTGCACACTCTTTATCTCTTATTGGTTGATATGTCAAGAAACAAGAAACGTGGTAGAAGTTAATGCACCGCGCCTAAGTGTTTTCGGATTATTTGGTTTTCGTAAGATGACTTACACAACTAGATGCACCGCGCCTAAGTGTTTTGAGTAACATTTTATCAGTTAAATCTTTGGTCAAAATTTAGCACAAATTACAATGGTGAGGAATAAACCAGGACGGAGTATTAGTTTAGAAGCCCAAATAAATGAGTGAGGCGCCTTATTGTTACTCTCCACTTTGACTAATCTTGTGGGAAAAGCTGGGGAACCGCCAAAAGAACTGGCCCTAGGAGTAGTAGCTATGGATCGAGAGTGGGAGATGAACCGGAATAAGTAAATGCAGAGAGATGAAATGCAAAAAATACAGAGGGATGTGATGGTTGCTTGTCCGTTTATTTTACCAGGCCATTTATTACTGGGAGTGGTTGGGTTTTGTGATATGACGGCTTTACTGCCGCGCCATGAGCGGGGTGAGAGGTGAGACTCCCATGCAGCGCCGCCCTCTACACTTGTACTACATCGGTTGTGGTTTATTAGTCCCCCATTGAATTTGACTGAAGATTTAACTGACAAAATGTTAGTGCATGTCAACAAAAACTATGTCGTTGGATTCGTATTTGAACATAGTTTTGAATGATATAATTTTAGGTGACATGCATCAGTATTTATCGTACTATATATAATGTTAGTTCAATTTTTGGTCGTACTAATCTATAGTAGTAAGGTGCCCATGCGTTGCACCGAAGAGTGAAATGCATTGATCGGGGAGTTGTTTATTTTGACAAAGGATGTGGGGGTCATCTCATGTGTAACGGGTATCGATAGGTTTCTTCGGATATTATCTCATCTCTAGAGCTCACAAACATCCGGGTGAAATAGATAAAAAGGTATCTTTTGCAAACAAAAGCGTTCAACTGTTCAACCTGCATCCAAAACTTGTGAAGAAATAACACTTATTGTGCTTTGCAAGAAATGATCTTTAAGAATTAGTTTTTGAGTATCGATTGTTATACATGTTGGCTACAGATGACATGGCACTTTCTTATAGTCAACAGTTGGCTATACTATTAAGTAATATTAACCATGCCCTTATACACCTAGACGGAGGGATTAAATCAGGATGACTTGCAAGGGGGCAGAGGAGATGTAAGAAATGGTTCATCGTAAGTCTTTCACCAGTACTGTAGTAAAAATTCATACATGGAAGATTCTAGACTAAACCATAAACGGATACACTTTTATTCATGCGCGATACTCCAATAGAGCAAGATCCTGCATGGAAGTCTCCACATGCTTAGACAGCGGATTACATTGAGCGAAGACTAATGATCAACATTTAACTTGATAATGCGTATTTTTTTAGAAGAACAGGGAGGCTCCTCCCCGGTTCCATTATCAAATGAAACCCAAAGTGTCTTACATCATCTCACTGAGAGGAGCAGTTCAAAGGAAGGACTGCGGCGAAAGCCACTCAAGTTTAACGACAAGCTTACAGAATCAAAAGCGGCAAAGACACGCGCCATAAGCGCCCACACACACACTACATGTTTTCTAAGTGCACTTGATAATGCGTATGTCCAGGTGAACCTCCTTGGAGTCCCCGTGCACCGAGTCGGCGGGTAAAGGATAGAACGGATGCCGTGGGTTTTCCAAGTCCACATTGGCGGGATAGTCCCAGCTCCTCAGATTCCAAGTCTGTCCGATGAGGCCGGTTTCGGCGCCCACGTGACCCGGAGGGGTAGTAACATTGACCTTGCACCCATACATCTGCCTCGTGTCAGTGTAAGCGTCAAAGGCGGCGTCCCTGACACACGCTACAAAGACGGGGCGGCGGCCTGCGCGGGCCTCGCCGGTGCCCACGATCAAGAGGAAGATGTTGCCATCCTCCTCCGAGACTAGCAGGCGGCGGTGATCCTCCAGCTACTCCGGCATGATGAACCGGTAGCACGTGTCGTACTTGATGTTCTCCGCCAAGGGCCAGCAATGACCGCTACACGCATCCGTGAGGTGATGCACCATGTCCGCCGGCGAGCCACAAAATGGCATCGGGCACTCATAGCAGTGGACGAAGGGCTCCTTGGAGGCATCGACCAGGCCGTCCATGAAACGGGAGTGGCTGTAGGGGACGTTGCGCCAGTTGAATATGTGAGCAAGTTACTACGAGATTTAATCCAAATAAGCACAAAATAAATCATGACGGCTATAACAGAGATGAAACTAATCATGTGGACTACCATAGTAGTAGGATATAGAGTAGAAACATGAATTCTACCACAATTTCGAATAGGAAGGACAGAAACACATACGGTGCAACGGGCGCAGCACCATTGGCGTTGAGGTTGTCGCCCATGTCATTGAGGAAGAGGTTGCCGAGGTTGGGGAAGAAGTCGTCGTCGGTGAAGTCGTGGCTGCCAGCAGTCGCGAGAGTGCGCTCCCTAGATTTCAACAGCGCCCGCCGAATGGAGCGCGGGAGGGAGTGGTTGTAGGGGATGTTGCGGCCGCCAAATGGAGCGCAGGAGTAGCACGAAGCAGTAGATGGTGTCCTTACTAGTACTCCCTAGTCTCTATCTATCTATATCTATATATCTACTCTTATAGAAAACCGAGTTGGTGATGATGGTGTGCCATGCAATGCACGGGCATCTTGCTGTTTTTTTGCATATAAGTCCAAACACCACATAGACACGGTCTTTGAGCATGGTTCGTAGTCGTTCCACGATCGGGCATCGAAGTTTGTAACTATTTTAGATTAGAATATACTACTCCTCCGGTGCTAGTAGTAGAGCAGAGTCCTACTCTACTACTCTACTCTAGCAAGCTAGGGCATAGTACTGTAGTAGGTACTGTAGGGAGTACCAGTACTGTGATCACTCAAGCAAGTTGTCTGGCATCGATATGACCCTACGCCACTGGTATGTGTCTCGTAAGTCAAGCGGCGTGCTGTAGTCATCATCACCTGTCCACTTCCCGCAACACATATTCGCTTCTCCATCTTTGTCCGCACATAATCTCGTCCAAGCTTCCATCCCCGCTAAGGCGCCTCCCCCCTCGTCCGAAACCCAAGCACTAACAATGGCAAAACCGAGAAGCGTCCGCTGAAAGAGTGACTGGAATTTGCTCCCCACAGAGGTAATCAAGCTCATTGTTTCGCGTGTGGACAATCTCAGTACCATGCCGCTCGCCGTGTGCTCGTCGGGGTTGTACCATTTACTCAAAGCCCTCAGGCCTGAGCTTTTTAAGCCCGCTCCTTGCTTGCTGATGCCGCCTGATCTTCAGAAACGGCATGTCACGCAGCATAACGATCGTAGGGTGGCGAGCATCAACCCCCTTCACTGCGATCCGATCCCCGTCAGCCTCAGCTACATTAACAGTATGTACTGGGTCGGCATGAACACGTCTTGGATGGTGCTCGTCGACGGTCGCGGCAGCTAGATGCTCGTGGAGGTCTACATCCGGCGGACATGGGACTGCTTTGGCACCGCGGCCCAGAATAGTCGGAATCTTACAGTAGCCAACATGATACCAAGTTTGATTTGCTCAAGGTTGTAATCTGCCAAGTGCCCACAAGATCTGGGAAATATAAAGATTTCAGGCTAATTGTGTTCTTCAACCGCGGTCTCGCCTATCTAACAGGTCACTGCGGTAAGTGGATAAATCTGCATGTCCATCACAAGATCATACATCCTCCATGGTTCTCTGATGCCATTGAACACAAGGGCTTCATTTACGCTGTCGACTCCTTCTATGGCTGGACGTATTGCTGGCCTACTCCAGTCATCGCTACAAATAGCGGTTACAGTAGTATGTTACTTTCTTATGATATCATGATGGCTTGCTTATATTACTGTCAACATTTACTGAAAAAATATTCATGCTCATAACATGTTGTTCTTAAGATTGACTAAATCAAGAGCCCTTTTTTATTTGACTCCAACTTGATATGATGTTGTAGGCCGCCTGGTGTCCCTACCCTTCCTAATCCCAGAACCTTTCAAAGAAAAGCAGCATGGCAGTTGTAGGTGGTTCCTGGTTCAATCAGACAACGGCGAAAGATTGATGATCGTTCACACGTACCGGATGTGTTGTTTCGTGGAATACAATCCCAGTCACTGCAAGGTCTTTGAGCAGGATCCCAGCTTCTCTGTGCCTTCAGGAAATTTTGACTGGAGGCTGGTAAGTAGCCTTGGCACATGCTCTGTGCTTGTCGGACTGAATTATCCGATTAACCAGGAGATAACTGACGGCAAGGATCATGATGGCAGCGCGGTTTCATTCATCAGGCAAAACTGTGTGTACACAGCGTACCATGCGTCTCTGCATGCACCATACCCTAATATGTGCCGCCACGCTCTACAGCCCAGAGTAGGAGACAGGGTTGCAAGTATTAGACTTCGACCTGCTGGCTGGAGTTTCCCCCGTCAGGCACCCATCTGGTTCAAGCCGTCAGCCAATCTCCATAGCTTAATAAATAGTAACGTCTAACTGAGCCAGTTAGTTAGATGCGTACACTTGGTGTAGTAGGATCTTTATTTAGTTTGATGCATACACTTGTTCTTTTTTGGTAGCCCTTTTGTAATGATGGCTGATGTTTGGTTTGGAAGAGAGAGCTGTGTCTTCACTCTTCTGGCCTGCTTACTGCTTCTGTTGCACCCCCAGCCCTGGTTGCTGCTGCTGCTGTTTTCAATGTACAATCAGTAGTATATTTCGTCTGTTGGTTGAATATAAATGTGTTGTTAGAACGACAAACACATTTTTTTGGAAGTCGTTGCACGGTTCGATCCTTTAGTGCCTCGTACCGTACGTAGCTCATACTATTTTTCATACGGAACACATTTTCCACTTGTTGATAACATGCAGCCCACTGATGAAGGCCCAATAGAGAAGCCCATAATTAACTGGAAGGGACGCTCTCACATGAATCCGGCCCAGGTACATGCTCATGGTCCCCTAAACATAAATAAGTAAATAAATAAATAAAGCTAAATGCTCATGCACCAGTTCTTTGGGAAAATAGGTAGCCTAGTATTTCTTTTTGAAGAATACCCAAGCTAGGCCTATTTGTTTTCTCCGAATTACTGGGCTGCAAATCTTTTAAGACGAGCAAATGGGATATTAGTTTTTTTTGAATTTTGTTCTTCACTGATATCTTATACGTATTTCATTGGATTTAACATGACATAGTACTAACTTATTTTTAAATTTGTTTTAGTATGGCTATTATTTTTTGGATTAAGAATATTTCGTTCCCCGGCAAAAATTTCCCACATATTTAGTTAATTTTTTGACCCTTGTATTGACCAGAAAATGGACGGCAATTCTAAAAATGGAAAACGGGCTGCAATAAATTCCATATGAATTAGAAAATGAGTAAAAATTATAAAAATAATAGCAAATGGGCTGTACAGGCCACAGATTTTGAGGCTGACTTGTTTACGCAAGGCTTTGTCAGTGAACACACGATTCTAGCCGCCATGCTTCTTCAATCTCTGATCTTCCTGCTCCAGCCGCCTAAACTAGCGCCGGCGGGACTGCCTGCTCCCTCCTCTTGTGGCCCGCTGTGATGCCGCGCAGGCTTCCCTGGCCCACCCGACTCCCTCCGCTGGCCTGGCCGCACGCAATCAACTGCCTCCTTCTTACGCGGAAAAAAATGATTCCTCCCACTGACATCTGGGGTGCACCGGTTGGGAGGCTGACCTGTGGGCCTACTACGTTGACGCGTACGCAGGGCTTGTCAACTTAGTCAACAAACGATTCTAGCAGTAGTAACCGTTGGATTTGAATCGAACGGTCCTGCTGCTTCTTCAATCGCTGCTCTTCTTGCACCGGCCGCCCAAACCAGCGCCGGGGAGACCGCCTGCTCCTGCCTCCAGTGGCCGGCTGTGCTGCCGTTAAGGCCTCATCGCCCCCTACTACTCCCACCGCTAGCCAGGCCCTGCGACGACGGCAGCCGAACCAGTGAACCCTGGTACTCCTCTCAGCGTGGGCATCCACTGCCGCGTCTTCCCCAGCTCCGCGTCGTCCCCTTCCTTGGCCTCGCCGTCGTCCACCACTTTGGTGCTCTCGGCGCGGCGTGGTCAATGTGGTCAACGACATTCCATCGGGAGAGTACTGTACGTGTAGAGGCTGACAGCTGGGTCCACAGCCACAACCAAGTTTTTTTGTGATTTGCCAAGTAAGTCGCTTTGTCAGGCCTGTTGGGCTGCAAATCTTTCAAGACGAGGAGAGCTTTCATTCGGTTGGCCGAGAAAATGGCCCATCAGTAATGAGAAATGGGCTCTACATTTTTAAAACACATCAAACCGGCAGTTAGTTTCAAATATATTTTTTTCATTTTGAGATTTTAAATTACATTAATTTTTATGCATGGGGAATTTGTTGGATTTTATATTGATATACATTTATTTTTAAAATCAGTTTGAATGTGAGTCGAAATTTCGGGATTAAAAACAGTTCGGACCGCACCGAAATATGCAAAATTTCGTATAAGTTTTTAACTGTGGCCACAATATGGGCTGTAATGCTAACAAAAAGAATATGGGCTCCAAAAAAACCTTAAGAATTAGCAAATGGGCTATAAATTATTAAAAATAATGGCAGATGGGTTGTATGCTGTTTTCCACAGATTTGGGGCTTTCCTAAAAAAAAGGTTAACGCACAAGCAGTGTCTGTTGGATGGCCATCCAACGGCCGTCGTGCTTCTTCAATCTCTGCTCTTCCTGCTCCAGCCGCTCAAACAAGCGCCGGCGAGGCTGCCTGCTCCCTCCTCCCCGCGGTCGGCTCTGACAGCTCGGACCCACCAGTTATATCTTCGTACGCAAGGAAGTGCCTCGTTATTACGCACAAAAAAAATGAATACTCCCCCTGTTAGCTGGGACCCAGTATAGTGGCAGGCTGACTTGTGGGCCTACTAAGTTGACGGGGACGGAGGGCTTTGTCAACTTAGTCAATATGCATGATTCTAGCTCCAGTGACCGTACGATGTCCATCCAACGGCCATAGTGCTTCTTCAACCTCTGGTCTTCTTGCTCCAGCAGCCCAAACCAGCACCGGTCGTGCCTTGTGCTCCTGCCTCCCGTGGCCGGCTGCGATGCGGCGGAGGCCTCACCGCCCCCTACTACTCCCACCGCTGGCCAGGCCATCCCTCTACTCACCCACACCCCCTGTTATTCTACGGCGACGGCAGCCTCACACCGCAGCGAACCAGTGAACCCTTGTACTCCTCTACGCGTGGGCATCCACTGCCGCGTCTTCCCCGGCTCCGCGTCGTCCCCTTCCTAGGCCTCGCCGTCGTCCACCGCCCTGGTGCTCTCGGCACGGCGTGGTCAACGTGGTCAAGGAACGGCTTCCATCGGATGTGGACTGTACGTGGAGAGGCTGACAGCTGGGTCCACGGCCGCAGCAAGGAAGTGCCTCCTTATTACGCGCAAAATAATTATTCCTCCACCTGACAGCGGGGACCCACCGGACAGGCCACCATATTTAGCGAAAAAACATTTCCCCCCTAACTGCTGGGACCCACCGGCTACACCTTCGCACGCAAGGAAGTGTGTCCGGGCAAAAAAAACGATTCGCCCCCTTGACTGCTGGGACCCACCAGCTACATCTTCGCACGCAAGGAAGTGCGTCCGGGCAAAAAAACGATTTGCCCCCCTGACTGCTGGGACCCACCAGCTTATCTTTGCACGCAAAGGAAGTGCGTCAGGGCAAAAAAACGATTCGCCCCCCTGACTGCTGGGACCCACCAGCTACATCTTCGCACGCAAAGGAAGTGCGTCCGGGCAAAAAAACGATTTGCCCCTCTGGCTGCTGGGACCCACCAGCTACATTTTCGCATGCAAGGAACTGTCTGACAGTCGGGACCCACCTGGTCGAAGCGTACGTAGCATTGTCATTCTAGTCGCGAATGTGTATGTACATACTGGTCGTTGTAGAGGCGCGCATGTGTCGTAGTAGAGGCGCACATGTAGCATGTACACGTATGTACAACGGCCAGGGTGCAAGAAAGAAAATATGGCCACGTATGTGTACATATGGGCGGGGTCTCGAACGCCTAGTCGCGCATACGTACGGCGAGGGCTCGTGTTCATGGGGAGGCAACGGAATGCGTCGTGTTCATGGGGAGGCAACGGAATGCTTCGTGTTCATCGGGAGGCAACGGAACGCGTGGGAGCCAACCGGCTTGGACGGAACAGGCGATGGAAACAAGGCCTGGCGTACCGCGGAACGGAGGAAACGGACCTCCTACGGTCAAAACGGGGGTCCTGTTGATCGGGAGGGGTGTGGCGTACCGCGAAACGGACGAAAGGGACCTCCTACGGTCGAAACGGGGGTCCTGTTGATCGGGAGGGGTGTGGCGTACCGCAAAACAGACGAAACGGACCTCCTACGGTCGAAACGGGGGTCCTGTTGATCGGGAGGGGTGTGGCGTACCGCAAAACGGACGAAACAGACCTCCTACGGTCGAAACGGGGGTCCTGTTGATCGGGAGGGGTGTGGCGTACCGCAAAACAGACGAAACGGACTTGTGTTGGAGCGCTATAGTCGAAACGGGGGGGGGGGGGAGGGGTGTGGCATACCGCAAAATGGGACTCCACGGGATACTGTTCATCTCCACCGTCGACCTCCTCCAGCCCCCACGGGCTACCTTCGACCTCCTCCAACCTCCACGGGCTCCTGTTCATCCAGCCTCCACCGCACGCTACTCCACCGGCTACTGTTCACCAACCCCTCCACGGGCACCCCTCCACCGTCTACTGTTCATCCAGCCCTCCACACCACGGGGTCCTATTCAACCACCCCTCCACGGCCACCCCTCCACCGTCTACTGTTCATCCAGCCCTCCACACGACGGGTTCCTGTTTATCCAGAGGCAACACCACCGCTCACTGTTCATCCAACCCCCCCCCCCCCCCGGAACGCTCACTGTTCATCCAATCGATCGGCTTCAGTTAGCAGCAGTAGCGAATGAATCGCTCCATCGGGTTCAGTTAACAGCCATCGATCAATCCCGCGGGTTCAGTAACGCGTAGCCTGCAGTGCAATCGCTCGGGTTCAGTTAGAGCCCAACGCCTCGCTCGGGTTCAATTAGAGCCAACGCCTCGCACACACGCACGTACGTACGAGAGAAACGCGCATCGCTCCGCCCCCGACCTCCCACTGTAACCGGCAACTCCCTGAAATTTTCCTCCCCCTCGCTTCTACCACGGTTTTTTCCATCATGGACGGCCCAAAGAATGTCATGCAGCTGCGTCTCCGGCCCGCCCAGGACGAAAATCCCATTTTGTGTCATGATTTTTTGTCATAGAAGTAGGAGCCCACCACATCTATGATGATACCGGGTTTTGTCACAATTATCGTCATAGAAGTGTCATATGTATGACAGTAAAAAATTTCGTTCGGCCCAAAATGTCATGGATGTGTCTTTTTTTGTAGTGTTTAGTACAAAGTTGTACTACTACTAAAGTTGACACATATTTTGGAACAGAGGCAGCTAAAGAAAAAACGATCCATGCAGTCCCTAGCCCTTCAACCATGAACCTGACTAGGCTTCAATTTGCTGGCAACGTTCGAGCTTCCTCATAAATGAAGTTTGCAACCTTTTGACCATCGGATCATTTTGTGTAGTTACACCGAAATCGAGATGAGCATCCCTGTGGCAAAGAAATTGAAGAAGCGTGATTAGAATAAAATTACAGGGACTAGTTGATCAGACATAAACTCATCACAAATACAGTACGTAGAAGCCAGTAGAGGTATCAGGTATGTGCAGGGCAAAGAAGTAGAGAAATATCCACAGGGAATAATGTGGGCAGCTGGAGCAGTGGTGCAAGCCGGCTGTAAAGGGAGTTGTACCTGAGGGACGTAGCTCAACCTTGAGGAGGGCGGCGGGAGGCGGCAACTGCCCACGTCGCGACAGTGAGCAAGTGACGAAGGTAACCTCACCGGCTTTGTGAGAGAGAACGGCGGGGACCCCTGATCGGGACGTGCCAACAGTGGGTTTTCACCGTCGGTGATGGCCACCACATCTACACTAAGTATCCACCCCTTCCCCAAGCGGACGTGATCTGCCGGGATGTTAGAGATGTGGCCACAGTCGTTTTGTGCGAGAGAGTGTGAAAAGAGCAACCCCAACCATGTAGGCTGGCCCGTCCTGACTATGTATATAGTGGAGCGGTTTCCTTTTCTCTCCATATGAACTTATCATATTGCGTATGTGCCACTAAAGAAAAAAAATTATTTATAAATGACGCGGCACCTACTACTCGTTCTCCTATAACCTTGCGCTTGGCATCTCCAAAATATTAACCTTGCGATTGGCTCTTCGCCTCTTCGGGAAGTCGAGAAATAATGGTAGTGCAGTATATATCGTTCTGGCTATATGAGACCGAATGAATTGCTGCACGTCCACCACATGGGTGAGGGTCGAGGGGCGAGGGAGAGTGCTACTACATACGGAGCAAAATGAGTAAATGTACACTCTAAAATACGTCTATATACATCAGTGTTTGGAGTATGTACTAGTAGTTCATATTGAAATCTACTAAAGGACATATATATTCCAAACAATATGATATAATCTCTGTAATCAAGGTAGTAGGGACGAGGAGTAAACGGAGGGAGTAGTAAATTTTTCTCCTCATCCTGCGAGCCACCGCACGCATGGGCGAGGCAGCGGGCGTAAGGCGGAGCAAGCTTCACCTCATCCTGCGAGCCACTGCGCCCGTGGGCGGGGGAGACTTCATACTAAGCAAGCTTCTCCTCGTTCTGCGAGTTTAGGGGACACATCAAGAGTACTCCAGTGTATAGAGCCTTGCCTCTAAGGTAGGCCCCACATGGTTTGCCTCTTTTTTTAATTTAACATAACGTGTCAAGTCGCAATTTGTTTGTTCACCCGTGGTAGATGATCCTCCCTCCACCAAGTGGACAACCAGTACACGTGCCAAATTACCACATGGGGTGCCTTTTTGTAGAGAAATGAGCTCCACCGTGTACCTGCGCGGGTGTGGTTGGGAAAGAGACGGGAGTACGTGCATCGTGCATGCACCTCTTATCTTCGTGCACGTCCCCCACCTACGTGGGTGTGTGTGAGAGATACAAACCGCGTTCGTGAGTGTTTTTTGTTTTGTGGTGGGGGTGGGGGTGGGGTGGGGGGTTGATTTCGTGAATTATGTGTGAGAATATGTGTCGATGACATCTCAAACAATATTTAGTTCATATTGAAGCGGTAGTATATACGTTTGGAATGCACTAAAACGTTCACTTGAGTAGTAGGTTGCATGCATTATACACGTTGCGAAATATTTTAATTGAACATAACATGAATTCAAAGTTTTGAATGACATTTGTAGTGCGCATTGATTTGGTACAGTACACGTTAGGCTTGTCCGGAAATTTCAACCCGCGCCTTGTTAGCCCGAATTTTTTAAGATATATCTTTGTCTTGTTGTGCTCTGACAACTCCCTCCATCTCAACCCGCGCCTTGCTATTCCAAAATTACAACACGCGCGAAAACTCCCACCTCATGTGAAATCCCGACATGCAAAATGCCCATGGTACCCCTAAACCGAAAGAACCACCTCAAATCGGTGGGGGGTACTTTCGTAACTTACCCCACATTTCGGACAAGCGCGTCTCTGAGCCATGGTTCCCCACTGCCATCCCATCCGCCCACCCATTCGTACACCGAGGCCGCGAAAACCTGCGACGAAACCCCACACCCTGCTCCGTCCGCCACCCAGCCGGAGCCTCTTCCCCGAAGACGTCGTCCACAGCAACACCTCGACGTCCCTCATCCACCATACCGGATGAGGATTCGTCGTCGATCTCATCGTCCCGCCGGTTCAGCCACCCCATCCTCCACCTCCAAGGAGCTGCCCCGGCGTTCCCCTCGTCTTTCGCACCACCTCCATTCCCACACCGCCGTCTTCACCTGCACCACCGGAAGAGCATCATCATCGCCGTTTCCTCGGATGAAGCTGCGGCCTAATCGGCGCCACCAAAGAGGTTGTACACTAATCGCCACATTTTCTTCTTGATTCGATCTCACGGTGCTGCAGGCGCTCGGTCCCGAGCCGACACGGCGCGGCTCCATCCACGGTGGCGTCGCCGGCCACTTCCTCCACGGCGTCGCTCCCTTGGCGGCGACGTCCACATCAGTAGGAGCTGCTGCTGCTTTAGCTCTCGCTCGCGTTGCTGCTCTGCTCTTTCTCTCGGTCCCCTGCCTGGTCTGCTCTTGCTCACGCTGCTGCTCTCGCTCTTGCTCTTGCTTGCGATGCTGCTCCAATTTGGCTACACTTCAGTCGACTGAATTGACTTTTGGGTCAGTCGATTTTCAAGGGGTGGGCTCGCCTGGGTGAAGGAAGAACCAGTCGCAGCAGGGAGGGGGGCTCGTCGGAGAGGTACCCCACTATCTATCTTAGGGTTCAGGATGGGGGCGGTGGTCGCCGGCGTTGGCGGGGTGTTGGCGGGGCGGTGGTGTGGGGATCGCCGGAGAAAAAGCTCGGCATGGGGGGGCCAAGAGGGATGCCCGGGGCGGCGGCGGACCGGCGGTGGGTAGTGTTTTCGGGGCGGGCGGGGTGGCGCACCGTCGGCCGCAGGCGGCGGGGGGCTGCTGTTTGACCGGTGGTGGCTGGCGGCTCAGGGGGGTGGAGGTTGAAGATGAACCGCAGACCCTTGATTTCCTATCCAACGGCTGAAAAATCGACTGACCATAGATGAAAAAGTCAGCCGACCGATGTGTAGCCTCACCTTGCTAGTGCGTTCAGTTTTGACAGTAAAATTCAGTTTCGACAGTTAAGTTCAGTTTCGACAGTTAAGTTCAGTTTCGACAGTTAAGTTCAGAGATGAGCGGCTGATGTATTTTACATCTAGCACTTTGTGGTTATGTATTTTACGTCATGTATTGGAGATGCTATTAGAATTCCACTCAGGTTAACATTGTTCGTTGTCTCTCTTGTCCTGCTTCAGCCTCGGCGTCGTACAACTCATCGAAGCTACTCCAACGACGAAACCTTCCATCACAGCGGAGCAGTACATCGGGCTCCATCTCCAGACGCCTAAGATCTTCTTCCCCTCCTCCGACAGCAAAGTCAACCGGAGCATCCTCACCGGCTAACCCAATCACGCTGAGATCAACATGGCTTCGCCAAAGAGGTTGTACACTTGTTGCATCTCTTTTTTACTCTACATGTTATATATATTGTCCACTGAGCACACGGATTTGTTCCTTTAGTGTCTCCTTGAAAGAAAAAACGTAGGAATTTTAATTTTCACTTGTCCTCCTTTTCAAATTCCTATTCATGAAGCACAAGACTAAGAGATAGTAGCATAATAGCATTATAACCATACATTTTCTTGTGGTTTGACTTAATCTCACCATGCTTCTTTGCATCCTGTGATCTTCCAATTGTTGTGAATCAAACACCCAGATTGGCAGAAATCCTGTGTTTTTAAATTCTCTGTTTTGCACGTGCATTCCTATCCTATTCCTGTCTATTTCCTATCCCTGCATTGTTGGAATCCTCCAATTCAAACGAGCCCTTACAGAATTACTTCTCTTACAGATAGTTGTCAAAGAAAACCTTGCGTGGCTTGTCCCGCTCCTGCTGCGCTGTCGTCCACCCCAGCTCAGCTGCTCCAACGACAGAAGGGTCCAGCACAGCAGGGATCGGGCCTCCAGACTGTCTTTCACCGCCTCAGATCTTCTTCCCCGCTACTGGCAGCCATGAAAACTGCATTACCATCATCAACCGAGCAGATGACCTCGAGGACTACACGGGTCCGCAAGAGAGGTCACACTCTTTTGTGTTTGCTTACGTTATGCATCACTTAATATTACATGCTACTTTATCATCCTGCTCACCGATTAGACTCTGAGTCAGCTCCAAACTAATGGTAAAACTTGAGTTTTTAAATGGTTGTGGGGTACATATTGGGGCCGCTATCAATAGTATCTATCTACTATCTGGTTAATCTCTGGTGTCTACTATGAGTTTCATGTTGGGTGGGAAACAAACAGTAAAGAAACCATTATCTGTATTTTTTAACTGAAGCCATTATCTGCCTGCTATTATTGGTTTTGGGTCTATCCACAGGTTGCTACCATCACTCTGGATTTCTGCATGCACTCCTTACATAATCTCACTATGTTTTATTCCTATGCATGACAGTTATTGTAAACAATGGAACTGAACATGTAGAGAAAAAGAGACGAGCCTTGTGTGGCAATAAAATTTCATGCAGACGTCGCTCCATGGTAGGCGCAAAGGCAGCCCCCCTCCACGCATTTCGGATTGTAATCGAGAGGAAGATATCTGTTCTGAGGGGGATTCAGAAGGAGAAGATAACTCCTATTTACCCCCTGAGGTCTTCGCTCTAACTTGGCATGCTGATGTTGGTTATATCATGCATATGGTGTCTTGCATTGCTTACTTTATACATCAAATATGTCATCTGCTTAGTTTAGAAATCCTTTGCGCGAATGCCATCTGTTTAGTTTATTCATCGTTTATGTGAATTATGCAACGCCATCTTGTTTAGCCAGGCATCATATTTGTGAATCTTGCAATGCCATCCTGCTTAGCCAGTCATCTTATATGTAAATTATATCAGGCCATCCTTTTTTTCGTTACATATTACATTTGTCAACAATGTTAGTACATTCAACTGCTCTTCGTGTGCATCAACCATTTGACACGGTGATGGCAAATTCTGGAGTGAAAACAAGGTCTTCAGAGCAGATTATGCTATCTGACGAAGCGCATATCTTGCTTGTTACGGATAGCTCCTCAGAGGAGGATTCAGAGACAGATGACCAGTCCTATTCCCCCCCCCCCCCCCGAGGTGTATGCTCTAACTTGGCAGGGTTATGTTGCTCATATCGTGCGTATGGTGTCTCGCATTGCTATGTCATTTGATTAGTTTAGACATGCTTTGTGTGAATGCCACATGTTCAGTGTCTAATTACCATATATGTGAATTATGCATTGTCATCTTGTTGCAAGACATTATATATGTGAATTATACAATGCTATCTTGTTGCAAAGGCATTATATATGTGAATTATGCAATGCCATGTTGTTTAGCCAATCATCATGTATGTGAATTATATGATGCTATCATTTTTTTGTATTACGTGTTCCATTTGTCGACAACGTTTGTATATTCAACTACTCTTCCTGTGCATCAGCCATTTGAAGCGGTGATGGAAGTATCTGGAGTGAAAACAAGGTATTCAAAGCAGACAATGCTACGAGCTGAAGCAGACATCTTGCTAGTTATAGAGAGCTCCTCAGAGGAGGATTCAGAGACTCATGACGAGTCCTATTTCCCCCCTGAGGTCTATGCTCAAACTTGGCAGGGTTATATTACCCATGTCATGCATGTTGTCTTGCATTGCTTAGTTTTTACATCATATATGGATTGCCATCTGCTTACTTGCTTACTATATAAATCATATATTTGAATTATATCATGCCATCATGTTTACATAGTACGTACACATCATCTATCTGAATTATGGCATGGCAACCCATTTAATAAAGACATCATATAGTTATATCATCTCATCCTGTTTAGTGTTTACAGTCATCATATTTAGAATTATGGCATTCTATCCATGAATGTATGTGAATTATTGCATGCCAACCTATTTAAGAAACACATTATATAGTTATGTCATGTCATCATGTTTACATAGTCTCATATTTTGAACTATGTCTTTCCATCTTTTTTAGTTAGCCATCATAATGTGAAATTGTGTCATGCTACCCTGTTTAGTTAGCCATCATATATGTGAAATTGCGTCATGCTATCCTGTTTGGTTGGACAACATAAATATGAATTATTTCATGCCCTCTTTTATTCCCCACTATCCATTGCACCTGTCTATCATACATGTCTATACTTTCAATTACTTTTCTTGTTTATCAACCATTTGAATTGGAGAGCGTGATGGCAGTATCTAAGGGAGTAACAACACGGTCTTCAGAAAAGATAGTGCTACAAGTTGATGCAGATAGAACCACGGTTGTACTTGCCCAAGGACCAGATCCACCACACATAACCCAGACTCTCGCAGATTGTAACCCTACCCAGTTGGACAGAGAACCAGCTACACCCCTTCTAACCCCAACCCCGGCAGATAATAATCCAGTTCCAGTTGACACAGCACTATCTCCACCACAGAGCACCCAAACACGAGCAGTTAGTAAGGGAACTGCAGTGCCCAAAGCACTAGGACCACCACTCCGAATCCCAACTCAACGCTTAAAGGAGAATAAGATTTGTTCTCAGGTCAGGTTTTGTAGCTATGGTTCATACTCCTTTGCTCTTGCATTACTGTATTTACTCATACCAACTATTTTCAAATTTGAAGGATGAAATTGAAACTCCAATGGCGCAACAGGTATGTTTTAAACCTGTTTCTTTAACTGGTTTGTTGTTGTAACCTGCTCTATGTTGATTTCAGTTTCAATTGAATAAACAGTTATGTTCTCATGTCATGCACATTACAAGTGTTGTTATTGCTCTATAGTTACCCACACTTATATTCTGTCTATTCTGCTTTGTCTTGAACAAATATTATTTGAATTGTGTCTCTATCTTGATTTGGCAACAAAAACTAGAATGATATAGACCATAAAGTGACCATGGTACATAGATATATGTTTGTTTCATGCTGTTATCCTATCCACTTTACTACTGAACTCATTTACCAAAATGAGTTTCATATACAACATGGTAAACATGTGTTGTGTCTGCTTGTTTATCTTTTAGAATGCGGACAAAATATTGGAGAACAGTACCACGTTATCCAATGGTAAAGGAAGTAATGTAGATAAGGTTCAAGATAGTGAGACATCCCTGTTGGTCTCCAAGAAAGCTGATAAAAACTATCTTGACGATAGTGAGGGAACCCAAAAGTCCTATCTTGATGTAGTGTTCGAGTTACTAGCCACTACTGCTGGCACAAGCTCTTCAAACTCGTTGCCTGAATCAGTTCGTCTTCTTCAGCCTCAACTTCAAGTTGAAAGACATCGATCAGATATGCTGCGACAGGAAGCTGAAGGACTGAGGAAGTCCCTGCAGAATTCAGATGCATATTTTCTGGTGCAACAGCAAGCGCTGGAGGATTTAAGCGCCAAACAAGAGAAAGTTAATAAGCTTGCTAAGCATCTTGCCAGCATTATGGGTACCCAGGATATTGTTTCTTGAGATCTTCTGAAGTGGTTTCAGTTCTGGATTTGTTTTGCTGTGGTGTTTATTTGCGCTGGTCGCCAACTTTGACAACCAGTGTATATGATATGCTGCTTTGTTCCCTATATTTGCACTGGTGGTGAACTTTGATGCCCAATGGATGTAATATGTGTAATAGCCGTGATAGCCTAGCATAAGTTGCTTGCTTATTTATTTCCTTGTTGTCTTGTTTATTTGTTTGCTTATAGTCAGTGCAGTTCTTTTTCCGCGGTTTGCTAGTGGCTGCAATAACCTATTTTTTAAAACTAGTCCACAATAACCATGGGCTAATATTTACTGTAGTGACACTGGGCCTCCTACGGGCCGTAGAAACAGTGGGCCTTCTACGGGCCGTAGAAACAGTAGGCCTTCTACAGGCCATAGAAACAATGGGCCTTCTACGGGTCGTAGAAACAATGGGCCTTCTACGGGCCGTATCATCAATGGGCCTTATACGGGCCGTATGACCATAACGGGCCATCGTTAATAGGCCATATTTGATGACGCTATGAAAACGGCCCACCGTATTAACGAACCACAAATGGGTCGATGTAACCACAGGCTGAATTTGGCCCACAAGCAAAAAATAACAGTAACGGGCCGTAAGTAAACGAATGCTGGAAATGAGCCCAAGAATAAATGGGCTCTGAGAAGGCCGAAAGATAACATTTGCTGGATACGGACCAACTGAATAATGGGCCCTTAATGGGTATAAAGTGATATACTGTTCATTACGGCCCAGTTTCACCACGGGCCGTTAATGGGTGTAAAGTGATACACTGATCATTGCGGGCCAGTTTCACCACGGGACGTTAATAGGCCAAGAGTTACATAGGGCCTCATATGGGCCGAAAGACGTCATGGGCCATACATGGGCCAGAAGTGAAAACGGGCTGGAATCATATTGGACGGCCCAGATGACGCTACTGGGCCTAATTTGGATAGGGCGTAACGGGCCTTGGGTTAGCGGGCTGTAAATGGGCTATATGCGAACAAGCCGTTAACAGGCTTTCCGTGGGCCGGTCCGCCACCTTTTGACCAAGTAAACAGGCCGGCCTTTTCACAGTAATGGGACTCTATTGGGTCGTGCCACATGTCGACGTATCATAGGCGCCTTCTGTCCAATGAGTGGATGACATCTGTCCCAACGATGAGCCGACACGTGTTTCCTCCAGCCAATGATGATTTTACACGTGGAAAATCCCCATTGGTCGGGGCTGTTAACGGGTTATCAGATCCAAAACCCGACCCGATAGCTTAACGGCGTTCTGTTACGGTGGATGCCACGTGTCGGTCACCCTTGACGAAAGCACTTATATGACACGTTATTTATCGTCATGGAAGTGGACACTTCCATGATGATAATTTTGGTAATGTCATGGAACACTTCTACGACAGCACAGGTATGACTATCTTGATTCTGTCATAAATTTGTCATGGATGTACATGCATGACAAAAAACGCGACCTATTGTGACAAACAGGTATCATCACGGAAGTGTATTTTTTTGTAGTGTAGGGATGCCCAGTCCTGAGATGAAAAAAATGATGATAATAATAAATTCCTTAGAAAGTGTTGGTGTGGAATGCACCCGTGGATACGGCTAGCCATGGATTGTGAAAGAATGGTGGAAAAGAAATGAACTTCATTTTTTGTTTGGGACATCATATAATGTGTCTAGCTTGGAAGATATTGGGAATTCTCAGTCGTTTTCATTGACGAGAAAAGTATGGCTCTCAAAATATTTTTATCTCTCTATTTAAAGCTTGAGCTCTGGCACCTCTGCAAATCTCTGCTTCCCTCTATGAAGGGCCCATCTATTTTACTTTTATGCAATTTTTATTTTTATTTGAGGCACCATCTTCTCTTATAAAGCACCAACCGGAGGGCACTATTGTCATACTTGTGCATTGGATGTAGCTCATTGATACGTCTCCAACGTATCTATAATTTTTGATTGTTCCATGTTGTTATATTATCATTCTTGGATGTTTTAAAATCATTTTATAGAAACTTAATATCATTTTTAGGGACTAAACTATTGACATAGTGCCCAGTGCCACTTGCAGTTTTTTGCTTGTGTTTTACTTCGCAGGAAATCAATACCAAACGGAGTCCAAACGCAGCAAAACTTTTTGGTTATTTTTTCTGGACCAAAAGACACACAATGGGCCAAGAAAGTACCTAAGGGGGGCTCCGAGGGGAGCACAACCCACCAGGGCGCGCCTGGGATCTAGGCGCGCCCAGGTGGGTTGTGCCCACCTCGGCCGCCTCTTGCACCGCCTCTTTGCTCTATAAATACCCCAAAATTCCAGAAACCCTAGGGGGCGGGATGAAAATCAATTCCAGCTGTCGCAAGTTCCAGAAACCACAGGTCCAATCTGGACATCACAGAGGGGTTCATCATCCTCATTGGTTCCTCTCCAATGATGCGTGAGTAGTTTACTGTAGACCTATGGGTCCGTAGTTAGTAGCTAGATGGCTTCCTCTCTCTCTCTCTCTCTCTCTCTCTCTCTTTCTCTCTTGATTCTCAATACAATGGTCTCTTGGAGATCTATTTGTGTAACTCTTTTTGCGGTGTGTTTGTTGGGATCTGATGGACTTTGAGTTCATGATCAAATCTATGTTTTTATCCATGAAAGTTATTTGAGTCTTTTGATCTCTTATATGCATGATTACTTATAGCCTCATATTTCTTCTCTGAATCTTTAGTTCAGTTAGGCTGACTAGATGAATTTTTCTTGCCATGGGAAGAGGTGCTTTGTGATGGGTTCGATCTTACGGTGCTTGATCCCAGCGACAGAAGAGGAACCGAAACGTATGTATCGTTGCCATCAAGGATAACAAGATGGGGTCTAATTCCTACATGAATAGATCTTGTCTACATCATGTCATTGTTCCTATTGCATTACTCCATTTTTCCATGAACTTAATACACTAGATGCATGCTGGAGAGCGGTCGATGTGTGTCGGGGTTTGGGTGCGACATATGCCAAAGGATGGCTTATCATTGTGGGAGCGAGTAGAGCGTTGCCGGTGCCTGGAAGCGGGATGAGGCGTAGACATGAACGCCGGCGCACTTTACCCAGGTTCGAGGCTCTCCTAGGAGATAACACCCCTAGTCCTACTCTACGGGGTCTCCGCATGATCACTAAGGCACTAGTGAGTACAATGGTGTTCCTTGAGCTGTATGCTAGAGGTAGAAGAAGGTAGGGCTTGCTCTCTTCTTCCTCTATGTATGAGTCTAGTTCTAATAGGTTGGGAACCCTTTGCATGGGAGCCCTAGGGGGTTTATATAGGCCTACCCCCCAGGGGTACAATGGTAACTTGGCCGGGTGTAGGACCCGGCTGTCAGCGTCTCTGGTCGCCGGCTTCTCCGCCTACTGCTAGGGCCCGCCGACTGGTGGGCCCCGCCGACTGGTCTGGTACGGAGCCGACAGGCCGCCTCCACCGCTGGCGGGTCTGGTTGGTGGCTGATCACTACAGTCGTGATGCTAATGACGCATGCTTGGTCGGGGAAGGCATGGTTATAGTCCCGCCGCCTGGTGAGAGATCACTGTAGCCTCGCCGTGTGTAGTCTGGTTAATGGCGCATGAGCCTCAAGGAAGGATCCGGCTGACCGCCAGGAGCCAGATCCCCACGGAGACGACTGGCCAGGCTTGGTCGCCCTCCGGGCCCTCACTGCCTGGTAGGGCCCGCCGTCAGCAAGCCGTACCGACAGGCCGTCGTGGGAGCAGGCCCCGCTTGACAAGGGTGACGTCAAGGGTAGAGTGGCAACAGTGCTGCGTCGTGCGGAGATCTCCGCCTGTACGGGGCACTGTGGCCATGCCAAGCCCAGGATTCAGGGGTGATGGGCTTCACTGTAGCCTCACCCTGTCTTGTCCTCTTGATGAGGGGCACAGACTCTGAGGGCGCCGGGGGCCGCCTGCTAGGAGCCGGCCTCTCCGGAGGCCGTCTGCTAGGAGTCGGCTCGCATTGGTGCCGTCTGCTGGCGCTTGGCCGTCTTCTGGCAGCCGGCCGTTGAACGAGCCAGTCACCAGAAGGCGGCGCTTCATTCTATAGTCTCGTGGGGCGCAGCCGGCCCAAAGTCTTGAAAGGTTCAGGGACTCGGGTTAGGCCACCCATGACCCATTACTCCGACAGTAGTCCCCGAAGCTGGTGAGGCGTTGCGGCTGACAGGCCGAGAAGCCTCAGCAGTTTCCTTCCTTGCCGTGCTCTGGCCAAACGCTCGGTCTGCCTCCTGACGCGCTGGCTGTCGGCAGCCGATTTGACCAGGTGGGCTCGCTCGACGATTTCGAAACGCCAAGGCGGGAACCAAGTGGCGTGCTTGCTAAGCTTCCAGGCCGGCCGCCCGCCACAAGCACGTCACGTGGCGCTCATCAGCCCGGCCAGCCTGCCAACCCACGCTCTTGATGGGATGTGACAGTGGGTCGGGCCCGCCACCACCAGGCCTCGGCGCGCGGGCGGATCCTCTACGACCGAGGCACGAGGTTGTGATTCCCAGGGGAGTTACTGCGCAGTAACTTGTGTGGTAATCATGGGGCCGTGGGGTCGTGGGCGCAGTTAATCCCACGATCCCACGCCCTGCCCCCTCTGCTTCCCAGCCCGAGGGCTATAAGTAGGGGGAGGAAGGGGAGAGGTGGAGCACGCGCGCCCTCGTCCCCATTCTTTCCTTCTTCTCTCACTGCTGCTGCTGCGTCTCTGTGCCCAGCTATAGCGCCACCGCAGCTCGACGCCGTCAAGCTCCTTCACCCCAAGCCTCCCGCGCAACCCTGCTCGAGCTTCATGGCGCACGAGAAGGGAGGGGACTGGGATGGCTTGGTGGTGATCGAGGACTACCTCGCCTTCCTCTGGGCCATGCACCGAATGCCCAATGCGGCCTTCATCAAGGTGTGGGTGCCGCCACGGGAGGAAATCTCGCCAGTGCCGCAGGGAAACGAGCGGGTCGTCTTCCGCTCGCACTTCCTTCGTGGCTTCGGCCTGCCGGCGAGCATATTCCTCCGCTCTTTCATGGAGTTCTACCACCTCCAGCCGCATCATCTGACGCCTGCTACCTCTTGAGCACTTCGTTGGATTTCCCCGAAGAGGAGAGGATGATGCAGCAAAGTAGCATAAGTATTTCCCTCAGTTTTTGAGAACCAAGGTATCAATCCAGTAGGAGACAACGCACAAGTCCCTCGTACCTACACAAAATGATAGCTACTCGCAACCAACGCGATTAGGGGTTGTCAATCCCTTCACGGTCACTTACGAGAGTGAGATCTGATAGAGATGATAAATAATATTTTTGGTATTTTTGATAGATAGATGCAAAGTGAAAAGTAAAAGGCAAAGTAAAAAACAAAGCAAGTAATAAAGTGATAGAGATTGATATGATGAGAATAGACCCGGGGGCCATAGGGTTCACTAGTGGCTTCTCTCAAGAGCATAAGTATTCTACGGTGGGTGAACAAATTACTGTTGAGCAATTGACAGAATTGAGCACTGTTATGAGTATATCTAGGTATGATCATGTATATAGGCATCGCGTCCGAGACAAGTAGATCGAAACGATTCTGCATCTACTACTATTACTCCACTCATCGACCGCTGTCCAGCATGCATCTTGAGTATTAAGTTAAAAATAGAGTAACGCCTTAAGCAAGATGACATGATGTAGAGGGATAAATTCATGCAATATGATAAAAACCCCATCTTGTTATCCTCGGTGGCAACAATACAATAGGTGCCTTGCTGCCCCTTCTGTCACTGGGAAAGGACACCGCAAGATTGAACCCAAAGCTAAGCAATTCTCCCATTGCAAGAACTACCAATCTAGTTGGCCAAACCAAAAAAAGATAATTCGAAGAGACTTGCAAAGATAACTCAATCATACATAAAATAATTCAGAGAAGATTCAAATATTATTCATAGATAAGTTGGATCATAATCCCACAATTCATCATTCTCAACAAACACACCGCAAAAAGAAGATTACATCGAATAGATCTCCACAAGAGAGGGGGAGAACATTGTATTGAGATCCAAAAAGAGAGAAGAAGCCATCTAGCTACTAGCTATGGACCCGAAGGTCTGAAGTAAACTACTCACACTTCATCGGAGGGGCTATGGTGTTGATGTAGAAGCCCTCCATGGTGGATGCCCCCTCCGGTTAATAGGTTAGTCCCAAAAATAATATAAAAGTGTAAAATAAAGCCCAATATAGTCCAAAACAGTAGATAAAGTAGAATGGAGCAATCAAAATTATAGATACGTTGGAGACGTGTCAGGCATCCCCAAGCTTAATTCCTACTCACCCTCGAGTAGGTAAATGATAAAAAAGAATTTTTTATGCAGAGTGATACTTTGGCATAATTTCAATGTAAATCTTCTTAATTGTGATATGAATATTCAGATCCGAAAGATTCAAGACAAAAGTTCATATTGACATAAAAATAATAATACTTCAAGCATACTAATCAAAGCAATCATGTCTTCTCAAAATAACATGGACAAAGAAAGTTATCCCTACAAAATCATATAGTCTGGCTATGCTCCATCTTGCCCACATAAAATATTTAAATCATGCACAACCCCGATGACAAGCCAAGCAATTGTTTCATACTTATGACATTCTCAAAACTTTTTCAATCTTCACGCAATACATGAGCGTGAGCCATGGATATAGCACTATGTGGAATAGAATGGTGATTGTGGAGAAGACAAAAAAGAGGGAAGATAGTCTCACATCAACTAGGCATATCAATGGGCTATGGAGATGCCCATCAATAGATATCAATGTTAGTGAGTAGGGATTGACATGCAACAGATGCACTAGAGCTATAAGTATATGAAATCTCTACAAAAGAAACTAAGTGGGTCTGCATCCAACTTGCTTGCTCACGAAGACCTAGGGCATTTTGAGGAATCCCATCATTGGAATATACAAGCCAAGTTCTATAATGAAAAATTCCCACTAGTATATGAAAGTGATAGAATGAGAGACTCTCTATCATGAAGATCTTGGTGCTACTTTGAAGCACAAGTGTGGTAAAAGGATAGTAGCATTGTCCCTTCTCTCTTTTTCTCTCATTTTTTATTTGGGCCTTTTCTCCCTTTTTTTGGCCTCTTCTGACTTGTGGGGGAATCATAGTCTCCATCATCCTTTCCTCACTGGGACAATGCTCTAATAATGATGATCATCACACTTTTATTTTCTTACAACTCAACAATTACAACAAAGTATGACTCTATATGAATGCCTCCGGCGGTATACCGGGATATGCAATGACTCATGAGCGACATGTATGAAAGAATTATGAACGGTGGCTTTGCCACAAATACGATGTCAACTACATGATCATGCTACCAATATGACAATGATGGAGCGTGTCATAATAAACGCAACGGTGGAAAGTTGCATGGCAATATATCTCGGAATGGCTATGGAAATGCCATGATAGGTAGGTATGGTGGCTGTTTTGAGGAAGGTATATGGTGGGTGTATGATACCAGCGAAACGTGTGCGGTATTAGAGAGGCTACCAAAGGTGGAAGGATGGGAAAAAGTGCGTATAATCTGTGGACTCAACATTAGTCATAAAGAACTCATATACTTATTGCAAAAATCTAGAAGTTATCAAAGAAAAGTATTATGCGCATGCTCCTAGGGGGATATATTGGTAGGAAAAGACCATCGCTCGTCCCCGACCGCCACTCATAAGGAAGACAATCAATAAATAAATCATGCTCCGAGTTCATCACATAACGGTTAACCATACGTGCATGCTACGGGAATCACAAACTTCAACACAAGTATTCTTTAAATTCACAACTACTTAACTAGCATGACTCTAATATCACCATCTTCATATCTCAAAACAATTATCAAGCATCAAACTTATCTTATTATTCAACGCACTCAAAAGAAAGTTTCACATATCTTGAATACCAAGTATATTAACATTAAGCAAATTACCATGCTATTAATGACTCTCAAAATAATCTAAGTGAAGCATGAGAGATAAATAGTTTCTTTAAAACAAATCCACCACCGTGCTCTAAAACATCTAAGTGAAGTACTAGAGCAAAAATTATCATGCTCAAAAGATATAAGTGAAGCACTATGAGCAAAACTATCAAGCTCAAAAGATATAAGTGAAGCACATAGAGTATTCTAACAAATTCCAATTCATGTATGGCTCTCTCAAAAGGTGTGTACAGCAAGGATGATTGTGGTAAACTAACAAGAAAAGACGCAAATAATACAAGACGCTCCAAGAAAAACACATATCATGTGGTGAATAAAAATATAGCTCCAAGTAAATTACTGATGGAAGTGGACGAAAGAGGGGATGCCTTCCGGGGCATCCCCAAGCTTTGACTTTTTGGTGTCCTTGGATTATCTTGGGGGTTCCATGGGCATCCCCAAGCTTAGGCTCTTGCCGCTCCTTGTTGCATAATCCATCAAAAGAATTCACCCAAAACTTGAAAACTTCACAACACAAAACTCAACAGAAATCTCGTGAGCTTCGTTAGAGAAAGAAAACAAAAGACTACATCAAGGTACTGTAATGAACTCATTCTTTATTTATATTGGTGTTAAACCTACTGTATTCCAACTTCTCTATGGATTATAAACTATTTTACTAGCCATAGATTCATCAAAATAAGCAAACAACACACGCAAAACAGAATCTGTCAAAAACAGAACAGTCTGTAGCAATCTGTAACTAACGCAAACTTCTGGAACTCTAAAAATTCTACCAAAATAGGAAGTCCTGGAAAATTTGTTTATTGAACAGAATCAAAAACAATCAATGCAAAATCACGTTCCTGTGATTTAACAAAATTATATTCGTGCGTGCAAAGGTTCTGTTTTTCAGCAGACTCAAATCAACTATCATCGTAGGTTATCCTATAGGTTCTACTTGGCACAAACACTAATTAAAAGATAAAACCACATCCAAACAGAGTCTAGATTGATTATTTATTCCTAAAGAGAAGCAAAAACAAAAAAACAAAAATAAAATTGGGTTGCCTCCCAACAAGCGCTATCGTTTAACGCCCCTAGCTAGGCATAAAAGCAAGAATAGATCTAGGTATTGCCATCTTTGGTAGGCAATCCATAAGTGGCTCTCATGACAGATTCATAACGTAATTTTATTTTCTTTCTAGGGAAGTGTTCCATGCCCTTCTTCATATCAATAATTGCACCAATCGTTCTAAGGAAAGGTCTACCAAGAATAATAGGACATGAAGGATTGCAATCTATATCAAGAACGATCAAATCTACGGGCACATAAGTCCTATTTGCAACAATAAGAACATCATTAATTCTTCCCATAGGCTTTTTTATAGTGTAATCCGCAAGATGCAAATTTAGAGAGAAATCATCAAAGTCACGGAAATCTAGCAAATCATACAAAGTTTTGGGAATAGTAGAGACACTAGCACTCAAATCACACAAAGCATGAAACTCATAATCTTTAATTTTAATTTTTGTAGTAGGTTCCCACTCATCATAGAGTTTTCTAGGGATAGAAACTTTCAACTCAATTTTTTCTTCATAAGATTGCATCAAGGCATCAACAATGTGTTCGGTAAAGGCCTTATTTTGACTATAAGCATGAGGAGAATCTAGCACGGATTGCAACAAGGAAATACAACCAATCAAAGAGCAATTTTCATAATTAAATTCCTTGAGATACAAAATAGTGGGTTTAGCAACATCTAGGTTTTTATTTCTTTCAATCCCACTTTCATCAATTTCATCATCAAGATCTAGAAACTCCGAATTCTTAGAACGCCTTCTAGGTAAAGGAAGATCATATTCAGTTTCATGCAGATTCATATTGCAAAACAAAGATTTGATGGGGTACACATCAATAAATTTTAGATCTTTATCTTGATTTTCATAGGAATTCGGTTTAGCGGCCATCTTATTGACTAAGGTAGCCTGCATATCCGAAATTTCAGCTGTCATCTTTTCAAGACGAGCGATTTGGGCTCTTATACCATCAAATTCCTTAGACATATCATCGAGTTCTTTATTCATATAACTCATAAAAAAAATTTGTTCCTTAAGCTCGTTTCTGAAGAAATTATTATGCTCAAATTCCAAAACCATAAACTTTCTGACATTGCTTTCAATCTCATCTAGCTTTTTAAGGTGAAGATCACCAAATCTAGGTACAGCCATCACTACAAGTAAGCAAACTAACACACGAGAAAACAGAAAGGTAACGGGAAAAGGCAAACGGGAAAAGAGAGGAGGAGATAGGGAAAGAGAGGGCGAATAAAACAGCAAGGGTGAAGTGGGGAGAGGAAAACGAGAGGCAAATGGTAAATAATGTAATGCAAGAGATAGGGATTGTGATGGGTACTTGGTATGGTTGACTTGCTTGCGTGAGCCTCCCCGGCAATGGCGCCAGAAATTCTTCTTCCTACCTCTTGAGCACTGTGTTGGATTTCCCCGAAGAGGAGAGGATGATGCAGCAAAGTAGAGTAAGTATTTCCCTCAGTTTTTGAGAACCAATGTATCAATCCAGTAGGAGACCATGCACAAGTCCCTCGTACCTACACAAAACGATAGCTACTTGCAACCAACGCGATTAGGGGTTGTCAATCCCTTCACGGTCACTTACGAGAGTGAGATCTTATAGAGATGATAAATAATATTTTTGGTATTTTTGATAGATAGATGCAAAGTGAAAAGTAAAAGGCAAAGTAAAAACAAAGCAAGTAATAAAGTGATGGAGATTGATATGATGAGAATAGACCCGGGGGACATAGGGTTCACTAGTGGCTTCTCTCAAGAGCATAAGTATTCTACGGTGGGTGAACAAATTACTGTTGAGCAATTGACAGAATTGAGCATAGTTATGAGTATATCTAGGTATGATCATGTATATAGGCATCACGTCTGAGACAAGTAGATCTAAACGATTTTGCATCTACTACTATTACTCCACTCATCGACCGCTATCCAGCATGCATCTAGAGTATTAAGTTAAAAACAGAGTAACGCCTTAAGCAAGATGACATGATGTAGAGGGATAAATTCATGCAATATGATAAAAAAACCATCTTGTTATCCTTGATGGCAACAATACAATACGTGCCTTGCTGCCCCTTCTGTCACTGGGAAAGGACATCGCAAGATTGAACCCAAAGCTAAGCACTTCTCGCATTGCAAGAACTACCAATCTAGTTGGCCAAACCAAAAAAAGATAATTCGAAGAGACTTGCAAAGATAACTCAATCATACATAAAAGAATTCAGAGAAGATTCAAATATTATTCATAGATAAGATGGATCATAAACCCAAAATTCATCGGTCTCAACAAACACACCGCAAAAAGAAGATTACATCGAATAGATCTCCACAAGAGAGGGGGAGAACATTGTATTGAGATCCAAAAAGAGAGAAGAAGCCATCTAGCTACTAGCTATGGACCCGAAGGTCTGAGGTAAACTACTCACACTTCATCGGAGGGGCTATGGTGTTGATGTAGAAGCCCTCCATGGTGGATACCCCCTCCGGCGGAGCTCCGGAACAAGCCCCAAGATGGGATCTCGTGGATACAGAAGGTTGCGGCGGTGGAATTAGGTTTTTGCCTCCTGTTCTGATCGTTTGGGGATACGTAGGTATATATAGGAGGAAGGAGTATGTCGGTGGAGCAACAGGGGGGCCACAAGGCAGGGGGGCGCGCCCAGGAGGGCACCCCCCACCCTCGTGACCGCCTCTGTTACAGCTTGGAGTAGGGTCCAAGTCTCCTGGATCACGTTCGGTGAGAAAATCACGTTCCCGAAGGTTTCATTCCGTTTGGACTCCGTTTGATATTCCGTTTCTTCGAAACACTGAAATAGGCAAAAAAAACAACAATTCTGGGTTGGGCCTCCGGTTAATAGGTTAGTCCCAAAAATAATATAAAAGTGGAAAATAAAGCCCAATATAGTTCAAAATAGTAGATAAAGTAGCATGGAGCAATCAAAAATTATAGATACGTTGGAGACGTATCAACGCCCAACACCGTGACGCTATTGTCCGCCTTCGTTACGGCGTGCGAGGGCTACCTCAGTATCCTCCCCACCATCGAGCTGTGGGGAGCCTTCTTCTACACCAAGCTGGGCACCTCCACTAAGGAGAAGGCGGCTCAGTATGGTGCTTTCGCCGCCGTGCGCCGGCCATCGGTGAAGAACGCCTTCCCCATCATCAAGCTATCATAGTCAGTGAAACTGTGGCAGCAATCATACTTCTATGTGGAGAACATCGACCTGGCAGTCGACCGCCTTATGAGGCCGGCCCCCTGGCTGAGCCTCGGGCCAACTGGGGCTACAAGCCGAAGCCTGTGTCAGCCGACACGGCCGCCGCCATCAACCGGCTCCGAGTGCCGATGGAGGCGGAGGGTCTCGCGGTGTCCGATTTGCTGATCGCCTTAGTCGAGCGCCGGGTTCTCCCGCTCCAAGGCCGGCCTCATCTGATCTGTCGGATGAGCGGGCACCGTGACCCGAGCCGGATGTGCATGAGGGACATGCCGACTGCCGAGATGGCATGAATGGTGAATGAGATCACCGCCCTCAAGGTGTCGGAGAAGTCTTGGCGGTTTGGCAAGCGGCCATACTCCCGCGACAACCCGCTGCCTACTGTAAGTCTCTTAGATTTTTCTTTTTAGTACTTGCTTTGGTCTTGGTTTTGGTCTTGAGCGGTCATTCTTTGGGATATAGATCTACATGTCTCCGGCGACGGCCGCCATCGTTCGGCCAGGTGGAAACTACCAGCCGGACCGGGAGGTAAGCCACGTGGACGACCCCTTCTTGGGGGCGGCCGCCTTGGAGGACGATGCCGTAGGCGGCGGTGATGGAGCAGGCGGCTCCGAAGAAGGGGGCGGCATGGAAACTTGGCCCAATGACGATGACGAGGAAGACGAGTCATGGCCCGCACGGGGCGCTGTTAACGCAGTCGCAGGCCCATCCGCTGAGCCGTCTGCTCGAGGCGGCAAGCGCAAGCTAAAATAGGGTGTCGCCCTATTCGGCAGCGCGCCGAAGAAACCCAAGAACCCGGCCACCGCGACCAGGCGGAAGGAGGCTGCAGCGAAGGTGGCTAAGTTCCAGAAGCTGCCGAAGGCGCCGCCCATGGTGTCGCGTAAGTATTTTCCCTTATGCTTTCCCATTCTTGCCGATCCGGCCTAAAATTTCTTTGCTTTATTTTTCTTGGCTCAGGGCCCTGCTCTCCCTCGAGAAGTCGACCGCCACCTCTGTCATTAGGTCGGTGGAGACCTCAACCACCACCCGGCGAATCGATCCAGCCGCCGACCTCCGGGAGGCGCAGGAGCAAAACATGCTGGAGGTGCGCGAGGAGCAGGAAGCCGCCCGCCTGGAGAAGGCGGAGGCTGACAAGGCGGAGGCCGCCGGGCTGAAGAAGCTGGCAGAGGCAGAGGTTGATGCCGCGGAGAAGGAACGGCTCACAGAAGCCGCGTGCCGCCAGGAGCCGCTACTCGTTGCTCCCCTGAACTCCGCGCCGCCTCCGTCAGAGTTCGTGGCGTCGACTGGGGGAGTCGGCGACGAGCACCCGACCATGGAGAGGGAAGGTGGTGATGTCGCCATGCCGGACGTGATCGTGCCTCCGCCACTACCACTGGCGGGGTGCGAGATAAACAGCCGGCCGCCCCGCCAGCGCCACCAGCCGGGAACGAGGTTGTGACGGGCCCGACTCCTGAGGCCCATACACCCGTGCGCCGTCGCCTCGTGAAGGCAGTCTCAGCACCACGACTGCTGGAAACCGGCGCCGCGAGCTCGTCGGTCCCATACACCGAGGCGACCAGCGTCGCGCCCTCAGTCTGGGTGCATGGAGGCGGGACGGGAGCCTTGAACTAGGCGTCCCTTGACGTCTAGGCCAAGCTCCGAGCTAAGGCTGACGCTCTCAAGCAGTGCAACGAGGCGTTCGTGGATTCGGGAGCGGCCATCCGGGTGCGTTTCTCACTTCTTTGTCTTTGGTCCCTTTTTTTATTTCTCGGTGGGGGCACGCTAGCGCACCCACTGGGTGTACTCCCCAAGTTTTGGGCCGGCTGCTGAGCAGGCGGCTCGGAACTTTAATTTGCAAGTTCAGAGTGCTAACTTCGTCTGATACTCCTATTGCATGATTATCATAACCTTCATGCGGCCACCTTCAACTCCGGCGTCCGGGAGCTGGAGAGGCAAGTTGCCAACTTGTCGGAGAGCCAGAGTAAGTCTTCATTTCCTTTCTCTGCGGGGGCGCGCTGGCGCACCCGCGGGCTGTAGTCCCCGAGATACGGGCTGACTGCTGAGCAGTCGGACCGGATCTCCCCAGCAACTGTATTTGTTTTTTGGTGATCATTGATAACTTCTTTCTTTGCGGGGGCGTGATAGCGCACCCGTGGGCTGTAGTCCCAGAGATTCGGGCCGACTGCTGTGCAGTCAGGCCGGATCTCCCCGACGACTGCATTCCCTCCTTGTTGAGTGTTGATGTCTTTTTCTTCTTGCTCTTTTGAAGAGGCCAACGCCGCCTTGCAGCAGCAGCTGGGTGAAGCTAACACCGCGGTGCGCACCAAGGAAGCAGAGTGCGGCAGGCTGGCCGAGGAGCATGACGGGCTGGTCACGCAACTGGCGAAGCAGGCGAAGCTTCTCCAGACGGCTCAGAAGGAGGCGGAGGCGAAAGAGACCAACCTCCTTGTTGAGTTTGAGATCGAATGATCTGCCTGGGCCGACAAGGAAGCACCACTGACTGTCGCCTTCGGTAATACTGAGGACATGGTCGACGACAAGCTTCTTCTTTTTTCTTTCTTTGAGATGCCTACCTCTGTTCAAACCGACTGCTGGCTTCTAACCTCTGGCTTCCTTGCTCTCTGTCCAAGCAGACTCCTTCCCAGACCACTCGGTTGCCGCGAACCAGGCCATTGAGGCTTATCACGAGGTGAAGAGGACGGAAGGCGCGCAGATCGCTGCCGATGCTCCCCGGACCCTTAGCGAGCAGCTCCTCAGCATCCAGGCCCGCCTTCGACTGGCTCATCGGATGTTGCGCCTTCTTCAATGTTTCGGGGCCCAAGCGATCTTCGCCCTCTGTCCAGGCATGCCGGCTCTGCGTACTCCCAGTCGGACTGCCGACTGGCTGGAGGTGGCGGCCGGCCGCCTGGAGGCCTGGAAGGGTTCCTCGGCCCGGGCTGGAGCGTGTCGAGCTTTGGAGTTCGTCAAGGCATGGTACCCTGGGCTAGATCTAACCCAGTTGACCATGTTTCGGCTAGAGTCTCGGGAAGAGCTGGTGGCGGTGGAGGATGATCTTGTCAAGCGGGAGGCAGCGATCGCCAACTACACCAACACCAGCGTCTTCTTCCCGGAGCTGGTTGATAACTGCGCCGAGGCGCCACTCGAGTGGTTTGGGCTGAACCCGGAGGACGGCGAGGACTCGGCCGAATTGATCGACTCTAGCAATGAGGGAGAGGATGAGGAGGATGAGGAAAGAGAAGAAGACGCGCCAGAGGTTGGAGCGGACAACCAGCCTCAGCTTGACCACGCCTCGAGCAATGATCTGCACTCAAGCGCGCCGACTGCTGCTGGAGGCGACCAAGCGGAGACCGACCAGCCGTCCGCTAGACCAACCGGCGCTACCGACTCCGCCGTCCAGCCGGACCCCACTGTTGCTCCCTAGGTCGTTGCCTTTATTTTTTCTACCTATCGGCCTTGACAAACTTGTTAAATTTGCACAATTCCACCCGTGGGGTGTATTTCAAACTCTGTTGAATGCTGGCCAATGGGCCTTTTGATATGTAAATTTTCTTCGACACAAATTGTGCTTTATTTGCCGAGTTCTGACTTTTCTTGCTTTCTGCTCCTTGCTTTTTTCCTTTGCCGCCGTCCCTTTGCTATCCTCTTGCCAGCCAAACAGCCCCTCTACGGACTGCGGCTGGCTCGAGTACTTAGTATTTTCGGGAGGGCAAGTACTTAGTCGATTTGAGTGTTGCCAAGGTAAGTAGAAGCCGGCCGGCCGGCTACTTCACCAGCCGATCGAAGAGGCGGGATGCCGGCCTAGACTGTGTGCGCATTTTTTCTTAGCCATTTTTCGTGTGGGCACCGTTTTTGCAACCCCTGTTCATCGTACAGTCGCTCTGCGAGCTGCGGCTTCTGACCGGAGAAGTTGTAGATGCCAATACACTACTTGTCCGACTGCAGGAAGTGGCGCATAGTAGAAGGCGGCGAGCCCCCAGGCCGACTAGCCGAACCCGGTGCTAGGCGGAATAGTGAAATAGCACATTCATAGGCATAATACTTATCATATAGATAAAAGAAGGTAGTCCCCGAGCTCTTCTCGGGAGACCCGGAGTCTTCGTACTTAATACAAAAGGTAGCATGGTACATAGTGCATTAACTGTAAAACCTTCGGAGGAGGTTTGCATTCCACGGCCTCTCCGTCTCCTTGCCGGAGTCGTCTCTCTTGCGTGCTCTGGGCTTCTCAGCATTGATCAAGTAGTAGGAATTGTTGCCCAATACTTTGCTGATGATGAAAGGGCCTTCCCAAGGTGTCGAGAGTTTGTGCTGGCCGGCTGTTCGCCGTATCAGCCAGAGCACAAGGTCTCCCTCCTGGAAGGATCTTGGCTTGACCTTCTGATTGTATTATCGGCGTAGACTCTGCTGGTAGATGGCAGACCGGCTGAGTGCCAACAGCCGGCTCTCTTCCGGCAGATCTATGTTGTCTTCTCGTGCTTCTTTGGCCTCCTCCTCGGTGTACATGGTGACTCGAGGCGAGTCAAATTCTATGTCCGTCGGGATGACGGCTTTGACACCGTAGATGAGGAAGAAAGGCGTGAAGCCGGTTGACTTGTTCGGAGTTGTGCGCAGGCTCCAGAGGACGGCCGACAGCTCATCAAGCCAGCAGCCGGCCGAACGCTCTAGAGGCTCGACCAGTCGGGGCTTGATGCCAGACAAAATGAGGCCGTTTGCTCGCTCCACTTGGTCGTTTGACTGCGGATGGGCAACTGACGTTAAGTCCAGTCGGATGCCCTGTGTTGCGCAGAAACGAGCCAACGCTCCTTTGGCAAAGTTTATGCCGTTGTCGGTGATGATGTTGTGTGGTATGCCGTACCGAGTGGTGATGTCGGTGATGAAAGTCACAGCAGTCGGCCCATTCAACTTCTTTATTGGCTTTGCTTCTATCCACTTGGTGAACTTGTCCACAGCGACAAGCAAATGAGTCATGCCACCGCGGGCTGTCTTGAATGGCCCCACCATGTCCAGCCCCCATACAGCAAAGGTCCAGGCAATGGGAATGGTCTTGAATGCAGAAGCCGGCAGATGTGGCTTGGATCGGAACTTTTGGCACCCTTTACACTTCTGGACCAAGTCTTTGGCGTCTTCTAGAGCAGTCGGCCAGAAGAAACCATGGCAGAAAGCTTTGGCAACTAGCGATCTTGAAGCCGCATGGTGACCACATTCGCCTTGGTGGATATCTTTAAGGATTGATTGGCCCCAGTCCGGCTCCACACAGTGCTGGTACACACTAGTGACACTACGCCTCACCAGTTCTCTGTTGACGATGGTGTAAGCTGCTGCCGTCGTTGCACTTGTCGGGCAGAGATCTCATCAGTCGGCAGTTCTTTGTTCACCAGAAATTGAGGATGGGCTAAGCCCATGATGGTGCTGCTATTTCTTCGGCTGCCACGACTGCAATTTGCACAAGGGTCGTTGGTCCGGGAGGCGGCGGGTTGGAGTTGGCTGCCGCTTGCTGAGTCGGGGAAGTCCCCGGGCCAACTGCTGCAGTCCCCGGGCCGGGTTCTGAAGTCCCCGGGCCGGGTGTGACTGCTGCAGTCCCCAAGCCTCCTGCCGAAGTCCCCGTGCCGGCTGCTGGAGTCCTCAAGTCGGATCCAACAGCTTTAGAAGGGGCCGGCACGAAGATGGAGTCTGATTCTCGCGACGGCTTGACAGCCGGCTTGAGGAGGCATTGTAGGGCGACGTTGTCTGGTATTGCTTGTCGGGTGGAGCCGATCTGTGCCAAGGCATCTGCTTGCTCATTATCATTTCTTGGCACATGGAGGAACTCGCACCCTTCGAAGTACCCAATAAGTCGCTGCACGAGGAAGCGGTAGCTTGGCATATTTGCATCCTTGGCGTCCCAGTCGCTCGACGACTGTTGGACCACCAAGTCGGAGTCACCATCACACAGGATCCGGCGAATGTCGAGTTCCTTGGCAAGCCGGAGCCCGTGTATGAGTGCTTCGTATTCAGCTACGTTGTTGGAGGCGGCATAGTGAATTTGCAGCACATATCTGAGCTTGTCACCTTTGGGAGAGGTGAGGACGATGCCGGCTCCCAAACCGGTGCACATCTTTGAACCATCAAAGTGCATCCACCAATGGGTGGAGTCTGGCGCTGGCGGCAGGTACTGGGCCTCGGCCCAGTCGACGAGGAAGTCGGCCAGCGCTTGTGACTTGATGGCGGTGCGAGGTTGGTAGTGGATGGTGTATGGGGCCAGATCTATGGCCCACTTGGCCACTCAGTCTGAAGCATCTTCTCTTCCAATGATCTCAGCAAGCGGAGCAGTGCAGACGACAGTAATTGGGTGCTCTTGAAAGTAAGGCTTCGGCTTCTTGGCGGCAAAGTTCACACCATAGCACATCTTTTGATAGTGGCGGTAGTTCTACTTGGAGGCGGACAGCACTTCACTCAGGTAATACACCGGCCTCTGGACTGGTAGTGCTCTGCCTTCCTCCTTGCACTCCACAACTATGACTGTGTTGACCACCTGACTGGTCGCGGCGATGTAGAGGAGCATGGGCTCCTTATCAGTCGGAGCCACCAGGATAGGAGGAGTGGTCAACATCTTCTTGAGCTAGAGAAAAGCTTCATCCGCCTTGCCATTCCACTCGAAAAAAGTGGTCTTCTTCATGAGCTGGTACAGGGGAAGAGCCTTCTCGCCCAGCCGACTGATGAAACGGCTGATGGACGCCAGGCAGCCGGTGAACTTCTGCACGTCCAGCAGTCGGGTGGGCACCGCCATCTTCTCGATGGCCTTGATCTTCACGGGGTTGCACTTTATGCCGCGCTCTGAGACCAGGAAACCGAGGAGCTGGCCGGCTGGTACTCCAAAGACGCATTTCTCCGAGTTGAGCTTGATTTGAAATCGGCGCAAGTTTTCAAATGTCTCCTTGAGGTCTTCCAGCAGCGTACCATGCTTCTCCTTCTTCACCACCATGTCGTCCACGTAAACGTGGGTGTTTCTGCCGAGTTGCTTGAGGAGACACTTCTGCATGCAACACTGAAACGTGGCGCCAGCATTTCTTAAGCCGAACATCATGGTCAGGTAGCAGAAGGCTCCGAATGGTGTGATGAAGGCGGTCTTCATCCTGTCGGCCGGGTTCAGCTTGATCTGATGGTACCCTGAGTATGCATCCAAAAAACTCAACAGCTCGCATCCGGCTGTGGATTCTATCACTTGGTCAATTCTTGGCAAAGCAAAGGGATCTTTGGGGCAAGCTTTGTTGAGGCTGGTATAATCAATACACATGCGCCACTGCTTATTCTTCTTGAGCACAAGGACTGGGTTGGCTAGCCATTCCGGGAAGAATACTTCCATGATAAAGCCAGCTGCTAGAAGCCGGGCTATCTCTTCTCCAACAACTCTTCTCTTTTCTTCTGACAGGCGACACAAGGGCTGCCTGACCGTCTTGGCGTCAGGTCGGACTTGTAGCTTGTGCTCCACGAAATCCGTTGGAACACCCGGCATGTCCTTGGGAGACCATGCAAAGATGTCCCGATTCTCACGGAGGAAATCTACGAGCTTGCTTTCCTATTTGCTGTCAAGGTTTGCACCTATGATAGCGTGCCTCTCTGGGTGCTCCGGGTCCAAGGGTATCTTCTTTGTTTCCTTTGCTGGCTTGAACGAGCCCTCAACTTCCAACTCCTTGGGGATGGGTGACATTTCCGGCTGCTTGCCTGCCATCGCCACAACCTGGTCAAGGAGCTGCTTTTCAGCTGCAATCACAAGGGACTCGGCCAGCCGGCTGCTATCTGCAGCGCAAGTGGACAACTTCTTATAGTCTCCAACTATGCTTAGGATTCCCTTGGTACTTGGCATCTTCATCTTGAGGTGAGCATAGTGGGGGACCGCCATGAACTTGGCCAGAGCAGGCCGGGCAAGTAGCGCATGGTAGGGGCTCTCAAGGTCCACCACCTCGAACCAGACTGGCTCTCGGTGGAAGTGACCTTTGTCTCTGAAGAGAACGTCAATCTGGGTCTTGCCGATTGGTGAGCAGGAAAGGCCAAGAACTATGCCATGGAATACAGTCCGACTAGGGTGAAGCTACTTCTGCTTGATTCCCAACTTCTCCATAGTGTCACAGTACAGGATGTTGATGTTGTTGCCGCCATCTATCAGGACTCGGGAGAAACGAGTAGCCCACCTCTCTGTTGTGAAGGTGGCATCTAAGGCCAAGGCATAAGAACCAGGAGAGGGCATCACCTCCGGGTGGTCTGCCCTGCTCCAATTGATAGGCTTCTCAGACCAATGCATGAATTCTGGGGTCTCTGACACCACTTCATGTACTTCTTGCTGCTGTTGCCGTCGGCTGCGCCTATCGTCGGCCACGCTGGTGAACACGACATAAGCTCCATGCTCCTCAGGATATTCATCTTGTATGGCGCCGACTGGCCGAACCGCCGGATGCTGGGGTGGAGGAGGCGGCGGGCCGGCAGGCGGAGGAGGCAAGAGTCCATCTGCCTTGGCGATTCGGGTGAGCCAATGGCACTTCCGAGTGGTGTGGTTGGACGGGTTCGCTCCACTATGGAACTTGCAGGGTGCGTCAAGAGTTTGCTCGTACAAGAAGGTGGGCAACCAATTGGGCTTGCCGCCTTCTGACGCTTGGGTGGAGGCTGCCCTTCCAGCTGCTGGTCCTCGACTGTCGCCACCTGCCGGCTTGTGGAAGCCGGCTGCGTGGCCTTGCGCTTGTTGTCATTCTACTGCTGACGCCGACTAGTGTCACCAGCCGGAGTCCGAGGAGCTTGAGGAGCCACTTTGCCGGATGCATCGACTTGGATCTCCGCCTTCATGGAGGAGTCGGCCGTGGCGTACTTGTCGGTGATGATCAGCAGTTCGTCGAGGGTCATCGGCTCATCGCAGAGAAGTTGGTGCTTGAGGAGGGTGCCCTCTCGGCACCCGACGGTGAAATATTCGATGGCCTGCACCTCGTCCATGCCCTCGCAGGAGTTGCGCATCTCGGCCCAACGCGCGAGATAGTCGTGAGTTGATTCGCTAGGTCCTTGGGCGCACAAGGAGAGCTGGCGGGGCTTTGGAGGCCGCTTGTACGTGCTGGTGAAGTTGCGTATGAAGGCCTCGGTGAAATCAACCCAGCTGTTGATGCTGCGGGGCTTCAGGCTGTTGAGCCACGTCTGGGCTGTGCCTTGGAGCATGAGCGGGACGTACTTCACAGCAACGCGCTTGTTGTCGTTTGCTATGCTGACAGCCGTGGAGTAGTCGACCAGCCAGTCCTCCGGCTTCACGGAGCCGGTGTACTTGGGCGTATCTCTTGGTAGCGTGAACCCTCTAGGGAAGGCCTCATCTCGGATTCAAGGGCCAAAACAGGGCGGGCCTAATGCATCTTCTTCTTCTAGCGCCAGGGATCGATTGAGGCGGTCGATCCGGTGGCGGGCGTCATTCTCCCCGACTCCTTCCCGGCGGCCAAGGAGGTCGCCGAGTGTCGGGTGCATGATAGGCGGCAGAGTGGGATGTCTCTCTCCGCGAGGCGGAGGAGGAGGCGGGTCGCCTTGTCGCTGCACAGCTCAGGGACGGCCTTCTGCGTCACGCTTGATGGTGAGGCGAGTCCGACTGCGGCTCGCAACTGGCTCATTACCTCTTCAACCACGGGCGCCACTAGTCGGCGTCCGAGATGTCGCACCGTGATCCTGGCGAGGAGGAGGATCGTCATTTCGCCGGTTGTGTTCTTCAGTGCGGCAGCCGGCCTCTTGCTGCTCGGCGGCCGCGTCAAGGAGCTGCTGGACGCGGTCCGTCATGTGGCGACGCTCATCGCCCTCGAGCTTGTCTAGCTCATCTGCTGCCGCTTGGGCAGCTTGTATGTTCTCCGCAGGCGTGGCGTAGATGGTATGATCCGTCCCGAACATGCTGGCGATGGTCGCGCCACGCTGCCGGATTGAGTCGATGCGACTAGCCCCCGAGGAGCTGGCGTGCCGCCGACGGCTCGGTCCATCTCACACAAGTAGGCTTCCGAGAGGTGTCGCATGCTGGCCAGACGGTTAGCGCTTTCGACGAGCTGGACACAGCGTGCTTCCAGCGTCTCAGCGTCTGCCTCTTCTGGGATGGGCGCTGACAAGTCTTGCAGTGCCGCATCGAGTGGGTCTCAAACGCCTCCATCCGAGTGCTCACCACTGCTAATGACAAGCACCTCCATGATGGTGCTCCCGCCGCTGTGCTCACGAGGAAGCGGCTCGTCGTAGATCACGACGTTGGCGGGGAACGCATCAAGCGACGCCATGTCGGAGTCGACGATCATCGGGTCGGTGGAGCCAACAGACTCCAAGTCCACGGCAGGCTCGCTAGCGACGTGGAGCTGGTCGAGGAGGCTGATGAGGCGGCTCTCGGGGCAGTCTGTGCCTGCATCGGATGTAGGCTTGTCGGAGAGGCGGATCTCGCCAACAAGATCGGCAAGGCAACTTGCTGCGCAGGCGATCTCTGCACCGTGCAGCGCGTCGGCGCTGACGCCGTCGGGCGTGCTGGGTTGGCTGCGCTCGCCAGGAAGAAACAGGATTCCCATCCAGAACAGGTCTCCGGATGACGGTGCGCCTCGCTCCATGGTGGGCGCCAAATGTCGGGGGTCGGGTGCGACATATGCCAAAGGATGGCTTATCATGGTGGGAGCGAGTACAACGTCGCCGGTGCCTGGAAGCGGGACGAGGTGTAGACACGAACGCCGGCGCACTTTACCCAGGTTCGGAGCTCTCCTAGGAGATAACACCCCCATTCCTGCTCTGCGTGGTTTTCGCATGATCACTAAGGCACTAGTGAGTAGAATGGTGCTCTTTAAGCTGTATGATAGAGGTAGAAGAAGGCAGGGCTTGCTCTCTTCTTCCTCTATGTATGAGTCTAGTTCTAACAGGTTGGGAACCCTTTGAATGGGTGCCCTGGGGGTTTATGTAGGCCTACCCCCCAGGGGTACAATGGTAACTTGGTCGGGTGTAGGACCCGGCTGTCAGCGTCTCTGGTCGCCGGCTTCTCCGCCGGTTGCTGGGGCCTGCCGCCTGGTGGGCCCCGCCAACTGGTCTGGTACGGAGCCGACAGGCCGCCTCCGCTGCTAGCGGGTCTAGTTGGTGGCTGATCACTGCGGCCGTGATGCTAATGACCCATGCTTGGTCGGGGAAGGCATGGCTACAGTCGCGCCGCCTGGTGGGAGATCACTGTAGCCTCGTCGTGTCTAGTCTGGTTAATGGCGCACGGGCCTCGAGGAAGGATCCGGCTGACCGCCAGGAGCCGGATCCCCATAGAGCCGACTGGCCAGGCTTGGCCACCCTCTGGGCCCTCGCTGCCTGGTAGGGCCCGCCATCGGCAAGCCGTACCGACAGGCCGTCATGGGAGCAGGCCCCGCCTGACAGGGGTGACGTCAAGGGTAGAGTGGCAACAGTGTCGCGTCATGCGGAGATCTCCGCCTGTACGGGGCACTGTGGCCACGCAAGCCCAGGATTCGAGGGTGATGGGCTTCACTGTAGCCTCACCCTGTCTTGTCCTCTTGATGAGGGGCACAGACTCTGAGGGCACCGGGGGCCGCCTGCTAGGAGTCGGCCTCTCCGGAGGCCGTCTGCTAGGAGTCGGCTCGCCTTGGTGCCGTCTACTAGCGCTTGGTCGTCTTCTGGCAGCCGGCGTTGAACGAGGCGGTCACCAAAAGGCGGCACTTCATTCTGTAGTCTCGTGGGGCGCAGCCGGCCCAAAGTCTTGAAAGGTTCAGGGACTCAGGTTAGGCCACCCATGGCCCATTACTCCGACAATGTGTGGAGTAATATTAGTAGATGTAGGCAGGAGTCGGTCTACTAATCTTGGACGTGATGCCTATATAATGATCATTGCCTAGATATCGTCATAATTATTTGAAGTTCTATCAATTGCCCAACAGTAATTTGTTTACCCACCCTTTGCTATTCTTCTTGAGAGAAGCCACTAGTAAAATCTACGTGAAGGAAATATGCCCTAGAGGCAATAATAAAGTTATTATTTATTTCCTCATATCATGATAAATGTTTATTATTCATGCTAGAATTGTATTAACCGGAAATGTAATACATGTGTGAATACATAGACAAACATAGTGTCACTAGTATGCCTCTACTTGACTAGCTCGTGAATCAAAGATGGTTAAGTTTCTGTTGACGCTCGAAAATGGCATGATGACAAAGAGTGACTTGAAGCTATAATGAGATGATGTTAGAATTATGAGTTTATGTCACCATTTGATGGCCTTCGTCAAGATGATCGAAATAAATATGAAGATGGACCAAAAAGAAGCTCAAGTGCAAAAGATATGACAATTTCGGAGATACCCGTGTTGACACCTGATTAAAGAATGACATGAAACCTAATTGAGAATACCTCGGATGGGAAAAGTTACAACTGCAAAGTTCTTCGTCTCGTCGAGACGGACGATTTTGATATAAAGATCATCCACATCCGAGTTCGTATGCAAAAGCTACAGTCAAAACTGTGTGCTGTAGCACTGTATGGCCGGATCATCCGGACCGGGGTCCAGATCATCCGGCCGAGGGCCGAAAAATTGACCAAAACAACAGAAGCTAAAAGTTGAAGCCGGATGATCTGGATCGACTTCCGGATGATCCGGGTAAAGGCCGGACAATCCGGGCAATCGTCCGGGTGTCCGGACACGTTTTTCTGCTACAGACTTTAGAAAACGGCCCGGAAACACCCCCAAGATGGCCTCAGATGAAAAAATGTTCAACATGAAAGTTGTGCGTATCGTCGAGACGGTTGATTTGGATGTAAAAAACGTCCAAATACGAGGTCGTATGAAGATTCTAGAGCCAAAACAGTGAGCTGCTGTCAAAAAACTGGGCTAGGCCGGATCATCCGGGTCTTGAGCCGGACATCCGGGCCGGGGGTCGTGAATAGTCCGTGTTTTATTAGGTTTTGATGATTTGGACGGCTAGGAAAGTCCTTTTCTTGTACGGGAAGTCCACCCGCCTCTTATATAGACAAGAGGTGACGGCCGATTGAACAACACACAATCGAACAAATCAATCTATCATCTTTTACCTTTATCTTTATCTCTCTCCCTTGTTCTTCTTCTGCCTCGTTCTTCGTTCATTCTTCTTGTTGCAGGGAGGCAAACCTCGAGGCCCTAGGGGCGGTCAGGCCGACCTAGGGCAGCCCATAGCCGCCGCGCGCCCTGACGGGGTCCCTCCCGGGCGTGTGGGGTTTCGGGTCTACAAAAGCGCCCGCCAGATTGTCTTGCGTACCGCGCTTCTGGCGGGTCTCCTTCGACGTGAGCTGCGGTGCATCACCCCCGGCGTCGAGGGTACACGGTGACGTGTTCGTGTGCGAACAGTTTCCTAGCCATAGACATGAGTTGTCATTTGATTAATGGGATCACATCATTAGGAAAATGATGTGATTGACATGACCCATTCCGTTAGCCTAGCACTTGATCGTTTAGTATGTTGCTATTGCTTTCTTCATGACTTATACATGTTCCTGTAACTAGGAGATTATGCAACTCTCGTTTGCCGGAGGAACACTTTGGGTGCTACCAAACGTCACAACGTAACTGGGTGATTATAAAGGAGTACTACAGGTGTCTCCAAAGGTACATGTTGGGTTGGCGTATTTCGAGATTAGGTTTTGTCACTCTGATTGTCGGAGAGGTATCTCTGGGCCCTCTCGATAATGCACATCACTATAAGCCTTGCAAGCAATGTATCTAATGAGTTAGTTACGGAATGATGCATTACGTAACGAGTAAAGAGACTTGCCGGTAACGAGATTGAACTAGGTATTGGATACCGACGATCGAATCTCGGGCAAGTAACATACCGATGACAAAGGGAACAATGTATGTTGTTATGCGGTTTGACCGATAAAGATCTTCGTAGAATATGTAGGAGCCAATATGAGCATCCAGGTTCCGCTATTGGTTATTGACCAAAAATAGTTCTAGGTCATGTCTACATAGTTCTCGAACCCGTAGGGTCCGCACGCTTAAGGTTTCGATGACAGTTTTATTATGAGTTTATGAGTTTTGATGTACCGAAGGAGTTCGGAGTCCCGGATGAGATCGGGGACATGACGAGGAGTCTCGAAATGGTCGAGACATAAAGATCGATATATTGGACGACTATATTCGGAGTTCGGAAAGGTTCCGAGTGATTCGGGTATTTTTTGGAGTACCGGGGAGTTACGGGAATACGGGGAAGAGTATTGGGCCTTAATGGGCCTTAGTGGGAAGGAGCCCGGAGGTGGCGCGCGCCTCTCCCAAGCCCAGTCCGAATTGGACAAAGGGTTTGGGGCGCGGCCCCCCTCTCCCTTCCTTCTCCACTTCCCTCCTTTCCCCCCTTCTCCTAGTTGGACTAGGAAAGAAGGAGTCCTACTCCCGGTGGCAGTAGGACTCCCCTTGGCGCGCCCTCCTCCTAGGGCCGGCCTCCTCCTCCCTTGCTCCTTGATATACGGGGGCAGGGGGGCACCCAATGACACACAAGTTGATCTACGGATCGTTCCTTAGCCGTGTGAGGTGCCCCCCTCCACCATATTCCACCTCGGTCATATCGTCGCGGAGTTTAGGCAAAGCCCTGCGCTGGTAGAACATCATCATCGTCACCACGCCGTCGTGCTGACGGAACTCATCCCCGAAGCTTTGCTGGATCGGAGCCCGGGGATCATCATCGAGCTGAACGTGTGCTGAACTCGGAGGTGCCGTATGTTCGGTACTTGGATTGGTCGGATCGTGAAGACGTACGACTACATCAACCGCGTTGTCATAAGCTTCCGCTTACGGTCTACGAGGGTACGTGGACAACGCTCTCCCCTCTCGTTGCTATGCATCACCATGATCTTGCGTGTGCGTAGAATTTTTTTTGAAATTACTACGTTCCCCAACAGTGGCATCCGAGTCTGGTTTTATGCGTAGATGTTATTTGCATGAGTAGAACACAAGTGAGTTGTGGGCGATACAAGTCATACTGCTTACCAGCATGTCATACTTTGGTTCAGCGGTATTGTTGGATGAAGCGGCCCGGACCGACATTACGCGTACGCTTACGCGAGACTGGCTTTACCGCCGTGCTTTGCACACAGGTGACTAGCGGGTGTCAGTTTCTCCAACTTTAGTTGAACCGAGTGTGGCTACGCCCAGTCCTTGAGAAGGTTAAAATAGCACCAACTTGACGAACTATCGTTGTGGTTTTGATACGTAGGTAAGAACAGTTCTTGCTCAGCCCATAGCAGCCACGTAAAACTTGCAACAACAAAGTAGAAGATGTCTAACTTGTTTTTGCAGGGCATGTTGTGATGTGATATGGTCAAGACGTGATGAGATATAAGTTGTTGTATGAGATGATCATGTTTTGTTAAAGTTATCGGCAACTGGCAGAAGCCTTATGGTTGTCTCTTTGTTGCATAAGATGCAAGTGCCAAATAATTGCTTTACTTTATCGATATGCGATAGCAATAGTTGCAAGAGCAATAGTTGGCGAGACGACCATGTGACGACACATTGATATAGATCAAGATGATGAAGATCATGGTGTCGTGCCGGTAACGATAGAGATCATGACAGTACTTTGGAGATGGAGATCAAAGGCGCAAGATGATCATGGCCATATCATGTCACATATTTGATTGCATATGATGTTTATCTATTATACATCTTATTCTGTTTTGTTTGAGAGTAGCATTTTAAGATGATCTCTCACTATTTATCAAGAAGTGTTCTCCCTGAGTATGCACCGTTGCGAAAGTTCTTCGTGCTGAGACACCACGTGATGATCGGGTGTGATAGGCTCTACGTTCAAATACAATGGGTGCAAAACAGTTGCACACGCGGAATACTCATGTTAAACTTGACGAGCCTAGCATATACAGATATGGCCTCGGAACACGGAGACCGAAAGGTCGAGCGTGAATCATATAGTAGATATGATCAACATATTGATGTTCACCGTTGAAACTACTCCATCTCACGTGACGATCGGACATGGTGTAGTTGATATGGATCACGTAATCACTTAGAGGATTAGAGGGATGTCTATCTAAGTGGGAGTTCTTAAGTAATATGATTAATTGAACTTAAATTTATCATGAACTTAGTCCTGGTAGTATTTTGCAAATTATGTTGTAGATCAATAGCTTGCGTTGTTGCTTTCATATGTTTATTTTGATATGTTCCTAGAGAAAATTGTGTTGAAAGATGTTAGTAGCAATGATGCGGATTGGATCCGTGATCTGAGATTTATCCTCATTGCTGCACAGAAGAATTATGTCCTTAATGCACCGCTAGGTAACAGACCTATTGCAGGAGCAGACGCAGGCGTTATGAACGTTTGGCTAGCTCAATATGATGACTACTTGATAGTTTAGTGCACCATGCTTAACGGCTTAGAATCGGGACTTCAAAGATTTTTTGAACGTCATGGACCATATGAGATGTTCCAGGAATTGAAGTTAATATTTCAAGCAAATACCCGAGTTGAGAGATATGAAGTCTCCAACAAGTTCTATAGCTAAAAGATGGAGGAGAATCGCTCAACTAGTAAGCATGTGCTCAGATTGTCTGGGTACTTCAATCACTTGAATCAAGTGGGAGTTAATCTTCCAGATAAGATAGTGATTGACAGAATTCTCTAGTCACCATCACTAAGTTACTAGAACTTCGTGATGAACTATAGTATGCAAGGGATGACGAAAACAACTCCCGAGCTCTTCGTGATGTTGAAATCGACGAAGGTAGAAATCAAGAAAGAGCATCAAGTGTTGATGATTGACAAGACCACTAGTTTCAAGAAAAGGGCAAAGGGAAAGAAAGGGAAACTTCAAGTAGAATGGAAAACAAGTTGTCACTCACGTGAAGAAGACCAAAGCTGGACCAAAGCCTAAAACTGAGTGCTTACACTGCAAAGGAAGTGGTCACTGGAAACGGAAATACCCTGAATATTTGGTGGATAAGAAGGATGGCAAAGTGAACAAGGGTATATTTGATATACATGTTATTTATGTGTACCTTACTACTGTTTATAGTAGCCCCTGAGTATTTGATACTTGTTCGGTTGCTAAATATTAGTAACTCAAAACAGGAGTTACGGAGTAAACAGAGACTAGTTGAGGGTGAAGTGACGATGTGTGTTGGAAATAGTTCCAAGATTGATATGATCATCATCACACTCTCCCTACACTTTCGAGATTTGTGTAGAACCTAAATAAATGTTATTTGGCGTTTGCGTTGAGCATGAATATGATTTGATCATGTTTATTGCAGTACGGTTATTCATTTAAAATCAGAGAATAATTGTTGTTCTGTTTACATGAATAAAACCTTCAATGGTCATACACCCAATGAAAATAGTTTGTTGGATCTCGATCGTAGTGATATACATATTCATAATATTGATGCCAAAAGATGCAAAGTTAATAATGATAGTGCAACTTATTTGTGGCACTGTCGTTTGGGTCATATCGGTGTAAAGCGCATGAAGAAACTCCATAAAGATGGATTTTCAGAATCACTTGGTTATGAATCATTTGATGCTTGCGAACCATGCCTTTTGGGAAAGATGACTAAAACTTCGTTCTTCGGAACAATGGAACGAGCTACTGACTTGTTGGAAATAATACATACCGATGTATGTGATCCAATGAGTGTTGATGCTCGTGGCAAGTATCGTTATTTTCTGACCTTCAAAAGATGATTTGAGCAGATATGGGTATATCTACTTGATGAAACATAAGTCTGAAATAATTGAAAGGTTCAAAGAATTTCAGAGTGAAGTGGAAAAATCATCGTAACAAGAAAATAAAGTTTCTGCGATCTGATCGCGGAGACGAATATTTGTGTTATGAGTTTGGTCTTCAATTAAAACAATGTGGAATAGTTTCACAGCTCACACCACCTGGAACACCACAACGTTATGTTGTATCCGAACGTCGTAACCGCACTTTATTGGATATGGTGCGATCTATGATGTCTCTTATTGATTTACCTTTATCGTTTTGGGGTTATGCATTAGAGACAGCTGCATTCACGTTAAAAGGGCACCATCTAAATCCGTTGAGACAACAATATATGAACTGTGGTTAAGCAAGAAACCCAAGTTGTCGTTTCTTAAAGTTTAGGGCTACGATGCTTATATGAAAAAGTTTCATCCTGATAAGCTCAAACCCAAATCGAAGAAGTGCATCTTCATAGAATACCCAAAGGAAACTGTTGGTTACACCTTCTATCACAGATCTGAAGGCAAAACATTCGTTGCCAAGAATGGATCCTTTCTAGAGAAGAAGTTTCTCTCGAAAGAAGTGAGTGGGAGGAAAGTAGAACTTGATGAGGTAACTGTAGCTGCTCCCTTATTGGAAAGTAGTTCATCACAGAAATCTGTTCCTGTGACTACTACACCAATTAGTGAGGAAGTTAATGATGATGATCATAAAACTTCAGATTAAGTTACTACAGAACCTCGTAGGTCTTCCAGAGTAAGATCCGCACCAGAGTGGTACGGTAATCCTGTTCTGGAAGTTATGTTACTAGACCATGACGAACCTACGAACTATGAAGAAGCGATGATGAGCCCAGATTCCGCAAAATGGCTTGAGGCCATGAGATCTGAGATGAGATCCATGTATGAAAACAAAGTATGGACTTTGATTGACTTGCCCAATGATCGGCGAGACATTGAGATTAAATGGATCTTCAAGAGGAAGACAGACGCTGATAGTGTTACTATCTACAAAGCTAGAATTGTCGCAAAAGGTTTTCGACAAATTCAAGGTGTTGACTACGATGAGAGTTTTTCACTCGTATCTATGCTTAAGTCTGTCTGAATTATGTTAGCAATTGCCGCATTTTATGAAATCTGGCAAATGGATAAACAAAACTGCATTCCTTATTGGATTTATTAAAGAAGAGTTGTATATGATGCAACCAGAAGGTTTTGTCGGTCCTAAAGGTGTTAACAAAATATGCAAGCTCCAGCGATCCATCTATGGACTGGTGCAAGCATCTCGGAGTTGGAATATATGCTTTGATAAATTGATCAAAGGATATAGTTTTATACAGACTTACGGTGAAGCCTCTATTTACGAGAAAGTGAGTGGGAGCTCTGTAGCATTTCTGATACTGTATGTAGATGACATATTGTTGATCGGAAATAAAATAGAATTTCTGGATAGCATAAAGGGATACTTGAATAAAAGTTTTTCAATGAAAGACCTCGGTGAAGCTGCTTACACATTGAGCATCAAGATCTATATAGATAGATCAAGGCGCTTGATAAGATTTTTCAATGAGTACATACCTTGATAAAATTTTGAAATAGTTCAAAATAGAATAGTCAAAGAAAGAGTTCTTGCTTGTGATGCAAAGGTGTGAAGTTGAGTAAGACTCAAGACCCGACCCTGGCAGAAAATAGAAAGAGAATCAAAACTCATTCCCTATGCCTCAGTCATAGGTTCTATAAAGTATGCTATGCTATGTACCAGACCTATTGTATACCTTGCTCTTTATTTGGCAAGGGAGTACAATAGCGATCTAGGAGTAGATCACTGGACATTGGTCAAGAATATCCTTAGTGAGGACTAAGGAATTATTTCTCGATTATGGAGGTGATAAAAGAGCCCGTCGTAAAGAGTTACATCGGTGCAAGCTTTCACACGATCCAGATGACTCTAAGTCTCAATCTGGATACATACTGAAAGTGGGAGCAATTAGCTAGAGTAGTTCCATGCAGAGCATTGTAGACATAGAATATTTGCAAAATACATGCGGCTCTGAATGTGACAGAACCGTTGACTAAGCTTCTCTCACGAGCAAAACATGATCATACCTTTGTACTCTTTGGGTGTTAATCACATAGCAATGTGAACTAGATTATTGACTCTAGTAAACCCTTTGGGTGTTGGTCACATGAAGATGTGAACTATGGGTGTTAATCATATACAGATATGAATATTGGTATTAAATCACATGGCGATGTGAACTAGATTATTGACTCTAGTGCAAGTGGGAAACTGAAGGAAATATGCCCTAGAGGCAATAATAAAGTTATTATTTATTTCCTCATATCATGATAAATGTTTATTATTCATGCTAAAATTGTATTAACCGGAAACATAATACATGTGTGAATACATAGACAAACATAGTGTCACTAGTATGCCTCTACTTGACTAGCTCGTGAATCAAAGATGGTTAAGTTTCCTAGTCATAGACATGAGTTGTCATTTGATTAACGAGATCACATCATTAGGAGAATGATGTGATTGACATGACCCATTCCGTTAGCCTAGCACTTGATCGTTTAGTATGTTTCTATTGCTTTCTTCATGACTTATACATGTTCCTATAACTATGAGATTATGCAACTCCCGTTTGCCGGAGGAACACTTTGGGTGCTACCAAACGTCACAACGTAACTGGGTGATTATAAAGGAGTACTACAGGTGTCTCCAAAGGTACATGTTGGGTTGGCGTATTTCGAGATTAGGTTTTTTCACTCCGATTGTCAGAGAGGTATCTCTGGGCCCTCTCGGTAATGCACATCACTATAAGCCTTGCAAGCAATGTAGCTAATGAGTTAGTTACAGAATGATGCATTACGTAACGAGTAAAGAGACTTGCCGGTAACGATATTGAACTAGGTATTGGATACCGACGATCGAATCTCGGGCAAGTAACATACCGATGACAAAGGGAACAACGTATGTTGTTATGCGATTTGACCGATAAAGATCTTCGTAGAATATGTAGGAGCCAATATGAGCATCCAGGTTCCGCTATTGGTTATTGACCAAGAATAGTTCTAGGTCATGTCTACATAGTTCTCGAACCCGTAGGGTCCGCACGCTTAAGGTTTCGATGACAGTTTTATTATGAGTTTATGAGTTTTGATGTACCGAAGGAGTTTGGAGTCCCGGATGAGATCGGGGAATTGACGAGGAGTCTCGAAATGGTTGAGACGTAAAGATCGATATATTGGACGACTATATTCGAAGTTCGGAAAGGTTCCGAGTGATTCGGGTATTTTTCGGAGTACCGGGGAGTTACGGGAATACGGGGAAGAGTATTGGGCCTTAATGGGCCTTAGTGGGAAGGAGCCAGGAGGTGGCGCGCGCCCCTCCCAAGCCCAGTCCGAATTGGACAAAGGGTTTGGGGCGCGGCCCCCCTCTCCCTTTCTTCTCCACTTCCCTCCTTTCCCCCCTTCTCCTAGTTGGACTAGGAAAGAAGGAGTCCTACTCCCGGTGGGAGTAGGACTCCCCTTGGCGCGCCCTCCTCCTAGGGCCGGCCTCCTCCTCCCTTGCACCTTTATATACGGGGGCAGGGGGGCACCCCATGACACACAAGTTGATCTACGGATCGTTCCTTAGCCGTGTGCGGTGCCCCCCTCCACCATATTCCACCTCGGTCATATCGTCGCGGAGTTTAGGCGAAGCCCTGCGCCGGTAGAACATCATCATCGTCACCACGCCGTCGTGCTGACGGAACTCATCCCCGAAGCTTTGCTAGATCGGAGCCCGGGGATCATCATCGAGCTGAACGTGTGCTGAACTCGGAGGTGCCGTACGTTCGGTACTTGGATCGGTCGGATCGTGAAGACGTACGACTACATCAACCGCGTTGTCATAACGCTTCCGCTTACGGTCTACGAGGGTACGTGGACAACACTCTCCCCTCTCGTTGCTATGCATCACCATGATCTTGCGTGTGCGTAGAATTTTTTTTGAAATTACTACGTTTCCCAACACTACGGCCCCTGTGTCTCTTCTTTATCATATTTTCCTTCAAGTTCTATTTTTATTCGCTTTTATTTTCAAATCTATTAATCCAAAAACACAAAAATACCTCGCGGAATTTTATTAGCATCTATCAATGTACTACAATTTTATCGCGTCAACTTGACAATTTCTGGCACCGTTACCCGAAAGAGATTGACAACCCCTTTAACACGTTGGGTTGCAAGTATTTGTTCTTTGTGTCCAGGTACTGTTTAGGTAGTGTTGCGTGGTTCTCCTACTGGTTCGATAACATTAGTCTCATCATTGAGGAAAATAGCTACCATTGTTGTGCTGCATCATCCCTTCCTCTTTGGGGAAATACTAACGTAATTCAAGCCAACTTCACTAATATTGAGTGTGTTTCATGAATGGATCAATGACTGAGCATAATAGGCTAGGGATAACTTTCTTTAGCATTGATATTTTGAAAGGCATGGTTGCTTGTTAGTATGCTTGAGTATTTATGTCTTCATGTCAAATTATAGACTATTACTTTGATTTATTCAAGTCCAAATGTCCATGCAACAAAAGAAAAGATTATATGATGAATATGATAGGTAGCATTCCACATCAAAAATTATGTTTTTATCATTTACCTACTCAAGGACGAGCAAGAATTAAGCTTGGGGATGCTTGATATGTCTCCAACGTATCTATAATTTTTTTTATTATTCCATGCTATTATATTATCAATCTTGGATGTTTTATATACATTTACAAGCAATTATATATCATTTTTTGGCAACTAGCATATTAACTTAGTGCCCAGTGTGAGTCGATATTTTTTCTTGTTTTTGGTTTTCCAGAATATCAGTACCAAACGAAGTCCAAATGCCACGAAACTTTTTGGAGATTTTTTTGGACATTAGAGACCCTGGAAGCTTCAGGAGATGACCAGAAGATGGATTAATGGCCCATGAGGCACCAGGGCGCGCCTTGGTGGCTCATGGGGCCGACATAGCTCCGTTTGACCTAACTTCATCTCTATAAATTCTCTAAAATCGGGAAATCAATAGAGGACTCCACGAAATACTTTTTCCCACTGCCGCAAGCCTCTGTTCTTCCGCGATCCCATTTGGAGGCCTTTTCTGGTACTCTGTCCGGGGGGGAATCGATCACAAAGGGTTTCTACATCAACCTTGCTGCCCTACCAATGAAGCGTGAGTAGTTTACTATAGACCTATGGGTCCATAGCTAGTATCTAGGTGTCTTCTTTCTCTCTCTCTCTCTCTCTCTCTCTCTCTCTCTGATCTTCAATGCAATGTTCTCCTCGATGTTCTTAGAGTTCTATTCGATGTAATCACTTTTTGCGGTGTGTTTGTTGGGATCTGATGAATTGTGAGTTTATGATCAGATTATCCATGAATATTATTTGAGTCTTCTCTGAACTCTTTTATGCATGATTATTATACCTTTGTATTTCTCTCCGATCTATTGATTTGGTTTGGCCAACTAGATTGATTTTTCTTGCAATGGGAAAGGTGCTTTGTAATGGGTTCGATCTTGCGGTGCTCAATCCTAGTGACAGTTGGGGACATGACACGTATTGTATCATTGCTATTAAGGATAAAAACATGGGGGGGTTTTCATACTTAGTTTACTTTTTTTACATCATGTCATCTTGCTTAAGGCGTTACTCCGTTTTTTATGGACTTGATACTCTAGATGCATGTTGGATAGCAGTCGATGCGTTGCCTTGGGTATCATCATGATTATTCACTTTTCTATCAACTGCCAATAGTAATTTGTTTACCCACCATATGATATTTTCAAGAGAGAAGACTCCACTGAAAACTATGGCCCCGTGGTCTACTTTATCATATATTAAAAATTCTAAAAATAACTTGGTATAATTTTACTTTATTTATTTTATTTTGTATATTTGTTCAATCTACATATCAATCACTACAAAATTTAATCTTGCAGGTAACAGTCGAGGGAGTGATAACCCCTTGTTCGCGTTGGGTGCAAGGATTTGTTATCTTGTGTGCAGGTGTTGTTAACTTGCGTGATTCTCCTACTGGATTGATAACCTTGGTTTCATAACTGAGGGGAATACTTATCTCTACTGTATTGCATCATCCCCTCCTCTTCGGGGGAAACCCAACGTATCTCACAAGTAGAATGGTGCAATTGCGCCGCTCCGGGAAACTTGTATGTGGGATCCGACGACTAGCTGTTCGAGGGAGATCGGACGAGGAGGAGACGTGCTACCCCAACTCTACTTTCGCTACACGACACTGCACATTTAGTGGTAACGATGAGTGATCCATCTCTCATAGCATGTTCCTAGCTAAATGATGGTGAGCCATATCGGTCAGCCACAAACTTTGTGTTAGATGTTTCGCGGGTAGGAAATTTTAATTTGCAGTTGACGCACCATATTGTAGATCCCAACACTCGCGGTTAGTAAACAGAAGCAAAGAAATAAAATGAAAAGCTAAGTGATGGCATGGCATCAAGGTAGTGTAAGGAAACCCGGTAGTTTAATTGCATGCTTGCTGATATGGCATGATAGCTGAGTTGGCATGTATGCATGTCAAGATAAATAGAGTAGTGGGGATTACTCACTCCCCGCGCCTTGCTGCGGTATCTTTGTTAAAAAAGGGTAAGCAGTTTCTAAAATAACTAAATCTAATGAAAAAAAAGTATAACCTTGAAATCAATAAAAGGAAGTGTCTAAAAATAGAATAAAACTTTTGAATTACAGTTAAAAAATGTCATTTCGAAAAAATGTGAAGGATGACTAACATGAATATATGATGTGGCAATGTTACGTGCATAGACTAATGCAAAAATAATTGCATTTTATTTATAAGTTAAATGCATGGCTCGCTTATGTGGTAGGTTTTGCATGGCTTAGTGGGAGAGAAGACTTAAATGCATTGCTTAGTGAGACGTTGAAGTGGACACTTTGCATGTTGAGAGAACTGAGACCAACTTTTTAAAAATGTAAGATTAGTATTGCAATTTGAGAGAAGTGCACATTTCAATCTCAAACGTGTAAACTTCATAACTATTAGGACACAACCACAAACTATCAATACTACTATCAATACTATTTACTTTGCTTCCTTAGAAAATTGTGATGTCGTTTTGACCCGTTAACCGTCCAGTCAGCTAGTGACGTCAGCGCAAAATTTTAATTATGCGCACTTTTTGTCAAAAAATCAATGTTCCCACTTTTTTTGGAAAAATATTGTAAATCAATAAACAATACTTAGCATTCTATCATTCTTTCCCTTTTTTGGTTAAAATAATGAAAAGTGGGAACATTTCATTTTCTACACAAAAAATTGTCAACATTTTTTCATAAATATTAGGAAAAAAATTGTAACATCAAGAAAATAATATGAAACATTCTCAGAAGTTTCATAATTTTATGCTTAAAATAATGAAATTACTGTGAAATTTCTTTTTCTTACCAAATATTTGCCAAATTTTGTCAAAATTTGAAGTTTTCAAAAACAAATGTAAAATGAAGAAAACAATACTAAGTATTCTAGGAAGATTTTGTATTTTTTGACACAGTTGTTTCAATTTTTTGAAAACTTTGATTTTTTGTAGAAACATTTGGCAATTTGTTTTTGCTAGAAAAAACAATTTGACAGTATTTTTCACTACAAAGAATTGTTTTCTTGAAACTTTCCCAGAATGCATAGTATTGTTTTATTGCCTTATAGAATTTTCCCCCAAAAAATATTGAAACTTCGGATGTTTGGAAAAAATGGGATTTTTTCTTCAGAAATCAGATTTGGCGGTAATTTTCTTTATTTTAAGCAAAAGGTTGTGAAACTTTCCCAGAATTGTAAGTAATTTTTGCTTTGATTTTACATATTTTTTTAAATCTGGAATTCTGAATGTTCACAAAAGTTTTTTGGCACGAAATAAAAGCAAAAGGACATGAGTTTGAGGTTGGAATATTGCAATTTCCACTAATGTGGGTAACGTGCTCTCCTGAACAACAACTACTATATATTAATCGACCAAGAAACATACTGTATGCCGCAAGCGGCCACGTTCATGCATATGCATATTAGCGCGCCCACATGGTCAGCACGTCTGGATCACGCACATCTCGTCCGCACGACCACCAATCTTCCACGTTGAGCCCTTGGGGCTGGGTTGACTTGTCGATGTCAAGGGCGATGGCAACCTCCCACAGCTTGTTTGCTGACTAAAATTACTTCAGATTAGAATCGAGATCATACTATGCTATAGCTCAGCTCTAAAGCACCAGTGCTTCTTACTTGGCTGGGCAATTCAGCATTCTGATTGGATTGCAGTAGAGACTAGAGACCCATAAACACCAATTCCAGTCTACTGCTTGTGAAGAGCCTTCCGATGATTCCTTCCCTCGGCACTATCCTCGCCGGAGTTCGCCGGAGCCGCCATGCCATTGCCAAGACCACACCTGTTTCCGCTCTCACTGCCCTCCTCTTCCTCGGAGCCGCCACATTCTGGCTCCTCTTCCTCGGGCCTCTCCGATCGCCGCACACCACCTCGTCGTTCGGCGCCAATACCCACGGCATGGGCGCCACCTCATGCGACACCACGCTGGGCGAGTGGGTCCGCGACCCCGCCGGCGCACGGCCGCACTACACCAACGCGACGTGCGCCTTCATCCAGGACTACCAGAACTGCATGAAGCACGGCAGGCCCAGCCTGGATTTCCTGCAGTGGAGGTGGCGCCCCGACGGTGGCCCTGGCTGCGAGCTCCCGCGGTTCGACGCGGCGCGCTTCTTCCGGATCGTTCAGGGCAAGTCGATCCTGTTCGTCGGGGACTCGCTGGCCAGCAGCCACGTCACCTCCCTCATGTGTACCCTGTCGGAGGCGGAGATCCCGACCAGGCGGAGCGCCGAGGGGTTCGAGCACTGGCGCTTCCCGGCGCACGACTTCGCCGTCTCCTTCTTCTGGACACCGTTCCAGGTCCGGTGGCGCCTGACGAGCGGCCCGCCAGAGGCGGTCGGCCCCGACCGGCAGGGAGAGGTGTTCGCCGGTCCCAGCGACCTCCACCTCGACGAGCCCGACGAGCGCTGGATGACCGCGGCCAAGGAGCACGACTACGTGGTCGTGTCCGCGTCGCACTGGTTCGCGCGCCCGGCCGTGTACTACCGCCGCGGCCGCGCAGTCGGCTGCCACGGCTGCGCCGCCACGGAAGGCAACGTGACTGCGCTCCCGCCGCGGTACGCGCAGCGTGCGGCGTTCCGCACCGTGCTCCGGGCGCTCGCGGGCTTCGACGGGTTCAGCGGGACGGCGATCCTGCGGACGGTGGCACCGACGCACTATGCGAACGGCGGGTGGTTCGACGGAGGGGAGTGCCCGGACACTCAGCCGCTTGACCGGGACGAGACGGTGGACATGGCGGAGCCGGAGGGCGGGTTCTACAGGGCCCAGCTGGAGGAGTTTAGAGCGGCGGAGGAGGAAGCGAGGAAGAACGGCGTGCGGCTCAGGCTGATGGACGTGACCCGGATCATGCTGCGACGTCCGGACGGGCATCCCGATCGGTACGGACACGGCCCCGGCGACCACGGCGGCTTCGACATCGACTGCCTGCACTGGTGCTTACCCGGACCGATCGATTTGTGGAACGAGCTGCTTCTTCAGATCATGGCCGGTTAGACTCGTCGGATTCTTGCATGAATTTTCGCCTAGCCTCACATGTAAAAGGTTCTTCAATTTTTCTCTTGGCTGTGCTATGAGGTCAACTCCAGCGGATAGACGCATTTGGTACGTTCCACATCTATTGGTCCGCATGGACCAGATAGATGTTCGTTTTTTTTCCACCGTGACCTATTTCAGGCCCAAATTTGGGCCGAGTTTATGGATGGGTCGTGGGCGCCCGTGACGTCCTCCCTTTGTCCTTCCCTGGCCCGTCTGCTTGTGACACAACGACGCCATTCCCTCCCAAAACACTCCTGCCTCCCGTGATGGCCGACGTGCCCAACCCCGTCGCCGCTATAGTCCTCGTCGTGGCTACCCGCGCACCCAAAAAGTGATTACATTGAATAAAACTCCAAGAACATTAAGGAGAACATTGTATTGAAGATCAAATGGAGAGAAGAAGTCATCTAACTACTAACTATGGACCCGTAGGTCTGTGGTAAACTACTCACACATCATTGGAAGGGCAGCAAGGTTGATGTAGAACCCCTCTGTGATTGATTCCCCCTCTGGCGGAGTGCCGGAAAAGGCCCCCAGATGAGATCTCTCGAGAACAGAAGTTTGTGGCGACGGAAAAGGGGTTTCAGGTAGCTCTATGTTGGTTTCCCGATTTTAGAGAATTTATAGAGGCAGAATTAGGTCAAACGGAGCAAAGGTGGGCCCAAGGGGCACCAGGGCGTGTGTCGGTGTCAAAACCAGCGGATCTCGGGTAGGGGGTCCCGAACTGTGCGTCTAGGCGGATGGTAACAGGAGACAAGGGACACGATGTTTTACCCAGGTTCGGGCCCTCTTGATGGAGGTAAAACCCTACGTCCTGCTTGATTGATATTGATATTGTGGATGTTTACAAGAGTGGATCTACCACGAGATCAAGGAGGCTAAACCCTAGAAGCTAGCCTATGGTATGATTGTTATGGTTGTTGTTGTGTCCTACGGACTAGAGCCATCCGGTTTATATAGACACCGGAGAGGGATAGGGTTACATAGAGTCGGTTACAATGGTAGGAGATCTATGTATCTGTATCGCCAAGCTTGCCTTCCACGCCAAGGAAAGTCCCATCCGGACACGGGACGAAGTCTTCAATCTTGTATCTTCATAGTCTTGGAGTCCGGTCGATGATGATAGTCCGGCCGATGATAGTTCGGCTGATGATGGTAGTCCGGCTATCCGGACACCCCCTAATCCAGGACTCCCTCAGTAGCCCCTGAACCAGGCTTCAATGACGATAAGTCTGGCGCGTATATTGCTTGGCATTGTAAGGCGGGTTCCTCCTTCGAATGATAGAAGATTGTGAACACCTAGGATAGTGTCCGGCTCTGCAGAATAAATTCCACATCCCACCGTAGAGAGAATAATATATACACAAGTTCAATCTGCTGACGTTTTTTGCGGCATGACGTCACGCCACTACCAAGCCATTACTTGAATCGTTTTTTATTCTACCACCTCAACGCATTTAGCGAAGCGGTTTCCTTGGCACGTCTTGTCGAAGCAGAGATCGTGTTCCCCCTTAATCCGGGATTCTCATTAATACGGACGTGGGTAACCCAACCGCGCCCGTCGCCATGCCCCCTCTATCGAAGGCGAGTCCCAAACGGTCACGGAGACGGCTCTCGGTATTCTCCCTCTTTATAACGGGACCAAGGCTTGTTTCTTTTCTTCAATCCTCCATCGCATCCTCTCCCCGCTCCAAGTTCCAGCACCTAGATCTCCAGATTCGAGCGCTTCGGACCTTCAATGATGTCCGGTTCCGACCTCCAGGGCCGGCGGAGGAGGACGTGCTAAAGCTGCGGGATGCCAAGTACCTGGCTTATGAGATTTCGCACAGGTTGCCTGCCGAAGGGCAGGCCATCCCCACCCTCGAGCCCGTCGAGTATGTCGTTTTTGTATCCCACCTCCGTTGGGGTTTAGGCTTCCCGATGGATCCTTTTGTGAGAGGGCTCATGTTTTACTATGGGTTGGAGTTCCACGATTTGGCTCCGGAGTCCATCCTCCATATTTCCGCATTTATTGTCGTCTGCGAAGCCTTCCTCCGCGTCACTCCTCACTTCGGCCTGTGGCTGAAGACCTTCAATGTGGCGCCGAAGATGATCGGGGGGCATCAAGCGGAGTGCGGCGGGGCGGCCATAAGTAGGAGGGCCGATGCCCCGTGGCCCGCTGGCTCCTTCCAAGAGGAGCTCGGCCCGTGGCAGCAAGAGTGGTTCTATATTACCGTTCCGAGGGGCCGCAGACAAAAGCCGCCGCCCTTATTCCGCCCGGGACCTCCACGACGGTTGATGTCGTGGATCAACCAAGGGCTCAACTGGGGGCCGTCAAAGGACGTGCCCCTACTGTAGGGCCGGATTCGAGATCTCCAAACGAGGGAGGTTGATATGGTGGTGGTAATTCAGGTTATGCTGATTAGGCGTCTCCCGCCCTGCAAACGCCGCCCTCTCCGGCTGTGGGAGTTCAATCCGGAGGGCCCACGGATTCTTCAACACTTCATGGGTATGACACCCCTGGAGATGTACAAATTATTCTTCGGATCGCAAGAGGCGCGTCCGGAATTGACCGAGGATGCTGGCCTAAGCTGCAATCGCCTGGATACTCAAGTAAGTAGTTCCAAGTCCGGACATACCGTTTGTTTGCCTTTCGATGATTCGCCTTATGACCAACTTCCTTCTAAACAGGAGTGGATAGCGGAAGCAAAATTGATATGGTGTCCGGCCCCCTCCCCGAGACCGCGCCGGATTCCGTGCTGGTCCGGATGCTTGAGGTTGCGCCTCCAGAGGAAGGCGAAGGGGAAAGCAGGAAAGCTACTGCCTCGCCTAAGGAGGCTCTTGAAAGAGGGGGGATCGAGAATCCCTCCCTCCAAGGGGAGAAGAGGACTGCCTCCGAGGACCCGGGGGCAAAAGCCCCTAAACGGGGGAAGAAATCTTCGCCAGAGGGTCCTGCGTCCGGGGAGGCCCCGGCCGCACAATCTCCCTTAAAGAATCAGCCCTCCAACGAGCCGTAAGTAGAAAGAAAGGAGTTTTATCATAAGGGACATCCCTATTTGTGCTTCTGAGGATAACTAAAGTTTTTACCTTGTAGTTCAGATCTCCGTCCTTCGCAAATGAGCTCGTCTTCGGGGGACCTTCGTCCGGAGATGATGGAGAGCGAGACGCCTCCGTCCGGGGCGCCGTCGGATAGGGCGGACGAGCCTGAAGTGTCGTCACGGAGGGAGCCCCCTGGTTTGGCAAAGCCGGATAGTTCGGCGCCAACTGGTGTACGGCTGAAGGATCTGCTTGAGAAGGCGTCTATCTCAGAAGATCACCACGCATTGATGAGCATGGTGATTGAAAGGATTTCGTCCGCCGAAGGCGGGTTGCATAATGCCGTCAGGAGTTTGCTGGCGGGGTTTGAGGTACGTAAAAATGACACACCTTTTAACAGTTTTGCATATAGAATGCGCCCTGTATAGATAGTAGCCCCTGAGACTCGGTAGGTTGTCGAAATCGACAGCGTGCCGAGGATCAAAATCGCAGGTTTAAATTTCCGCCGTGCCGATGCAGGTGGCGGGTCGTCCGGGGGCCAGCCGGACTGATGGAGTTGCTGAACTAAAGCGGCAACTCGCTGTTGCGGATGCGGACATCACGCTGGTCAACAGGCGACTTGATGAGTCGCAAGGTAAGTGTTTCTGTGCGGTCACTTGGTAAGGGAGCCGAAGCCAGCTCCTTACAACATGTGTGTGAAATGCAGATAGTGCCGCTGCTGTGGAGAGCCTTCGGGCCGAACTTGCTCAAGCCAAGGAGCAGGCCAGAAGGAGTAATGCGGCGGCCTCGAGGGCGGCCGAGGAGTTAGCGGCCGAAAGGGTCGCACACTGCCGGAGCAGGGAAGAGATGGCCGAAATGGCCGTGAAGTTAAAAGATGCTACCGACCGCAATGAGGCTCTTGGGAAGGAGCGCCTAGCGGGGCAAGAAGACCTGGGGAAGGCCACCGCCGAAGCCAAGGATGCCCGCTCTGCAATGCGGGCTATAAAGGAAGAGCTGCGCCAGGCCGGAGATATTGTAGCTGGCAAGCCTTTTCTGCTGCGCCGAAGGTTTACGGATCCAAAGTATGCTCAGCTGGGCCAACTGTGGGGTCCAGAGGACCCTTATATGGACTTAGCAGCGAGTGCGGCGGATGCCGTTGTGCATTTTCGAAGCCAGAAGGATCACAAGACGGAAGAGCTGTTTTGGTCTCAATTCCATAGTCCGGAGTGTTCACTTCCGCTGACCGACCGTTTGGCCGAGTGGGCTGAGCTAAATAGGTTGTCCGGGCTTGCTATGACGGATATAGTGACCCATGTCTGGCCGGATAGGCCCGAGCCGAAGAGTTACTTTGGCTTATTGCAGCAATTTCTTGGGGCGGTGCCGCATATCAAGGCGATGAAGCGGTCGGCCTGCATAGAGGGTGCGCGGATGGCACTCGCCCGTGTGAAGACACATTGGACAGAGATGGATGCCACCGCTGTTGCGACCCCGGGTTCGGACGATAACCGGTTACCCGCCGAGCACTATTTTGGCGAAGTGCTGCGTGGTGCTCGTGTAATAGAGTCGCAGTGCTCAAAAAATGTTACGTTCGAATGAACGTTTTTATGATGTAAAACAATATTTATGATGTAAGCGCCTTTTATACTTGTGCGTTCAAGTAATAGAATATCTCCTATGCGGCCGTTCATGTATACGTGTGTATAACCTGAAAGATGGCAGTCGTCGGCTTCAGCCCCCACGCACAAGGTGCGGGGGTGTTCGCAAAAAATAGCGTTTTCACACTTAATCCGACGTCTCGGTCCTGTAAAGGAGGTGGTAGCGTAGCAAACGAGGCAACCGGACTATAATGCTTTATCACTTTCACTTAGCCATGGAGTTCGAGGGTGGGGCTACGACATAGCCCCTGGGGGCACCGCGCTCTCCGAATTTGGGGCGCGTATGTGCCTGACCGGGAAACGGCCCTTCGTCAAAGCGGAGGAATTCTAAACATTCCCATGGTCGATCGAGTGGTTGACCAGTCTCTCGCTGTATCATGACAGTCAGTTTTCGGCTTTCTCTACTGAGGTGCTCGCCCAGCCGAACTGGGGCACAATCGCAGTAGTTCTCCTGGTGCCGCGTTAGCCGATGATACGGAACGTAAGGCAGCAAAACACAGGAGCCGGGCAAACCCAACATTTGACCAAAGACATGATTCGGAGCTGATGCATATAAGGCCTAACTCGAGACGCCGAACACTCCCGAAGGTGTTCGGTCTTTACAATAGCGGGCAAAACAATGCCCTAAGCCCCTTGTGTCCAGGTACGGGCAAGTTCTTCTGGCGCGGCCGATGCCAAAACGCCAGTCTCCACTCTGGTTATAATGAGAAACCAGGGGATTATAGCAACAAGAGACAGTAAGAAAGGTTTACGTAGGGTCTTAGTCTGAAAAGAGTCCTTGCAACGGGTCCCTACTGCACGTCTGCGCCTGTGTCTCCGTTGTGCCGTATCCTGGACGGGTGTGCACGCTGTTCATCTGTAAAAAGAGAGGAACTTAGTTTGAAAAGAAATCGTGCGAGAAAGTGCATAAAAAATTGAAATATAGATTAATAAAGTTGAGCCTATGCTAGCTCATTATGGCTTATATGTACAAACCCTTGTGAAGGGGTGTGCGGCTAGGTAGCCCCTAGCTTATTTATTCCGGACTCGTCCAGCCGTGTCCGGGGTCTCAGGCGACCTTTTAATGAAATGATGCCACGTGGACCGGGCATTTTAAGCGTAAGAGACGCGTAATGTGGTATTGCATTGAAGCGGACGAAAGCTTCCCGTCCCAGTGATGCTTGATAGCTACTTTTAAATGGGGCGACATGAAAGGTTAGCTTTTCTCGTCGGAAGTTGTCAGGTGACCCGAACACAACTTCTAGTAATAATGAACCTGTGCACCTGGCGTAAGGGCCTGGCGCCACTCCTTTGAAGGAAGTGCGGCTATGCCGAATTGTAGTAGGGTCTATCCCAACTTGCGGATTGTGTCCGGATATAGCAGGTTTGAGTCACTGCCGCCGTCCATCAAAACCTGCGTGAATTGCAGTCCGTCTATTATGGGATCCAATATCAGGGCAGTCTATCCTGCGTTCCGGATACTTCTGGACTAATCCAGATGGTCGAAAGTGATTGGTTTTGACATCCAATCTCGGTGTTCCGCTGGGGTGGACCGTGCGACACTTGTCTTAGCGAGTGCCGTGTTGGTTTTCCGTACTATCACATGAAGCGAGTTTACTGTTTTGACTTCTTGTGGGAAAGTCTTTTGACTTCCGGTGCTCTGCTGGTGGGGTTCGTCATCGTCCTCGCTTGGCGCATCGAGCCCCTTGTGTCCGGCGTTGAGTCTGCCGGACTGTTTAAAAACCCAACAATTTCGGTTGGTATGGTTTGCAGGCCTTCCGGAGGTACTGTGGATTTGACATATCCGATCTAAAATTTTGTTTAAATTTGATAGCTCGTCGCTGTTGTCCTTAAGAGGCAGTGTTTTATTGTTTGGCCGCGAGCTTTTGAATCCGGCGTTGACCGCCGTGCCCTTTGGGCTTTTTTCTTTATTCCGGCGCTGATCTTTCCTGCGCCGTGATTTTCCGTTTCCATCTCTGATCTCGGATGTACTCGGGTCGCTGGTGCTGCATCTTGCTAGCCAGCTGTCTTCTCCTGCGCAAAAGCGCGTCATGAGGCTTGTTAGCGCGGCCATTGTTCTTGGCTTCTCTTGGCCGAGGTGTCTGGCGAGCCATTCGTCTCGGACGTTGTGTTTAAAAGCTGCTAAGGCTTCCGCGTCCGGACAGTCGACTATTTGGTTCTTTTTGGTAAGGAACCTGTTCCAGAATTTGCGCGCTGACTCTCCGGGCTGTTGGGTTATATGACTCAGATCGTCTGCATCCGGAGGGCGGACATAAGTCCCTTGAAAATTTGCTCTAAACGCGTCCTCAAGCTCTTCCCAACTTCCAACAGTGTTTTCTGGGAGGCTTTTGAGCCAATGCCGAGCTGGCCCTTTGAGCTTGAGGGGTAGGTATTTTATGGCGTGGAGATCATCTCCTCTAGCCATGTGTATGTGTAGTATGTAATCTTCTATCCAGACTCCGGGGTCTGTTGTGCCGTCGTATGCCTCTATGTTTATGGGTTTGAACCCTGCTGGAAATTCATGATCCAGCACCTCATCGGTAAAACATAGCGGGTGTGCGGCGCCCCTGTATTTGGGTGTGCCGCTGTCTTCGAACACTTGTCGTGTTGTGTTACTTCCTGGGGCCCTCTTTTTTGGCCCGTAGATGGACCTAGTTGGGCCGTCCGTTTTCCCAGGATCATAAGTCGGCTTGTGTGCGGCGCCGCTTGTCGCTTTTGGCCTGTCATCTGGCCGTCTATCCGGCCAGGCGGCCTCTTTATTTTTTGACTGTGAGGGCTCTATGGCTTCCTCGTCAAATTCTGGCAGCAGCTTGCGCTTCGGGTAGCTCTTTGTTTGATGGCCATTGCCATATTTGTCTGCGGTCTTGAGTACTTTGCTCCACTTCATTCTGAGTATGTCTTCCGCTGTTTTGAGCTTCCGTTTTTCCTTCTTCAAACTTCTTGCAGTGGCGACGAGTCTTTTGTGAAGGTTCTTATGCTCCGGTGTTGTGTCCGGACTGTTGATTGCTCCATGAAGGGGTCAATTATCCGATTCGTCCTGTTCGGATGGTTGCTTGGTTGTATGTTCGTCGTCCGCTGGTTTGCCCTGCTCTATCGCTGGGTCGTTAGGAATGCTGCTTTGATCGAGGCGGGACCTAGGGCGGCGTCTACGCTGCCGTTTTGGTTGTTTATCGGCGGGATTATCCTCTGCCGCGTCCCGTTGTTCCTCGTTATCGCTTCCCTTTGGGGTGTCCACCATATATATGTCATGTGACGAGGTGGCCTTCCAGTGCCCTGTAGGCGCTGGTTCTTGATCGTCTCCGGCATCGTCGTCCATACCGTTGATGTCTTCGGAGTCGTAGTTTAGCACGTCGGTTAGATCGTCGATGGTGGCTACGAAGTGGGTGGTGGGTGGGCTCTGAATTTCTTCATTGTCCGCGTCCCGACCATCCTGGCCGTAGTTCGGCCAGGGCTCTCCGGATAGTGAGAGATGCTTCAACGAATTTAAGATATCGCCGAAGGGTGAGTGCTGAAAGGTGTCCGCAGCGGTGAATTCCATGATCGGCGCCCAATCGGATTCGACTGGCAGGGGCGCAGGAGGTTCGGAGTCCGGCAGAGAGTCCGGCACCTCGGAGTCATGAGCTTTATGCGGGACAAGGTAAGTGTTCGGCTCCATCGCCGTAGAAGTTGCAGCTCCCAAGGCGGTGTCCAGCCATTCGTCCTCGATCTGAGCGATCGGCTCCGGACTACGGGTCGGAGCGGATTCGTGTGCGGCCTCCAAGGTGCTGTTCGGTGGTAGAGTTAGGTCATGCCCATCGTGACAGCGCGGCACGCTCGGCTGTGGCTCAGATCCATCGAAGATCAAGTCCCCGCGGATATCGGCCGTGAAGTTTAGGCTTCCAAACCTGACCTGACGGCCAGGGGCGTAGCTTTCGATCTGCTCCAGATGGCCAAGTGAGTTGGCCCGCAGTGCGAAGCCGCCGAATACGAAGATCTGTCCGGGGAGAAAAGTCTCACCCAGGACTGCGTCGTTGTCGATTGAAGAGGCCATCAAGCCTATCGGTGACGACACAGAGGAACTCTCAATGAAAGCACCAATGTCGGTGTCAAAACCGGCGGATCTCGGGTAGGGGGTCCCGAACTGTGCGTCTAGGCGGATGGTAACAGGAGACAAGGGACACGATGTTTTACCCAGGTTCGGGCCCTCTTGATGGAGGTAAAACCCTACGTCCTGCTTGATTGATATTGATATTGTGGATGTTTACAAGAGTGGATCTACCACGAGATCAAGGAGGCTAAACCCTAGAAGCTAGCCTATGGTATGATTGTAATGGTTGTTGTTGTGTCCTACGGACTAGAGCCGTCCGGTTTATATAGACACCGGAGAGGGCTAGGGTTACATAGAGTCGGTTACAATGGTAGGAGATCTACGTATCCGTATCGCCAAGCTTGCCTTCCACGCCAAGGAAAGTCCCATCCGGACACGGGACGAAGTCTTCAATCTTGTATCTTCATAGTCTTGGAGTCCGGTCGATGATGATAGTCCGGCCGATGATAGTTCGGCTGATGATGGTAGTCTGGCTATCCGGACACCACCTAATCCAGGACTCCCTCAGCGTGCATACCCCCCTTGGGCGCTCCCTGGTGGCTCGTGGCCACCTCCTTCATCTTCTAGCCCTCTCCCGAAGCTTCTAGTGTCTCTTTTGTCCAGAAAGAAATCTCCAAAAAGTTTTATGGCATTTGGACTTCGTTTGGCACTGATATTCTGGAATACCAAAAACAGGCAAAAAACAGCAACTGGCACTGGACACTGAGTTAATAGGTTAGTCTCATAAAATGATATAAAATTGCTTGTAATTGCATATAAAACATTCGATTGATACCATAATAGCATGGAACAACAAAAAGTAATATATACGTTTGAGACGTATCAGCTGTTGGGGAACGTTGCATAAAATAAAAAATTTCCTACGTTCACCAAGATCAATCTATGAGTTAATCTAGCAAGGAGAGAGGGGAGTGCATCTACATACCCTTGTAGATCGCGAGCGGAAGCGTTCAGAGAACGGGGTTGAGGGAGTCGTACTCGTCGTGGTCCAAATCACCGGAGATCCTAGCGCCGAACGGACGGCACCTCCGCGTTCAACACACGTACGGTCAGCGTGACATCTCCTCCTTCTTGATCCAGCAAGGGGGAAGGAGAGGTTGATGAAGATCCAGCAGCACGACGGCGTGGTGGTGGATGCAGCAGAGTTCCGGCAAGGCTTCGCCAAGCGACTACGGGAGGAGGAGGTGTAGCAAGGGGAGAGGGAGGCGCCAAGACTTCAGGGTGCGGCTGCCCTCCCCTCCCCTTCCTTCATATAGGCCCCGGGGGGCGGCCCTGGAGATGGGATCTCCCAAGGGGGCGGCGGCCAAGGGGGGTGGAGTGCCCCCCAAGGCAAGTGGAGGCGCCCGCCACCCTAGGGTTTCCAACCCTAGGCGCAGTGAGGCCCCAAGGGGGGCGCACCAGCCCACTAGGGGCTGGTCCCCTCCCCACTTCAGCCCACGGGGCCCTCCGGGATAGGTGGCCCCACCCGGTGGACCCCCGGGACCCTTCCGGTGGTCCCGGTACAATACCGGTGACCCCCGAAACTCTCCCGATGGCCGAAACTGCACTTCCTATATATAATTCTTTACCTCCGGACCATTCCGGAACTCCTCGTGACGTCCGGGATCTCATCCGGGACTCCGGACAACTTTTGGTTTGCTGCATACTCATATCTCTACAACCCTAGCGTCACCGAACCTTAAGTGTGTAGACCCTACGGGTTCGGGAGACACGTAGACATGACCGAGACGGGTCTCCGGTCAATAACCAACAGCGGGATCTGGATACCCATGTTGGCTCCCACATGCTCCTCGATGATCTCATCGGATGAACCACGATGTCGAGGATTCAATCAACCCCGTATACAATTCCCTTTGTCAATCGGTACGTTACTTGCCCGAGACTCGATCGTCGGTATCCCAATACCTCGTTCAGTCTCGTTACCGGCAAGTCACTTTACTCGTACCGTAATGCATGATCCCGTGACCAGACACTTGGTCACTTTGAGCTCATTATGATGATGCATTACCGAGTGGGCCCAGAGATACCTCTCCGTCATACGGAGTGACAAATCCCAGTCTCGATCCGTGTCAACCCAACAGACACTTTCGGAGATACCTGTAGTGCACCTTTATAGTCACCCAGTTACGTTGTGACGTTTGGTACACCCAAAGCACTCCTACGGTATCCGGGAGTTACACGATCTCATGGTCTAAGGAAAAGATACTTGACATTGGAAAAGCTCTAGCAAACGAACTACACGATCTTGTGCTATGCTTAGGATTGGGTCTTGTCCATCACATCATTCTCCTAATGATGTGATCCCGTTATCAATGACATCTAATGTCCATAGTCAGGAAACCATGACTATCTGTTGATCAACGAGCTAGTCAACTAGAGGCTCACTAGGGACATATTGTGGTCTATGTATTCACACGTGTATTACGATTTCCGGATAATACAATTATAGCATGAATAAAAGACAATTATCATGAACAAGGAAATATAATAATAATCCTTTTATTATTGCCTCTAGGGCATATTTCCAACAGTCTCCCACTTGCACTAGAGTCAATAATCTAGTTACATTGTGATGAATCGAACACCCATAGAGTTCCGGTGTTGATCATGTTTTGCTCGTGGAAGAGGTTTAGTCAACAGATCTGCGACATTCAGATCCGTATGTACTTTGCAAATATCTATGTCTCCATCTTGAACATTTTCACGGATGGAGTTGAAACGACGCTTGATGTGCCTGGTCTTCTTGTGAAACCTGGGCTCCTTGGCAAGGGCAATAGCTCCAGTGTTGTCACAGAAGAGAGTGATTGGCCCCGATGCATTGGGTATGACTCCTAGGTCGGATTTGAACTCCTTCATCCATATTGCTTCATGCGCTGCCTCCGAAGCTGCCATGTACTCCGCTTCACATGTAGATCCCGCCACGACGCTCTACTTGCAACTGCACCAGCTTACTGCTCCACGATTCAACATATACACGTATCCGGTTTGTGACTTAGAGTCATCCAGATCTGTGTCGAAGCTAGCGTCGACGTAACCCTTTACGACGAGCTCTTCGTCACCTCCATAGACGAGAAACATGTCCTTTGTCCTTTTCAGGTACTTCAGGATATTCTTGACCGATGTCCAGTGTTCCTTGCCGGGATTACTTTGGTACCATCCTACCAAACTTACGGCAAGGTTTACATCAGGTCTGGTACACAGCATGGCATACATAATAGATCCTATGGCTGAGGCATAGGGGATGACACTCATCTCTTCTTTATCTTCTGCCGTGGTCGGGCATTGAGCCGAGCTCAATCTCACACCTTGCAATACAGGCAAGAACCCTTTCTTGGACTGATCCATATTGAACTTCTTCAATATCTTATCAAGGTATGTACTTTGTGAAAGACCTATGAGGCGTCTCGATCTATCCCTATAGATCTTGATGCCTAATATGTAAGCAGCTTCTCCAAGGTCCTTCATTGAAAAACACTTATTCAAGTAGGCCTTAATGCTGTCCAAAAGTTCTATCTCATTTCCCATCAAAAGTATGTCATCTACATATAATATGAGAAATGCTACAGAGTCCCACTCACTTTCTTGTAAACACAGGCTTCTCCATAAGTCTGCATAAACCCAAACACTTTGATCATCTCATCAAAGCGAATGTTCCAACTCCGAGATGCTTGCACCAGCCCATAAATGGATCGCTGGAGCTTGCATACCTTGTTAGCATTCTTAGGATCGACAAAACCTTCCGGCTGCATCATATACAGTTCTTCCTTAAGATGTCCGTTAAGGAATGCCGTTTTGATGTCCATCTACCATATCTCATAATCATAGTATGCGGAAATTGCTAACATGATTCAGACGGACTTCAGCTTCGCTACGGGAGAGAATGTCTCATCGTAGTCAACCCCTTGAACTTGTCGATAACCCTTAGCGACAAGTCGAGCTTTATAGATGGTAACATTACCATCCGCGTTCGTCTTCTTCTGAAAGATCCATTTGTTTTCTATCGCTCGCCGATCATCGAGCAAGTCTGTCAAAGTCCATGTTTCGTTTTCATGCATGGATCCTATCTCGGATTGCATGGCTTCAAGCCATTTGTTGGAATCTGGGCCCGCCATCGCTTCTTCATAGTTCGAAGGTTCACCGTTGTCTAACAACATGATTTCCAGGACAGGGTTGCCATACCACTCTGGTGTGGAACATGTCCTTGTGGACCTACGAAGTTCAGTAGCAACTTGATCCGAAGTACCTTGATCATCATCATTAATTTCCTCTCTAGTCGGTGCAGGCACCACAGGAACATTTTCCTGAGCTGCACTACTTTTCGGTTCAAGAGGTAGTACTTCATCGAGTTCTACTTTCCTCCCACTTACTTCTTTCGAGAGAAACTCTTTTTCCAGAAAGGATCCATTCTTGGCAACAAATATCTTGCCTTCAGATCTTAAGTAGAAGGTATACCCAATGGTTTCCTTGGGGTATCCTATGAAGACACATTTTTCCGACTTGGGTTCGAGCTTTTCAGGTTGAAGTTTCTTGACATAAGCATTGCATCCCCAAACTTTTAGAAACGACAGCTTAGGTTTCTTCCCAAACCATAATTCATACGGTGGCGTCTCAACGGACTTAGACGGAGCCCTATTTAAAGTGAATGTAGCTGTCTCTAGAGTGTATCCCCAAAATGATAGCGGTAAATCGGTAAGAGACATCATAGATCGCACCATATCCAATAGAGTGCGATTACGACATTCGGACACACCGTTACACTGAGGTGTTCCAGGCGGCGTGAGTTGTGAAACGATTTCACATTTCCTTAAGTGCGTACCAAATTCGTGACTTAAGTATTCTCTTCCATGATCTGATCGCAAGAACTTTATCTTTCGGTCACGTTGATTCTCTACCTCATTCTGAAATTCCTTGAACTTTTCAAAGGTCTCAGACTTGTGTTTCATCAAGTAGACATACCCATATCTACTCAAGTCATCAATGAGAGTGAGAACATAACGATATCCTCCGCCAGCCTCAACGCTCATTGGACCACACACATCAGTATGTATGATTTCCAATAAGTTGGTTGCTTGCTCCATTGTTCCGGAGAACGGAGTCTTGGTCATCTTGCCCATGAGGCATGGTTCGCATGTGTCAAATGATTCATAATCGAGAGACTCTAAAAGTCCATCAGCATGGAGCTTCTTCATGCGCTTGACACCAATAACACCAAGGTGGCAGTGCCACAAGTATGTGGGACTATCATTATTAACTTTACATCTTTTGGTATTCACACTATGAATATGTGTAACATTACGTTTGAGATTCATTAATAATAAACCATTGACCATCGGGGCATGACCATAAAACATATCTCTCATATAAATAGAACAACCATTATTCTCGAATTTAAATGAGTAGCCATCTCGTATTAAACGAGATCCAGATACAATGTTCATGCTCAAACTTGGCACTAAATAACAATTATTGAGGTTTAAAACTAATCATGTGGGTAAATGTAGAGGCAGCATGCCGACGGCGATCACATCGACCTTGGAACCATTCCCGACGCGCATCGTCACCTCGTCCTTCGCCAGTCTCCGCTTATTCCGCAGCTCCTGCTGTGAGTTACAAATATGAGCAACGGCACCGGTATCAAATACCCAGGAGTTACTATGAGTACTGGTAAGGTACACATCAATTACATGTATATCAAATATACCTTTAGTGTTGCCGGCCTTCTTGTCCGCTAAGTATTTGGGGCAGTTCCGCTTCCAGTGACCCTTTCCTTTGCAATAAAAGCACTCAGTCTCAGGCTTGGGTCCATTCTTTGACTTCTTTCCGGCAACTGGCTTACCGGGTGCGGCAACATCCTTGCCGTCCTTCTTGAAGTTCTTCTTACCCTTGCCCTTCTTGAACTTAGTGGTTTTATTGACCATCAACACTTGATGTTCCTTTTTGATTTCTACCTCTGCTGACTTCAGCATTGAAAATACTTCAGGAATAGTTTTCACCATCCCCTGCATATTGTAGTTCATCACAAAGCTCTTGTAGCTCAGTGGGAGCGACTGAAGGATTCTGTCAATGACCGCCTCGTCCGGGAGGTTAATGTCCAGCTGGGACAGGCGGTTGTGCAACCCAGACATTGTGAGTATGTGCTCACTGACAGAACTATTTTCCTCCATCTTACAACTGTAGAACTTGTCGGAGACTTCATATCTCTCGACCCGGGCATGAGTTTGGAAAACCATTTTCAGCTCCTCGAACATCTCATATGCTCCGTGTTGCTCAAAACGCTTTTGGAGCCTCGGTTCTAAGCTGTAAAGCATGCTGCACTGAACGAGGGAGTAATCATCAGCACGTGACTGCCAAGCGTTCATAACGTCTTGGTTCTCTGGGATGGGTGCTTCACCTAGTGGTCCTTCTAGGACATATGCTTTCTTGGCAGCTATGAGGATGATCCTCAGGTTTTGGATCCAGTCCGTATAGTTGCTGCCATCATCTTTCAGCTTGGTTTTCTCTAGGAACGCGTTGAATTTCATGTTGACATGAGCGTTGGCCATTTGATCTTCAAGACATATTTGCAAAGGTTTTAGACTAAGTTCAAGATAATTAAGTTCATCTAATCAAATTATTTAATGAACTCCCACTCAGATTTGACATCCCTCTAGTCATCTAAGTGTTACATGATCCGAGTCGACTAGGCCGTGTCCGATCATCACGTGAGAGGACTAGTCATCATCGGTGAACATCTCCATGTTGATCGTATTTTCCATACGACTCATGTTCGACCTTTCGGTCCCTGTGTTCCGAGGCCATGTCTGTACATGCTAGGCTCGTCAAGTTAACCCTAAGTGTTTTACATGTGTAAAACTGTTTTACACCCGTTGTATGTGAACGTAGGAATCTATCACACCCGATCATCACGTGGTGCTTCAAAACGACGAACTTTAGCAACGGCGCACAGTTAGGGGGAACACTTTCTTGAAATTATCATGAGGGATCATCTTATTTACTACCGTCGTTCTAAGTAAACAAGATGCATAAACATAGTAAACATCTCATGCAATTAAATAGTAGTGACATGATATGGCCAATATCATATAGCTCCTTTGATCTCCATCTTTGGGGCTCCATGATCATCTTCGTCATCGGCATGCCACCATGATCTCCATCATCATGATCTCCATCATCGTGTCTCCATGAAGTTGCTCGCCAACTATTACTTCTACTACTATGGCTAATGGTTTAGCAATAAAGTAAAGTAATTACATGGTGTTAAATCATTGACACGCAGGTCATACAATAATTAAGACAACTCCTATGGCTCCTGCCGGTTGTCATACTCATCGACATGCAAGTCGTGATTCCTATTACAAGAACATGATCTCATACATCACAATATATCATTCATCATTCATCACAACTTTTGGCCATATCACGTCACAAGGCAATTGCTGCAAAAACAAGTTAGACGTCCTCTAATTGTTGTTGCATCTTTTACGTGGCTGCAATAGGGTTCTAGCAAGAACGTTTTCTTACCTACGAAAAAGCCACAACATGATTTGTCAACTTCTATTTACCCTTCATAAGGACCCTTTTCATCGAATCCGATCCAACTAAAGTGGGAGAGACAGACACCCGCTAGCCACCTTATGCAACTAGTGCATGTCAATCGGTGGAACCTGTCTCACGTAAGCGTACGTGTAAGGTCGGTCTGGGCCGCTTCATCCCACAATACCGCTGAAGAAAAATAAGACTAGTAGCAGCAAGAAAGTTGACAACATCTACGCCCACAACAGATTTGTGTTCTACTCGTGCAATAGAGAACTACGCATAGACCTAGCTCATGATGCCATTGTTGGGGAATGTTGCATAAAATAAAACTTTTCCTACGTTCACCAAGATCAATCTATGAGTTCATCTAGCAACGAGAGAGGGGAGTGCATCTACATACCCTTGTAGATTGCGAGCGGAAGCGTTCAGAGAACGGGGTTGAGGGAGTCGTACTCGTCGTGATCCAAATCACCTGAGATCCTAGCGCCGAACGGACGGCACCTCCGTGTTCAACACACGTACGGTCAACGTGATGTCTCCTCCTTCTTGATCCAGCAAGGGGGAAGAAGAGGTTGATGAAGATCCAGCAGCACGACGGCGTGGTGGTGGATGCAGCAGAGTTCCGGCAGGGCTTCGCCAAGCGACTACGGGAGGAGGAGGAGTAGCAAGGGGAGAGGGAGGCGCCAAGACTTCAGGGTGCGGCTGCCCTCCCCTCCCCTTCCTTCATATAGACCCCTTGGGGGGCGCCGGCCCTGGAGATGGGATCTCCCAAGGGGGCGGCGGCCAAGGGGGGTGGAGTGCCCCCCAAGGCAAGTGGAGGCGCCCCCCACCCTAGGGTTTCCAACCCTAGGTGCAGGGAGGGCCAAGGGGGGGGCGCACCAGCCCACTAGGGGCTGGTCCCCTCCCCACTTCAGCCCACGGGGCCCTCTGGGATAGGTGGCCCCACCCGGTGGACCCCCGGGACCCTTCCGGTGGTCCCGGTACAATCCCGGTGACCCCCGAAACTCTCCCGATGGCCGAAACTGCACTTCCTATATATAATTCTTTACCTCCGGACCATTCCGGAACTCCTCGTGACGTCCGGGATCTCATCCGGGACTCCAAACAACTTTCAGTTTGCTGCATACTCATATCTCTACAACCCTAGCGTCACCGAACCTTGAGTGTGTAGACCCTACGGGTTCGGGAGACACGTAGACATGACCGAGACGACTCTCCGGTCAATAACCAACAGCGAGATCTGGATACCCATGTTGGCTCCCACATTCTCCTAGATGATCTCATCGGATGAACCACGATGTCGAGGATTCAATCAACCCCGTATACAATTCCCTTTGTCAATCGGCATGTTACTTGCCCGAGACTCGATCATCGGTATCCCAATACCTTGTTCAGTCTCGTTACCGGCAAGTCACTTTACTCGTACCGTAATGCATGATCCCGTGACCAGACACTTGGTCACTTTGAGGTCATTATGATGATGCATTACCGAGTGGGCCCAGAGATACCTCTCCGTCATATGGAGTGACAAATCCCAGTCTCGATCCATGTCAACCCAATAGACACTTTCGGAGATACCTGTAGTGCACCTTTATAGTCACCCAGTTACGTTGTGACGTTTGGTACACCCAAAGCACTCCTACGGTATCTGGGAGTTACACGATCTCATGGTCTAAGGAAAAGATACTTGACATTGGAAAAGCTCTAGCAAACGAACTACACCATCTTGTGCTATGCTTAGGATTGGGTCTTGTCCATCACATCATTCTCCTAATGATGTGATCCTGTTATCAATGACATCTAATGTCCATAGTCAGGAAACCATGACTATCTATTGATCAACGAGCTAGTCAACTAGAGGCTCACTAGGGACATATTGTGGTCTATGTATTCACACGTGTATTATGATTTCCGGATAATACAATTATAGCATGAATAAAAGACAATTATCATGAGCAAGGAAATATAATAATAATCCTTTTATTATTGCCTCTAGGGCATATTTCCAACATCAGCCACCCCCATCGTTCCAGTTGTGTCCAATAAAAAAGCTGAAACAGTTTGTGATGCCTGTGTAACGCCCCGGATACAACTTTCCATATTCGTAACTCCGACTCTTGCCTTTTCCGAAGATGTGATTTATTATTTCCTCTGTGGTTGGGTTTTTTTCTGTTGTTTTGCATTTTGTTCTTGTCAGGCATCTCATCTCATAGCATCATGTGCATCACATCCATATGTTTTCATAAAACTTGCATCTGTCTGGGTTTCCCCAAGTCTCTCCGTTGTCCGTTCTGAGCCCGACCACACTTGCACGCGCCCACGGCACCTCCGAAATATTATTTTATAAGTGGCATAAAAATGTTCTCTGAATGGGTTGCAACTTGTCGTGCGGTCTTATTATAGTGTAGACAAGCCGCCTGTCAAGTTTCGTCGCATTCGGAGTCCGTTTGACTGCCCAACCGTTATATTTATAACCACGATATAGTCGGTATATACGTCGGACGTTTTCGGTCTCCGGAAACAGATGCCGGGCCCTCCCTCTCTCTTCTCCCCCTCGCACTCTCTCCACAGCCCACCTAGTCCATCCTCCTTCCCCTCTTCTATCCGGAGTTGTCCGATACGACCGCACGGTCCGAAACCCTCTCACCACAGTGCATCGAACCCCTCACGTGCGCGTCCGAAATTTTCCCGGACCCGACCCAGGCAGTCACCACCGTTGTGTCCGGATCATCCCCAAACGTCTTTAAAACATCCCTGTTTTCTTATTTGAACTTCCTAAGCCTATTTTCTCGGACCGTCTGATTTCGATCCGAGGGTCGAGGTAGCCCCTAAGCCTAGTCCACCTGCTATATATGCACCGGACCAAACTATAGACCCAACCCTAGATCCTAGGCGCCTTGTCCCATCCTTCCATTCCCTCCGCCGCGACCAAACCCTCTCGGGATCCCCTCCCGATCCTTCTCCACCCAACCAGCGCCTCCTCTGGATCCCCTCGTCCAGCCATCGCCCCCGTGCCCCATGCTCGTGCTCGTCTTCCACGCACGGACGGGAAAGGAGCTCCCGATCCTTGCGGCCAAGGCGACCTCGTCGCTGTTGCTCGAGCCTCCTCCCGCAGTCATCGCCGGCGACCACCCGCAGGACCCCATCGTGCCCATCACCTTCCTCCTCCTTTCTCTTTTCCTTCTTCCCGCCTCTCATCTCTCCCCTGTTTCTCTTGTCAGGAGCCGACACCCAGGGAGTTTGCTGCTGCCTCCCCGTCGTTGTCGCATCGCTAGAGGTGAGCACCACCGTTGAGCTGCGCCTTTGAGTCTTCCTTTTCCTCCCCTCGCGTCGCTCCTCGCTGACTGCCCAACCGCCGTTGCTTCTGCAGAGCCCAGGCCATGGATGTCCTCTGCTTCAGTTCAAGGCGCCGGCCGCCGGATCCGAACCCAAGAGCCTCCCTCGCCCGCTCCCGCGTCCGGTCGCCGTCGTCCTCGCCCTGCTGACCTCGCCGGAGACCCCCCCTGCGCCTTGGCCGCCCCGCCATCCTGGAGCCACGGCGCCCGCTCGCCCTCTGCTTCAGGCGACAGAGGCATGCGCCTCCTTTGCCTCGCTTGCCCGTGTTGACCCTGTCCCAGCCGAGCGCGTTCCCGATCTCCAAGCCCAGCTCCAGCAAGGTCCAGCCGAAGCCGGCCCAAGCCAGATCCGGCCTCGCCTCGTTCCTCATCGCGCGGCCCAACTCCCTCCGCAGCGCACCAGGCCCAGCCGGCCCCTCTCCACCGAGCCGGCCCAAGGCCCATGGTGAGCTGCCTCCCCAGCGCCTATTCCTGTTGGGCCAGTAGTTTCAGCCCGTGTGCGTTTTTTCCCTTATCTGCGATTTAATCAATTTCCGGTGAATTACAGTTTTGCAGAAAACCCCCTAGACTTCATGCATTTAATATCTCTCAAACTGTGCATCAGATTAAAATAATTTATATATGTAAAATGCTCAGAAAATTGTGTAGATTAATAATATGCCATTTTCATCCCATGTTAAAATGTTTAACTTGCTGTTTATTTAAATTTGCTAATATCCCATGCTAAAATGCTTTAATTCATAACTAAATAACCGTAGCTCCATTTTAAGTCAAACTTTATATGTAAATGGGGTGGAAAAATTCCTAGATTAACATGGTGCACTTTATTTTCCTGTTTAACAACATTAAAATTGTGTTTAGAGCAGAACAGTACCAAATCTAAAATTTGCATATGGGGATTTTCCGGAATTGTTGTTTGTTGTTTCCGGCCTCATTTAAACTTGCCTAGATAGGTAGTTTCATTATGCTTCACCCCTTGCCATGTTTAATAACATTTAATATTGTTGGGTACAAAACCGAGAGAGAACTAAATACTTGCATGTGGTGTTTCTTCAATATGCAACTCGTTGCATATTGAGCTCCACTTAATTTGTAGTATTGTTTGTTGCACTTGCCATGCCATGCCTCATTAAACCGGACATGCATCATACTTGATTGTGCATCATGCCATGTTTATGCTTGTGCATTTACCATGTTGTTTGTTTGTTTCCGGTGTTGCTTCTTAGTTCCGGTAATGTTGCGTTCATGAGGATTCGTTCGACTGCTCCCGTTCGTCTTCTTCATGGACTCGTTCTTCTTCCTTGCGGGATTTCAGGCAAGATGACCGCTACCCTGGATCTCAATACTATCATTGCTATGCTAGTTGATTCGTTCTATCACTATGCTGCGCTACCTATCACTTGTTCTTCAAGCCTTCCCAAATTGCCATGAACCTCTAACCTTTGACACCCTTCCTAGCAAACCGTTGCTTGGCTATGTTACCGCTTTGCTCAGCCCCTCTTATAGTATTGCTAGTTGCAGGTGAAGTTGAAGATTGCTCCATGGTGGACAGGATTATGTTGGGATATCACAATATCTCTTATATTATTAATGCATCTATATACTTGGTAAAGGGTGGAAGGCTTGGCCTTATTCCTGGTGTTTTGTTCCACTCTTGCCGCCCTAGTTTCCGTCATACCGGTGTTATGTTCCCGGATTTTGCATTCCTTACGCGGTCGGGCGATTTATGGGACCCCCTCGATAGTTCGCTTTGAATAAAAGTCCTCCAGCAAGGCCCAACCTTGGTTTTACCATTTGCCTCACCACCACCTATATTTTCCCTTGGGAGTAATTAACCCAAGGGTCATCTTTATTACAGCCCCCCCGGGCCAATGCTTGTCTAAGTGTTGGTCCAACCTAGAGCACCGTGCGGGACCATTCCTTGGCAACTTGGCGTCGGTTCCTGTACGCTTCGCTTATTCGGTGTTGCCCTGAGAACGAGATATGTGCAGCTCCTATCGGGATTGTCGGCGCATCGGGTGGTCTTGCTGGTCTTGTTTTACCATTGTCGAAATGTCTTGTAAACTGGGATTCCGAGTCTGATCGGGTCTTCCTGGGAGAAGGTCTATTCCTTCGTTGATCGCGAGAGCTTGTCATGGGCTAAGTTGGGACACCCCTGCAGGGTATAATCTTTCGAAAGCCATGCCTGCGGTTATAGGCAGATGGGAATTTGTTAATGTCCGGTTGTAGATAACTTGACACTAGATCCGAATTAAAAAGCATCAACCATGTGTGTAGCCGTGATGGTCTCTTCTCGGCGGAGTCCGGGAAGTGAACACGGTCTTTGGGTTATGTTTGACGTAAGTAGGAGTTCAGGATCACTTCTTGATCATTGCTAGTTCACGACCGTTCTGCTTGCTCTCTTCTCGCTCTTGTTTGCGTATGTTAGCCACCATATATGCTTAGTCGCTGTTGCATCCTCACCACTTTACCCCTTCCTTTCCCTTTAAGCTTTGCTAGTCTTGATACCCATGGTAATGGGATTGTTGAGTCCTCGTGGCTCACAGATTACTACAACAATAGTTGCAGGTACAGGTTATGCGATGATCATGACGCGAGAGCGATGGTTGTTTGCGTTGAGTCCTTCTTTTTCTTCTTCCTCGATCAGGGGATAGGTTCCAGGTCGGCAGCCTGGGCTAGCAGGGTGGATGTCGTTTGAGCTTCTGTTTGTGTTTCATCCGTAGTAGGATGTTGATCTTATGTATTGTGATGTTGTATTCGAGTGGCATTGTATGCCTTATGTATGTATCCCCATCTATTATGTAATGTTGATGTAATGATATCCACCTTGCAAAAGCGTTTCAATATGCGGGTCTATCCTTGGTGGGACCTTCGAGTTCCTTTTGGATAGGGTCGCATATTGGGCATGACAAGTTGGTATCAGAGCCTCGACCGACCTTAGGAGCCCCCTTGATTGTTGGCCGTTGTTGAGTCTAGAAGAAGACTATTTTGAGTCTTAGTATTATATATATCGGAGAGTAGGATTATTTTTACTCCGCAGTCCCTTCGTCGCTCTGGTGAGGACTCTTGACGTAGATGTTTTGACTTTCCTCTCCTCAAGTTTCACTAAAAACAATTTAGGATCACGCGGGTATCTTGGAATCGTTCCGATGGTTTTGTGACGAGAACATTGTTCTTGGTGCCTCCTGTCTATTTATGTGGCATTGACCTGGGGAGTCGAGCTCTGAGGTGTTGTCGTGACAATTTTATCGTTGCAGTTCTGGTATACCTGAGGTTTGCCGACATCGAAAATCTCTTTTATGCAGTTGTTGGTGAGATAACCCCGATAACCCAGTACTGGGGCAAGCTCGGGAGTATTGCCATAACTCGTATAACGGATGCTTTTCGAAAGTTGAGGTACACGATTTCCGAAGGTTTCTTGGTTATGTGTTGACGGATGGATACAGCTTGGATGTAGGTATTGTTAGTTTGGGTGAGATATATTGCTTCCCCTGTATCCCCAACACCAGATTGCATAACCAGAAAGTTTCGGGAGTTTTATAGGTGGGAATTCAAGTAGCTCCTAGAATATCTTTTCGACAGATGCATGATATGAGATTGGGGTTTGACGTCTAGTGGTCCGCCTTTCCACGGTTGTTTTTACAGTGGTCTCGTTGTGTCTTAAAGAACCCTTGGCTATGCTGGTTCGGGGACACTTCATATGTCATGTGCACTGCCTTGTACATGATGGTGCTGTACACTCGAGCCCGTGTGGGCCCCACCACGAAAACTTCGGACGAAATCTCTATCATATGTTTGTTCCGGCTTATTCTACAAGCCAAATACTTTGTTTTGTTTTGAGTTGTGGTATTCGAGTTGCTTCAATGTCAAGTGTTGATTCCATACCTTTCCTAAGCGGTGTTCTCATATTTCTATGGGAGTGGTAATCCTTCTTGATCATCGAGATTGTCATCCCAATTCTTTCCAACCGGCGTGCTTCTCTTCAAGGGATTCGATCATTTCAACATCCGCAAGATCAATTCTAAGTTTTCTCAGCGGTGTTTGTTTCATCCGTCCCCAAGTTGCCTTTGTTTTCCCGCCCTCCCACCCTTTTCTTCAAGGACTCATTTATTTTAATCAAGTATCCATTTATTCATGTGAAGTCACTTCACTCTTTTCAATCAATGTTCTGATCCGGTGATCCCTCATGAAGATGCTCACGAGCTTCAAATTCATCATCCTTCGTTCTTTCTTTCTTCTCCGGTGGATCCATTTCAAGCTTTTAGTGTCGATCATATTCTTTTCCTCGTGTCAAATGCTTTCTCATGCCGGTGCACCTCTCAATCACTCACCTCTTGCTATTCATTTGTTTTGAAGTGCTGAAGATATCTTGCAAGACTTGTGTTTCCATTCTCAATCCGTTCAAGATATTTCAAGGTTGTTATCTCATTCAAGTCATTTAATTCAACCGGTGCAATTTCCCTTTCAAGTAATTTTTTCGAAGGTGTATCTTTTGAGTGGGCCCTAACCCACAGGTTTTTTCCCAGGATCTTACCTGACTCTTCTAATTATTCCGGAGCTATTCCAAATTCTCTTCAGAGTTTGAAGTAAGAATGAATTATCATCAGTCATATGTCTTTCTCCAAGATCTTTCAAATTCTTTTCATTGTTGGCTCAACCCCTTTGTTTTTCATTCTCCCGGAGCATCTCAACAATTTATGGTGGTGTTTCTCGTTGTCATTTCTCGGATTTTGAAGACCGAAGAAGAGTTCCTCTTAAATCCTTACCCGTTCTTCCAAAGATGCATAGTTCAAGCTTGATGACATCCTCTCATAATTGTTTTTGATTGTGGGGATTCTTTTCACCCATCCGGAGCATTTCGTGAGTTCTTTCCATTTTATTCCTACGAAGGCCATCATTTCGGGATTATTCATTCAAGCTTTCAGCTCTCGTTCTCCAAATCATACCGGTGCATCGTTCAAGTATTATCTAATCAGCTCGGGATCTCTGCGTTCACTTTTATCTAAATTCTCTCAAGTATCTTTGTTCATTTTCAAATTCTTCCCTGGTGTTTCTTTATCCTTTCTTCGTTCATTTTCAATTCTTACGGTGGTTCATTCAAGATTCCTCTTCCTTTGTTATCATATCAATTCATTCGTTGTTTCCAAATTCCACATGTGGTTCCATCTATACCTTCCCAAGTTTGTGCCATATCTCTTTTAATCCTTTCTATGAGAATAAGTAGTAAGCCAAATCCATTGCTTGTCATCAATTTATTTGATGAAGGATAAGCATACAATAAATCTTATTCTTATTTCCTCGAGGTGATTCATTTTTTTTCTTCTTCCGAAGATTGTTCATGATGAGGTAATTCTCGGTTCTAGTGTTCATCTTTTCTTTCCGGAGTTGGTCATCATATCACATTCTCGGTTCGAGAGGCTTCATCTTTCTTTTCGGAGTTCCAACCTCTCTCAATTATCTCATCGCAAAGCTCCATCTAAATCATTGCAAGGCTTCACCTTGTGTTTTCCAACTTCTCTTTCTTTCTATCATCCTTTCATTACCGGAGTTCTTCAGGGAGTCTCTACATGGTGGTTCGTCAAGGATTCTTTTCATTCTTCAATTGTTCTTCAAGATTTTCTCTCGAAGTTATGACCTGCCAAGCTTTACTCTAAAATAAACATGGTGCTCAACACATGTCTTGTTTTGAGGAGTTCAAGTATTCTTCATCTTGAATTCCGAAGTGCAATTCTTTCTACCTTATCTTTTGAGATGGTGTTATATCATTCTTGACAGTTTCCCTTCAAGTTTTATGATTCACAAGTTGTCAAGAATGAGATATTGTAAAACCATCATTTTCTCTTTGATCATGAATTGTTTCAACCCATATTAATCTCTTCGTTGGAGTTATCTTGTGTCATATTTCACCTAAAGCCTTCCCTAAGGAGTGTTGCTATTTGTGGTGCTTATCATTGATCCAAGATTTCTCCATATCCTTCTCGGTGAAAGAGGCTTTTTTCATCTCTTCGTTGATCTCAAACAAGCAATGGTTTTTTGTTAGTGGCAGAATTTCACCTCATAGTCTAGAGATGTTTTCCATAAGCCCACTACAAACTTATTCTTTTCGTTGTTGGTTTTCCAACAACTCCATTCAATCCTTCTTTGCAAGGATGCTTTCCAAGCTGATTTGTGGTACAAGTTGGCATTTTCTTCTCCATTCTTTTATTCCAGTGATCTATCTTCTATTCTTTCTTCCAGAGTCATGGTGATGTTGCTCTCCTCACCCATTCCCGCGTTTGGTCAAGATCATGTTCTTTTCGTGCTTATCCATTTAACCGGAGTGTTGTGTTCTCATTCAAGTTCTTTCATCTTGCCAAGTTTTCCCCCCTTCACAATCGGAGTGCTGTCTGAAATCCTTCTTACCCCTTGTGCCATTCCTTTAATAGTTCTGGAGGCAGTGTGTTGTTGATTTCATCAAGTATCCTCTCATCTTGTCAAGTTCATGTTCAATTTCTTCCATTTACAGTCGAAGTGCTGTCAAAATTATATCATTCTTATTCATTCTTATCTCGTTTTAACTGGAGTGGTTTCAATATCTATCTTATCACTAAACCTCTTGGTTCTCGTCGTATCCCTTGTTCCTCTTTTCTAACAGAGTGTTTTCAACTTTGCTCGTCTTCGTAGTATTCTTCCTTTCATTTTGCTCAACCTCTCAAGGTTCGTGGTTTCACTCATTGGTCGAAGAAGCAACTTAGTTTACCGCTTATCTTCCTCTTCCTTTTCCCTCAGGTGCCATCCTAGATCTTGGGACGAGATCCTCTCGTAGTGGTGGAGTGTTGTAACGCCCCGGATACAACTTTCCATATTCGTAACTCCAACTCTTGCCTTTTCCGAAGATGTGATTTATTATTTCCTCCGTGGTTGGGTTTTTTTATGTTGTTTTGCATTTTGTTCTTGTCAGGCATCTCATCTCATAGCATCATGTGCATCGCATCCATATGTTTCATAAAACTTGCATCCGTCTGGGTTTCCCCAGTTCTCTCCGTTGTCCGTTCTGAGCCCGACCACACTTGCACGCGCCCGCGACACCTCCGAAATATTATTTTATAAGTGGCATAAAAATGTTCTCGGAATGGGTTGCAACTTGTCGTGCGGTCTTATTATAGTGTAGACAGGCCGCCTGTCAAGTTTCGTCGCATTCGGAGTCCGTTTGACTGCCCAACCGTTATATTTATAACCACGATATAGTCGGTATATACGTCGGACGTTTTCGGTCTCCGGAAACAGATGCCGGGCCCTCCCTCTCTCTTCTCCCCCTCGCAGTCTCTCCACAGCCCACCTAGTCCATCCTCCTTCCCCTCTTCTATCCGGAGTTGTCTGGTACGACCGCACGGTCCGAAACCCTCTCTGCACAGTGCATCGAACCCCTCACGTGCGCGTCCGAAATTGTCCCGGACCCGACCCGGGCAGTCGCCACCGTTGTGTCCGGATCATCCCCAAACGTCTTTAAAACATCCCCATTTTCTTATTTGAACTTCCTAAGCCTATTTTCTTGGACCGTCTGATTTCGATCCGAGGGTCGAGGTAGCCCCTAAGCCTAGTCCACCTGCTATATATGCACCGGACCAAACTATAGACCCAACCCTAGATCCTAGGCACCTTGTCCCATCCTTCCATTCCCTCTGCCGCCACCCGACCAAACCCTCTCGGGATCCCCTCCCGATCCTTCTCCACCCAACCAGCTCCTCCTCTGGATCCCCTCGTCCAGCCATCGCCCCCGTGCCCCATGCTCGTGCTCGTCTTCCACGCACGGACGGGAAAGGAGCTCCCGATCCTTGCGGCCAAGGCGACCTCGTCACTGTTGCTCGAGCCTCCTCCGGCAGCCGTCGCCGGCGACCACCCGCAGGACCCCATCGTGCCCATCACCTTCCTCCTCCTTTCTCTTTTCCTTCTTCCCGCCTCTCATCTCTCCCCTGTTTCTCTTGACAGGAGCCGACACCCAGGGAGTTTGCCGCTGCCTCCCCGTCGCCGTCGCATCGCTAGAGGTGAGCACCGCCGTCGAGCTGCGCCTTTGAGTCTTCCTTTTCCTCCCCTCGCGTCGCTCCTCGCTGACTGCCCAGCCGCCGTTGCTTCTGCAGAGCCCAGGCCATGGTTGTCCTCTGCTTCAGTTCAAGGCGGCGGCCGCCGGATCCGAACCCAGGCGCCTCCCTCGCCCGCTCCCGCGTCCGATCACCGTCGTCCTCGCCCTGCTGACCTCACCGGAGACCCCCCCTGTGCCTTTGCCGCCCCGCAATCTTGGAGCCACGGCGCCAGCTCGCCCTCTGCTTCAGGCGACAGAGGCATGCGCCTCCTCTGCCTCGCTTGCCCGTGTTGACCCCATCCCAGCCGAGCGCGTTCCCGATCTCCAAGCCCAGCTCCAGCAAGGTCCAGCCAAAGCTGGCCCAAGCCAGATCCGGCCTCGCCTCGTTCCTCATCGCGCGGCCCAACTCCCTCCGCAGCGCACTAGGCCCAGCCGGCCCCTCTCCACCGAGCTGGGCCAAGGCCCATGGTGAGCTGCCTCCCCAAGCGCCTGTTCCCGTTGGGCCAGCAGTTTCAGCCCGTGTGCGTTTTTTTCCTTATCTGTGATTTAATCAATTTCCGGTGAATTACAGTTTTGCAGAAAACCCCCTAGACTTCATGCATTTAATATCTCTCAAACTATGCATCGGATTATAATAATTTATATATGTAAAATGCTCAGAAAATTGTGTAGATTAATAATATGCCATTTTCATCCCATGTTAAAATGTTTAACTTGCTGTTTATTTAAATTTGCTAATATGCCATGCTAAAATGCTTTAATTCATAACTAAATAACCGTAGCTCCATTTTAAGTCAAACTTTATATGTAAATGGGGTGGAAAAATGCCTAGATTAATATGGTGCACTTTATTTTCCTGTTTAACAACATTAAAATTGTGTTTAGGGCAGAACAGTACCGAATCCAAAATTTGCATATGGGGATTTTTCGGAATTGTTGTTTGTTGTTTCCGGCCTCATTTAAACTTGCCTAGATAGGTAGTTTCATTATGCTTCACCCCTTGCCATGTTTAATAACATTTAATATTGTTGGGTACAAAACCGAGAGAGAACTAAATACTTGCATGTGGTGTTTCTTCAATATGCAACTCGTTGCATATTGAGCTCCACTTAATTTGTAGTATTGTTTGTTGCACTTGCCATGCCATGCCTCATTAAACCGGACATGCATCATACTTGACTGTGCATCATGCCATGTTTATGCTTGTGCATTTACCATGTTGTTTGTTTGTTTCCGGTGTTGCTTCTTAGTTCCGGTAATGTTGCGTTCGTGAGGATTCGTTCGACTGCTGCCGTTCGTCTTCTTCATGGACTCGTTCTTCTTCCTTGTGGGATTTCAGGCAAGATGACCGCTACCCTGGATCTCAATACTATCATTGCTATGCTAGTTGATTCGTTCTATCGCTATGCTGCTCTACCTATCACTTGTTCTTCAAGCCTTCCCAAATTGCCATGAACCTCTAACCTTTGACACCCTTCCTAGCAAACCGTTTCTTGGCTATGTTACCGATTTGCTCAGCCCCTCTTATAGCGTTGCTAGTTGCAGGTGAAGTTGAAGATTGCTCCATGGTGGACAGGATTATGTTGGGATATCACAATATCTCTTATATTATTAATGCATCTATATACTTGGTAAAGGGTGGAAGGCTCGGCCTTATGCCTGGTGTTTTGTTCCACTCTTGCCGCCCTAGTTTCCGTCATACCGGTGTTATGTTCCCGGATTTTACCTTCCTTACGTGGTCGGGCGATTTATGGGACCCCCTCGACAGTTTGCTTTGAACAAAACTCCTCCAGCAAGGCCCAACCTTGGTTTTACCATTTGCCTCACCACCACCTATATTTTCCCTTGGGAGTAATTAACCCAAGGGTCATCTTTATTACAGCCCCCCCGGGCCAATGCTTGTCTAAGTGTTTGTCCAACCTAGAGCACCGTGCGGGACCATTCCTTGGCAACTTGGTTCGTCGGTTCCTGTACGCTTCGCTTATCCGGTGTTGCCCTGAGAATGAGATATGTGCAGCTCCTATCGGGATTGTCGGCGGATCGGGCGGTCTTGCTGGTCTTGTTTTACCATTGTCGAAATGTCTTGTAAACCGGGATTCCGAGTCTGATCGGGTCTTCCTAGGAGAAGTTCTATTCCTTCGTTGGTCGCGAGAGCTTGTCATGGGCTAAGTTGGGACACCCCTGCAGGGTATAATCTTTCGAAAGCCATGCCTGCGGTTATAGGCAGATGGGAATTTGTTAATGTCTGGTTGTAGATAACTTGACACCAGATCCGAATTAAAACGCATCAACCGTGTGTGTAGCCGTGATGGTCTCTTCTCGGCGGAGTCCGGGAAGTGAACACAATCTTTGGGTTATGTTTGACGTAAGTAGGAGTTCAGGATCACTTCTTGATCATTGCTAGTTCACGACCGTTCCGCTTGCTCTCTGCTCGCTCTTATTTGCATATGTTAGCCAACATATATGCTTAGTCGCTGCTGCAGCCTCACCACTTTACCCCTTCCTTTCCCTTTAAGCTTTGCTAGTCTTGATACCCATGGTAATGGGATTACTGAGTCCTCGTGGCTCACAGATTACTACAACAACAGTTGCAGGTACAGGTTATGCGATGATCATGACGCGAGAGCGATGCTTGTTTGCATTGAGTCCTTCTTCTGCTTCTTCTTCGATCAGGAGATAGGTTCCAGGTCAGCAGCCTGGGCTAGCAGGGTGGATGTCGTTTGAGCTTCTGTTTGTCTTTCATCCGTAGTCGGATGTTGATCTTATGTATTGTGATGTTGTATTCGAGTGGCATTGTATGCCTTATGTATGTATCCCCATCTATTATGTAATGTTGATGTAATGATATCCACCTTGCAAAAGCGTTTCAATATGCGGGTCTATCCTTGGTGGGACCTTCGAGTTCCTTTTGGATAGGGTCGCATATTGGGCGTGACAGCCTGTCAGCAAGGCAAGTCATCGGCTTCCATTTTCAGAGTCGAGTCGTGTAGTTAAAATTCCACGTGAGCTTGTGTTTTCTGATGTGTGGGCATGCCCAAACTTCTGTTAGCGCCATAATTACTATGTTAGTTTTATTGATGCTTATAGTCGATTTACTTGACTTTATCTTATCAAGGGCAAATCTGATATGTTTGATGTTTTTCTGCAATTTCAAGCACACGTTGAGCATCTCCTTTAGCATAAAATTATTCATGTCCAATCTGATTGGGGGGGGGGGTATCATAACCTCAATACGTTCTTTAACAAGCTTGGGATTTTGCATCGTGTGTCTTGTCCTCATACACATCAACAGAATGGTGTCGTGATACGTCTCTAACGTATCTATAATTTTTTATTGTTCCATGCTATTATATTATCTGTCTTGGATGTTTTATATGCATTATTATGCTATTTTATATTATTGTTGGGACTAACCTGTTAACCTAGAGCCCAGTGCCAGTTCCTGTTTCCCCCATGTTTTAGAGTTTCGCAGAAACGAAATACCATACGGAGTCCAAACAGAATAAAACTTTCGCGATGATCTTTCTTGGACCAGAAGCAAACCAGGAGACTTGGAGATGAAGTCGAAGGAGCCACGAGGCGGCCACAAGGGTGGAGGGTGCGCCCAGGGGGGTAGGGCATGCCCCCTATCTTGTGGGCCCCCTGTGGGTCTCCTGACCTAATTCTTTCGCCTATATATACTCTTATATGCCCAAACCACCAGAGGCATCCATGAAAACACTTTTCCACCGCCGCAACCTTCTGTGCCGGTGAGATCCCATCTAGGGGCCTTTTTTGGCGTCCAGCCGGAGGCGAATTCGATCACGGAAGGCTTCTACATCAACACCACTGCCCTTTCGATGAAGCGTGAGTAGTTTACCTCAGACCTACGGGTCCATAGCTAGTAGCTAGATGGCTTCTTCTCTCTCTTTGATTCTCAATACCATGTTCTCCTCGATGTTCTTGGAGATTTATTAGATATAATACCTTTTTGCGGTGTGTTTGCCGAGATCCGATGAATTGTGGATTTATAATCAGCTAATCTATGAATATCATTTGAATCTTCTCTGAATTATTATATGCATAATTTGATATCTTTGCAAGTCTCTTTGAACTATCGGTTTGGTTTGGGCAACTAGATTGGTTCTTCTTGCAATGGGAGAAGTGCTTATCTTTTGGGTTCAATCTTGTTGTTTCCTTTCCCAGTGATAGTAGGGGCAGCAAGTCACGTATTGTATTGTTGCCATCGAGGATAAAAAGATGGGGTTTTCATCATATTGCTTGAGTTAATTCCTCTACATCATGTCATCTTACTTAATGCGTTACTCCGTTCTTTATGAACTTAATACTCTAGATGCATGCTGGATTGGAGGAAATATGCCCTAGAGGCAATAATAAAGTTGTTATTTCATATTTCCTTATATCATGATAAATGTCTATTATTCATGCTAGAATTGTATTAACCAGAAACTTGATACATGTGTGGATGCTTAGACAAAACACCATGTCCCTAGTAAGCCTCTACTCTACTAGCTCGTTAATCAAAGATGGTTAAGTTTCCTAACCATAGACATGTGTTCTCATTTGATGAACGGGATCACATCATTAGGAGAATGATGTGGTGGACAAGACTCATCCGTTAGCTTAGCATATTGATCGTTCAGTTTTATTGCTATAACTTTCTTCATGTCAACTACATATTGCTTCGAGTATGAGATTATGCAACTCCCGGATACCGGAGGAATACCTTGTGTGCTATCAACGTCACAACGAAACTGAGTGATTATAAAGATGGTCTACAGTTATCTCCAAAGGTGTTTGTTGGATTGGCATAGATCAAGATTAGGATTTGTCACTCCGAGTATCGGAGAGGTCTCTCTGGGCCCTCTCAGTAATATACTCCCTCCGTTCCTCAATATAAGGTGTATTATTTTTTAAAAAAGTCAAACTTCTCTAAGTTTGACCAAGTTTATAGACAAAAATATTAATATCTAGAATACCAAATCATTATCATTAGATTCATCATGGACTATATTTTTACATTTTATATATTTAGTATTATAAATCTTTATATATTTTGCTGTAAAGTTGGTCAAACATAGACAATAGTTGACTTTTTGAAAAACTAATACACCTTATATTTAGGAACGGAGGGAGTACATCATAAGAAGCCTTGCAAGCAAAGTGACTAATGAGTTAGTTGTGGGATGATGTATTACAGAACGAGTAAAGAGACTTGCCAGTAATGAGATTGAACTAGGTATGAAGATACCACGATCGAATCTCGGGCAAGTAACATACCGATGGACAAAGGGAATAATGTATGTTGTCATAACGGTTCGACCGATAAAAGATCTTCGTAGAATATATAGGAGCCAATATGAGCATCCAGGTTCTGCTTTTGGTTATTGACCGGAGGGGTGTCTCGGTCATGTCTACATAGTTCTCTAACCCATAGGGTCCGCACACTTAACGTTTGATGACAATTTTGTATTATATGAGTTATGTGATTTGGTGACTATCGGTGTCAAAACCGGCGGATCTCGGGTAGGGGGTTCCGAACTATGCGTCTAAGGCTAATGGTAACAGGAGGCGGGGGACACGATGTTTACCCAGGTTCGGGCCCTCTCGATGGAGGTAATACCCTACTTCCTGCTTGATTGATCTTGATGATATGAGTATAACAAGAGTTGATCTACCACGAGATCGTAGAGGCTAAACCCTAGAAGCTAGCCTATGATTATGATTGTTCTTGTCCTACATACTAAACCCTCTGGTTTATATAGACACCAGAGGGGGCTAGGGTTACACAGAGTCGGTTACAGAGAAGGAGATCTACATATCCGAATTGCCAAGCTTGCCTTCCACGCAAAGGAGAGTCCCATCCGGACACGGGACGAAGTCTTCAATCTTGTATCTTCATAGTCCAACAGTCCGGCCAAAGTATATAGTCTGGCTATCCTAGGACCCCATAATCCCGGACTCCCTCAGTAGCCCCTGAACTAGGCTTCAATGACGATGAGTCCGGCGCGCAGATTGTCTTCGGCATTGCAAGGCAGGTTCCTTCTCTGAATACTCCACAGAAGATTTTGAACACAAGGATCGTGTCCGGCTCTACAAAACAAATTCCACATACCACCGTAGAGAGCACAATATTCAACAAATCTAATCTGCTGACAACTTTTCATCACGCCACGGCCCGTTCATTATTCAAACCGTTTTTCTCAACCAGCCACTACACGCGTCGCGAGGCGGTTTTATTGGCACGTCTTATCGAAGTAGAGATCGTGTTCCCCTTATCACGGGATTCTCATCAATACAGGTGTGGGTAACCCAACCGCGCTTGTTTAATATGACTCCTCGATTTTTGGCAAGTCCCAAACGGCCATGCGGGGACGCTTGATATTCGTCCTCTTTATAAGGGGGCCAAGGCCTGTCCTTTTGTTCCCACGCTCGATCCTTCCCCTCCCGCACCTCGACTTCCAACACAGTCCGGATCCAACCTTCAAGGCCGGCGGATGGCCTCCTCTTTCACAGAGGAGGACATCAAGAAGTTTAGGGAGGCCAGGTATCTCACCGCCGAAATCCCGCACAGGCTGCCTGCTCAAGGGAAGGTCATCCCCACTCCCGAACCCAACGAGAGTGTCGTATTTATTTCCCACTTCCTCCAAGGGCTAGGTTTTAGTCTTGATCCCTTTTTGAGAGGGCTCATGTTCTATTACGGGCTAGACTTCCATGATCTAGCTCCGGATTCCATCTTTCGCATCTCGTCATTTATCGTCGTGTGTGAAGCCTTCCTCCGCATCGCCCCCACTTTGGCCTATGGCTCAAGACCTTCAATGTGAGGCCGAAGATGATTGACGGGCGTCACGCGGAATGCGGAGGCATTATAATAAGAAAAGGCGCCGACGCCCCATGGCCAAAGGGTTCCTTGACGGAAGTTTCCGACTTATGGCAACGGGAGTGGTTTTACATCACAGCTCCCCGAGGTACAAAGTGGGCGGCCGCTCCAGCGTTCCGCCCGGGCCCTCTGCCCCAACTGGCGTCATGGGTCAACAAGGGGCTCGACTGGGGGCCAATTAACAATGTGTTGACACTGCAAAGCCGCATCCGAGACCTCTTTAAGAGAGATGTCAGTCTTGTCAAGGTAATGCAAGTAATGCTGGTTCGTCGAGTCCTGCCGTGCCAACGTCGATCTCTCCGTATGTGGGAGTTCAACCCGGAAGGACCGTGATCCATTCAACAATTCTTCGGTGCGACGCTCAAAGAGATGTATGGATTGTTCTTTGGATCACGAATAAAGTGTCCGGACACCACCGAGGACGTGGGTCTCAACTGCAACCGTCCGGATACCCAAGTAAGTAATCCCACTACCGGACATGCTGCCCTTTATGTTTGTTATAACATCATTCTAATAAATTGTTCTCTGCCAGGACTGGATAAGAAAGGCGGAGAGGATCAGGTGTTCGGCCCCCCTTCCCGAAGGCTCGTCAGATCCCTTATTAACCAGGATGCTTGAGCGCGCACCATATCAGGTGCCATCAGGAGAAGATGAGGGGAGGAATAGAGAAGCCACAGGCGGGCTTCATACTTTACACATCCAAATTGGGGGAGTAAGTGCCTCCGCGAAGGAGGACAATCGGTGAGGTGAATGTAAAACCTCCTCTCCTCACGGGAAGAAAAGTACCGCCTCTGAAGATTTGGAAACGGAAGTTTCCAAATGAGTGAAGAAACCCTCGCCAGGGGGCCCTGCCCCAGAGGGCGTCCTTACCGCACAGCATCCGCAAGGGGGCCAGCCCTCAACCGAGCTATAAGTGAAAAAAGTACTTTGGCAAATATATCCTGCTTTATCTCTGAGAATAATAACCGAGACATATATCTTGCAGTCTGGCTTGTAGCCCTTCTCCACAGAGTTCGTCTTCAGGGGATTTTCTTCCGGAGATGATGGAGAGCGAAACGCCTCCTCCTGCCTCCCTGCCACATGGGGCGGATGACCCCGAGGTGTCGTCACGGAGGATTTCTCCTGATCCGCCAAGGCCAGGAGTCAACACTCCGACTGCTCGAAGTCCGGAGTATTCGGCTCCCAAGGAGAGCAACAGAGAGAGTCCGGGATTGTCCGGCACACGACCGGACACACTGATGGGTCTTCTGGAGCGAGCGGTTATCTCAGAGACGCATCGTACCTTAAAAGGTACAGTGATTGAGAGGATTTCATCTGCCAAAAGCGGTTTGAATGAAGCTTTTACGAGTCTACTGAGAGGCTTTGAGGTACGCCAAAAATAATATATGTATTTTTGATGGTACCGCACATGCTAGGTGTGCTCTGTATAGATAGTAGCCCCAGAGACTCTAGTTGCCATCCAGAGGTGGCAAACAGAGGATCATAATCCCAGGTAATGATCGCGCTGCTTTAATGTGCAGGCGGCAGAGGGTCCGGCGGCTGACCGGACTGCTGATTTTGCCGAGCTAAAGCGGCAGCTTGACGTGGCGGATGCCGACATCGCGCTTGTTAACAAGCGGCTTGACAAGGCCCAGGGTATGTATATTCGGCTTGTCAGCAAATGTCAAGAGGAGCATGATGCTAGTATCTATAATATGATGTGACTGCAGATGGAGCTACTGCCGTCAGGAGCGGAGCCCATTGGGCCGACCCTGATGCACAGGAATACGGGTCCAGGAAAAAAATTAGTAGTAACTAACACCAAAAAGGCCCTGTGCATCAGGTTGGCCCAAGACCAGTGCATCAGGGTCTGTCTTTACAGGCAGACGCACGTCTCCAAACTGGGTCGTAGCAGGACGATCGCACAAAGCGGTTTGCTTCCCTGCCCATGTCACATACGCTAGGTGGTTTTGATTAGTCTTTTCTTCCCTAAAAAAAGATGGATTAGTCTTTCCCCGTTTGTACGTGCGTAGCCCTTCCATACGCCTCGCGCACACTAAGTCAAAGGCGGCGGCCTGGCGGCGATAGGGACGCCGGAGGCCGCATCACCGACCACCATTCGCACGCCTGAATCCCGGCGGATTGATGCTGCACGCCGCAATTTTGAATCTGGCCGGTTCGGCTCTCGGCAATTCGGCAATTTGTTCAATCTCACGCTTCATCCTTAGATTGCAAAGGACTCCAATTCTGGTACTGTCCTTGACCTGCTTTTTCTGTATTACAAATTGCAACAATTATTATAACTTGTAGTCAATAGATTAAATCTATGTTTTGGCAAAACGTGGGTAATTTCTGGGATTATTACTTCTAATTAGGTTATACTTTTATCTGTTTATACAAGTTTCCATACCGTGGACAAGTAAAAATGTGCTAAAGGTAATTCTCAAATTTTGGTCATTTAAATACTTTCATGGGACATTTTATAGTGTTCTACTTGAATGTTCATTCTATTTCTTATCTCGTTTCCTGGTATATTTGGAATTCGGGAATGCAAGACACCCTTTTCAAATAATTTTATCTCTTGTTTTTATCATTATAGTAAACATTTTAGTGCCTAATTTTTTTATATATCATCTTCTATTATGTCCGAAAATCTACATTAGAAGCATTGACATACACCTTTATCCAATACATTATCGCTTGAAAACTTTACACTATGTTGAAGTGGTGCATCGGGTACCATTTGCTCCAGCTCCGCCCTTGGCTGCCGTGGAGACCCTTCGCGCGGAGCTTGCCCGAGCCAAGGAACAAGCCCGAATAAGTGATGCGGCTGCCCTGAAGGCGGTCGAAGAGTTAAGAGCCGAACAGGCTGCTCATCGCCAGAGCGAAGAAAAGATAGCCAAGATGGTTGTTGAACTGAAAGATGCCACCGGCCGCTATGAGCTCCTTGAAAAGGAAAGCCAAGTGAAAGCGGCTGACCTGAAGAAGGCCCTAGAGGCAGCCAAGGAAACCCGCTCTGAAATGAGAGGGATAAGGGAGGAGCTTCGTGAAGCTGGAGATATCGCGGCTTTGAGGCCCTTTTTGTTGCGGATGAAGTTCGCAGACCCGAAGTATGCCCCTCTGGATCAGTTATGGAGTGCTGCAGACGCGTATGCGGACTTGGCAAAGATTGTTGCTGATGCGACTGAGTTTTACAAAGATCGGAAAGATCATGAGGTAGAAGGGTTGTTCTGGTCGCAGTTTAGTGCCCCGACGCGTCCGCTGCCATTGAATGAAAAGATGGCCGCATGGCCGAGCTCCATAGGTTGTCCTGGCTTGCTATGAGGTCTGTCGTGGATCATCTTTGGCCGAGAGGACCAAGGCCGGATAGTTATTTTGGTTTGGTGCAATAATTCCTTGGTGTTGTGTCGCATATCGACGCTGTGAAGAGGTCGGCGTGCATGGAGGGTGCGCGGATGGCTCTTGCCCGTGTTAAGACATATTGGGCAGGGATGGAGGCCACCACTATTGCAACCCGGGGTCCAGCGGGAGGCCAGGACCCGGCCGAGCACTATTTTGAAGAAGTCCTAGAAGGTGCCCGTTTAATAGAGGCTCAGTGCTCGAAGAGTACCATGTTCAAGTGACATGTATCTCAATTATAAAAACAATGCGATTTTGATTATAAAGGCTATGTTTATACTTTTGCCTGAAAGTATTATAGTGCCTCTTGTGCGGCGGTTTATGTATGTATGTATATAACCTGAAAGTTTGCAGTCATCGGCTTCAGCCCCAGCATATAATGCGGGGGTGTTCGGAAAAGCGCGTAATCACACTTGATCCAACGTCTTGGTCCATTAAGGAGGTGATAGTGTGACGAACCAGGCAATCGGACTATATAGCTTTAACACTTTCACTTAGCCATAGGAGTTTGACGGTGGGGCTACTATATAGCCCCTGGTACTTCTGCGTTCATCCGAATGTGGTGCGCGTATGTACTTGACCGGGAAACCAATCCTTCATTAATGCGGAGGAATCGTGAAGATTATGCTGAGTCATCGAGTGGTTGACCAGTCTCCCGCTATATCATGACAGTCAGTTTTCGGCTTTCTCTACTGAGGTGCTCACCCAGATGAACCAGGGCACAGTCGCAGTAGTTCTCTCGGTGCCCCCTTAGCCGATAGAGCGGGACGTATGGTAGCAAAACATGGGAGCCGGGCAAACCCAACATTTGACCAAAGACATGATTCAGAGCTGATGCATATAAGGCCAAACTCGCGACGCCGAACACTCCCTAAGGTATTCGGACTTTACGACATATATTGGGCTGAGTAACACCCCCGATAATGAGCCCTGTGTTTCCAGGTACATGCATTAGTCTGGCGTGACGAAGTGTCAAGAACGCCAGTATCCCTCCCAGTTGTGTTATGTGTCCGGAGGGTATGAAGCAACAAGAGACATTAAAAAAAGGTTTACGCAGGGTCTTAATCTAAAAAGAAACCTTTGGGCGGGGCCCTGCTACACGTCTGCGCCTTTATCTCCGTTGTGTCGTATCCTGGAACGGTGTAGCACGATGATCATCTGTAAAAAAGGAAAAACCCAGGTGAAAGACTTCGAGCGAAGAGTTGGTTAATCTGAATGAACCATGAAAATGCAATATGTTATTGTATTAATAGGGTCGAGCCGAACTATGGGCTTCTTTTTTTGCGAGCAGCCCCTAGCACCACCTATGGGGGTATATCTATCAACCCAAGCTCAGGTTTATCTGAGCTGTTACATCTGGTGGAGCGCCGGACTCGTCCAACCGTGTCTATGGTCTTGACGACCGACCGTTTATTCTGGTTGGAGGGGCCGCTCAGTGTTCGGCTGCTAGAGCCGCCACATATTCTTCCACATGTAAGGAACACTCTGTATTTCCGCTAACTGTGATGACGCCACATGGACCGGGCATCTTATATTTAAGATAGGCATAGTGCGGTACTGCATTAAAACGAGCGAAGGCCGTTCTCCCGAGTAGTGCGTGATAGCCGCTTTGGAATGGAGCGATGTCGAAGATTAGTTCTTCGCTTCTGAAGTTGTCGAGAGAACCGGATACAACCTCTAGTACTAGAGAGCCCGTGCAGCGGGCCTCGACGTGTGGTATCACTCCTTTAAAGGTAGTATTGCTTTGGCTGATTCTTGACGGGTCTATCCCCATTTTGCGGACAGTGTCCTGATATATCAGGTAAAGACTACTGCCGCCATCCATAAGGACTCGGGTAAGATGGTATCCATCAATGATTGGGTCGAGCACCAAGGCAGCCGATCCTCCATGCCGGATACTAGTCGGATGATCCCTGCGATCAAAAGTGATCCGGCAGGCCGACCAAGGATTGAATTTGGGTGTGACGGCCTCTATAGCGTATACGTCTCGCAGTGCAAGTTTGCGCCTTCTCTTTGGAATGTGAGTTGCGTAAATCATATTCACTGTTGTGACTTCTGGTGGGAATTTTTTCTGTCCGCTGGTGTTCGGCTAGCGAGGCTCATCCTTGTCTTCACTTGGCGTCTCCCTCCCCTTGTGTTCGGCATTTAGCTTGCCGGCCTGCTTGAAAACCCAGCACTCTTTGTGGGTGTGATTTGCAGGTTTTTCCGGGGTGCCATGAATCTGACATAATTTGTCTAGAATCTTATTTAGGCTGGACGGTCCATCTCTGCTGTCGTTAAATGGCTTCTTTCGTTGACCAGGTCGAGAGCCCCTAAACCCGGTGTTGACCGTCGTGTTATCTGGGTTGTCTTCATTGTTTCGACGCTTGTTTTTTTTGCGTCGTGGCTTCCCGTTGCCATCCCTAACTTCGGATGTGCCTGGGTTGCTGGTGCTGCTACGGGCCAGCCTCGCCCACGCATAAGCGGGTCATAAGGCTTGTTAAGGCTGCCATTGTCCTCGACTTTTCCTGGCTGAGGTGTCTGGCAAGCCATTCGTCCCAGACACTGTGCTTGAAGGCCGCTAAGGCTTCGGCATCCGGGTAGTCGACGATTTGATTCTTCTTAGTAAGAAATCTGTTCCAAAGTTTTCGGGCTGATTCTCCGGGTTGTTGAATTATGTGACTTAAGTCGTCTGCATCCGGAGGTCGGACATAGGTCCCTCGAAAATTGGCCCTAAAAGCATCCTCATGTTCTTCCAAACTTCCAATTGAGTTTTCGGGGATGCTTTATAACCAGTGCCGAGCTGGTCCTTTCAACTTGAGGGGTAGGTATTTAATGGTGTGGAGATCATCTCCGCGGGCCATGTGGATGTGAAGGATAAAGCCCTCAATCTAGACCCCAGGGTTCGTCATTCCGTTGTATGCCTCTATATTCACGGGTTTAAATCCTTCTGAAAATTACAGGTCCAGCACCTCATCGGTGAAGCACAGGTGGTGTGCGGCACCCCTGTATTTGGACGTGTCATGGCATGCTGTCGACGGTTGTTGTGTTCGGTGTTGATTCCTAGCTGGTATTCAATCAATATGATCATTTTGGTAGCTCTGATCCTGTGCCGAAGCGCGCTTCCTAGATCCATAGATGGACCTAGCCATACCGGTTTTTTGTCCAGGAGCTCACATAATTCGTGTGCTGACTTGTGGGCGGCATCATTAGCTGTCCTGTCGCAGCCACGGGGTGGTCGGTCCGGCTGATTGGCCGTTTTATTTTTCGGCTGACTGGGCTCTATGGCCTCGTCGTCGAATTCGGGCAGCAGCTTGCGCTTTAGCTCTTTGTGTGGCGATCGCCACCGCATTTCTCTTCAGTGTCAAGCACCTTGTTCTATCATGCGGTTGAGCGTATCCTGCGCGGCCTTAAGCCTTTGCTTCTACTTCTTCAAGCTCCCCGCGGTGGCAATAAGCCTTCTGTGGAGGTTCTCTTGTTCCAAGTGTTTTTCTAGGATGATTAGTGCATCATCGTCCGGACTGTTCTCCTCTCCGGAGACAAGTTGATGAATTTTACCCTCGGGATCGGCATCATCTGACGTCGGCTCCGGACTATGTTCACCGTCCCCTGGCTCATCCTGATCCATCGCCGGGTCCATGGGGTCGTCGTTTCCTTTGGAGTCGATCGGGGTATTATTCTTTCTTGCGCTGTTGTCGCTGTTTTTACTGTGGCGGGATTTAGAGCGGCGCCTACAGCGGCGCTTTGGTGGCTTATCGAGGGGATCATCCTTCGTTGCATCATCGCCATTGCCTTCTTTTGGCGTGTCCACCATATATATATCATATGATGAGGTGGCAGTCCAGCGCCCAGTGGGAAGTGGTTCCTGTTCTTCTCCTGCATCGTCGTACATACCGTTGATGTCTTCGGAGTCGAAATCGAGCGTGTTGGTTAAGTCATCGACAGTGTCTATTAAGTGGGTGGTGGGTGGGGAATGAATTTCTTCCTCGTCCGCTTCCCACTCGAGCTGGACATAGTTCGGCCAAGAGTCCCCTGACAAAGAGAGAGACCTTAATGAATTTAGTACGTCACCCAAGGGCGAGTGCTGAAAGATATCCGCGGAGGTGAACTCCATGATCGGTGCCCAATCAGATTCGATAGGCACAGATGTACGCAGTTCGGAGCCTGTAGCCGGAGACGAGTCTAAGGGTCCGATGACACCGGCCTCATAGGAGGTGGGGTCAGTGTTCAGCTCCAACGCCGATGAGTGTGTGGCCTCCGTGGCGGGGTCCATCCACCCGTCCTCGGATGGCGCGATCTGCTCCGGATTGATTCCCGGGGCTGCTGCAGGCGTGATCTCCCAAACATTGTCCGATGGCAGATCTAAGTCATGCTCGTCGTGACTATTCGGCGCACCTGACATGGGCTCGAATCCGTCGAAGATTAAGTCTCCGCGGAAATTGGCAATATAGTTCAAGCTTCCAAACTTGACCTGGTGGCCAGGGGCGTAGCTATCGATCTTCTCCAGATGGCCAAGCGAATTGGCCTGCAGTACGAAGCCGCCGAATACGAAGATCTGTCCGGGGAGGAAAACCTCCCCCTGGACCGCGTCCTTGAAGATGATTGAAGGAGCCATCAAGCCTTATCGTGGCGACACGGTGACTCTCAATGAAAGCACCAATGTCGGTGTCAAAACAGGCAGATCTCGGGTAGGGGGTCCCGAACTGTGCGTCTAAGGCTAATGGTAACAGGAGCCGGGGGACACGATGTTTACCCAGGTTCGGGCCCTCTCGATGTAGGTAATACCCTACTTCCTACTTGATTGATCTTGATGATATGAGTATTACAAGAGTTGATCTACCACGAGATCATAGAGGCTAAACCCTAGAAGCTAGCCTATGATTATGATTGTTATTATCCTACGGACTAAACCCTTCGGTTTATATAGACACCGGAGGGGGCTAGGGTTACACAGAGTCGGTTACAGAGAAGGAGATCTACATATCCGAATTGCCAAGCTTGCCTTCCATGCAAAGGAGAGCCCCATCCGGACACGGGACGAAGTCTTCAATCTTGTATCTTCATAGTCCAACAGTCCGGCCAAAGTATATAGTCCGGCTGTTCGAGGACCCCTTAATCTCGGACTGCCTCAGTGACCAAATGTTGTTCGGAGTCCCGAATGAGACCACAAACATGACGAGGAGTCTCAAAATGGTCGAGAGGTAAAGATTGATATATATGATGATAGTATTCGAACACCGGAAGTGTTCCAGAGGGTATCAGGTACTTATTGGGTCACCGGAAGGTGTTTCGGGTACCCCCGGCAATCCTAAGGGCCATATGGGCCTTGTGAAGGAACACACCAGCCCACAAGGGGATGGTGCACCCTATAAGGCTATAGGAGGAGGAGAAGGAAAGGGGGGAAGGGCAAGGAAAGTGTGGATTGGGATTCCCACTTCCTTCCCTCACCCCCCTCTTTCCTTCCCGTTCATGAGTAGAACACAAAGAGTTGTGGGCGGTGATCGTCATACTGCTTACCACCAATGTCTTATTTTGATTCGGCGGTATTGTTGGATGAAGCGCCCCGGACCAACCTTACATGACCAGGTTCATGAGACCGGTTCCACCGACAGACATGCAACTAGTTTTGCATAAAGGTGGCTGGCGGGTGTCTATTTCTCCAACTTTAGTTAAATCGAATTTGACTGCGGCCGGTCCTTGTTGAAGGTTAAAATAGCAAACTTGATAAATCACCATTGTGGTTTTGTGCCGTAGGTAAGAATGGTTCTTGCTAGAAGCCCATAGCAGCCACGTAAAACTTGCAACAACAAAGTAGAGGACGTCTAACTTGTTTTTGCAGGGCATGTTGTGATGTGATATGGTCAAGACATGATGTGATATACATTGTTGTATGAGATGATCATGTTTTGTAAAAGTTATCAGCAACTGGCAGGAGCCTTATGGTTGTCGCTTTATTGTATGAAATGCAAACGCCATGTAATTGCTTTGCTTTATCACTAAGCGGTAGCGATAGTTGTAGAAGAAATAGTTGGCGATACGACCACAACGCTACGATGGAGATCAAAGTGTCAAGCTGGTGATGATGGAGATCATGACGTTGCTTTGGAGATGGAGATCAAAAGCACAAGAGGATGATGGCCATATCATGTCACATATTTTGATTGCATGTGATGTTTATCTATATGCATCTTATTTTGCTTAGTACGGCAGTAGCATTATAAGATGATCCCTTAACTAAATTTTAAAATATAAGTGTTCTCCCTGAGTATGCACCGTTGCGACAGTTCTTCGTGCCGAGAAACCACATGATGATTGGGTGTGATAGGATCTACGTTCACATACAATGGGTGGAAGCCAGTTTTGCACATGTGGAATACTCAGGTTAAACTTGACGAGCCTAGCATGCACAGACATGGCCTCGGAACACTGGAGACCGAAAGGTGGAACGTGAATCATATAGTGGATATCATCAACATAGAGATGTTCACCATTAATGACTACTCCATCTCACGTGATGATCGGACATGGTTTAGTTGATTTGGATCACGTATCATTTAGATGACTTAAGGGATGTCCATCTAAGTGGGAGTTCTTAAGTAATATGATTAATTGAACTTAATTTATCATGAACTTAGTCGTGATAGTATTTGCAAATTATGTTGTAGATCAATAGCTCGCTTGTAGCTCCCCTATGTTTTTTGATATGTTCCTAGAAAAAACTAAGTTGAACGATGATAGTAGCAATGATGCGGACTCGGTCTGTGATCTGATGATTATCCTCATTGTTGCACAGAAGAATTATGTCCTTGATGCACCGCCAGGTGACATACCTATTGTAGGAGGAGATGCAGACGTTATGAACGTTTGACAAGCTCGATATGATGACTACTTGATAGTTTAGTGCACCATGATTTACGGCTTAGAACCGAGACTTGAAAAATGTTTTGAACGCCACAGAACATATGAGATGTTCCAAGAGCTGAAATTGGTTTTTCAGTCTCATGCCCATGTCAAGAGGTATGAGACCTTTGACAAGTACTTTGCCTAAAAGATGGAGGAGAATAGCTCAGCTAGTCAGCATGTGCTCAGAATGTCTGGGTACTAGAATCGCTTGGATCAAGTGGGAGTTAATATTCCAAATAAGATAGTGATTGACAGAGTTCTCTAGTCACTATCACCAAGATACTAGAACTTCGTGATGAACTATAATATGCAAGGGATGACAAAATAGATTCCCGAGCTTTTCGTGATGCTGAAATTGGCGAAGGTAGAAATCAAGAAAGAGCATCAAGTGTTGATGGTTAACAAGGCCACTAGTTTCAAGAAAAGGGCAAGGGAAAGAAAGGGAACTTCAAGAAGAATGGCAAGCAAGTTGTCACTCCCCTGAAGAAGCCCAAAGCTAAACCTAAGCCTAAAACTGAGTGCTTCTACTGCAAAGGTAATGGTCACTGGAAGCAGAACTACCCCAAAAATTTGGCGGATAAGAAGGATGGCAAAAGTGAACAAAGGAATCACTACAAAAAAATACACTTCCGTGATGATACGTGTTTGTCACAGTAGGTCACATTTTCTGTCATGCATGTACATCCATGTCGATTTTATGATAGAATCAAGATAGTCATACTTGTGCTATCGTAGAAGTGTTCCATGACATTACCAAAATTATCATCACGGAGTGTCCACTTCCATGACGATAAATCGCGCGTCACAGAAGTGCTTTCGTCAAGGGTGACCGACACGTCGCATCCACCGTAACGGAACGCCGTTAAGCTATCAGGTCCGGTTTTGGATCCGATAACCCATTAACAGCCCCGACCAATGGGGATTTTCCACGTGTAAAATCATCATTGGTTGGAGGAAACACATGTCGTCTCATCGTTGGGACAGATGTCATCCACTCATTGGACTGAAGGCGCCTATGATACGTTGACACGTGGCACGGCCCAACAGAGGCCATTCCTGTGAAAAGGCCGGCCCATTTGACTTGGTCAACAGGTGGCGGGCCGGCCCATGGAAAGCCTGTTAACGGCTTGTCGCATATAGCCCATTTACAGCCTGCTAACCTATGGCCCATTATGACCTACCCGAATTAGGCACAATAGTATCATCTGGGCCGTCCAATATAATTCCAGCCCGTTTTAACTTCCAACCCATGTATGGCCCATGACGTCTTTCGGCCCGTGATACGTCTCTAATGTATCTATAAATTTTTATTGTTCCATGCTATTATATTACCCGTTTTGGATGTTTATGGGCTTTACTATACACTTCTATATTATTTTTGGGACTAACCTATTAACCGGAGGCCCAGCCCAAATTGCTATTTTTTGCCTATTTCAGTGTTTCGCAGAAAAGGAATATCAAACGGAGTCCAAATGGATGAAACCTTCGGGAGAGTTATTTTTGGAACAAACGCAATCCAGGAGACTTGGAGTGGACGTCAAGAAGCAATTGAGGAAGCCACGAGGCAAGAAGGCGCGCCCTAGGGGGGTGGGCGCGCCCCCCACCCTCGTGGGCCCCTCGTGGCTCTCCTGACCGACTTCCTTCGCCTATATATATCCACATACCCTGAAAACATGTAGGAGCACCACAAAACCCTATTTCCACCGCCCGCAACCTTCTGTACCCGTGAGATCCCATCTTGGAGCCTTTTCCAGCGCTCCGCCGGAGGGGGAATCGATCACGGAGGGCTTCTACATCAACGCCATAGCCTCTCCAATGAAGTGTGAGTAGTTTACCACAAACCTTCAGGTCCATAGTTATTAGCTAGATGGCTTCTTCTCTCTCTTTGAATCTCAATACATTGTTCTCCTCGGTCTTCTTGGAGATCTATTCGATGTAACTCATTTTGCGGTGTGTTTGTTGAGATCCGATGAATTGTGGGTTTATGATCAAGTTTATCTATGAGAAATATTTGAATCTCCTCTGAAATCTTTTATGTATGATTGGTTATCTTTGCAAGTCTCTTCGAATTATCAGTTTGGTTTGGCCTACTAGATTTATCTTTCTTGCCATGGGAGAAGTGCTTAGCTTTGGGTTCAATCTTGTGGTGTACTTTCCCAGTGACAGCAGGGGCAGCAAGGCACGTATTGTATTGTTGCCATCGAGGATAAAAAGATGGGGATTATATCATATTGCTTGAGTTTATCCCTCTACATCATGTCATCTTGCCTAATGTGTTACTCTGTTCTTATGAACTTAATACTCTAGATGCATGATGGATAGCGGTCGATGTGTGGAGTAATAGTAGTAGATGTAGAATCGTTTTGATGTACTTGTCGCGGACGTGATGCCTATATACATGATCATGCCTAGATATTCTCATAACTATGCACTTTTCTATCAATTGCTCGACAGTAATTTTTTCACCCACCGTAATACTTATGCTATCTTGAGAGAAGCCACTAGTGAAACCTATGGCCCCCGGGTCTATTTTCCATCATATAAGTTTCCTATCTACTTTATTTTGCAATCTTTACTTTTCAATCTACATCATAAAAATACCAAAAAATATTTATCTTATTATTATCTCTATCGATCTCACTTTTGCAAGTGGCCATGAAGGGATTGACAACCCCTTTATTGCGTTGGTTGCGAGGTTCTTATTTGTTTGTGTAGGTACGACGTACTTGCGTGTAGCCTCCTACAGGATTGATACCTTGGTTCTCAAAAACTGTGGGAAATACTTATGCTACTTTGCTGCATCACCCTTTCCTCGTCAATGGAAAACCAACGCGGTGCTCAAGAGGTAGTAACAAGGATTTCTGGCGCCGTTGCCGGGGAGGTCTACGCACAAGTCAAGACATACCAAGTACCCATCACAAACTCTATCCCTCGCATTACATTATTTGCCATTTGCCTCTCGTTTTCCTCTCCCCCACTTCACCCTTGCCGTTTTATTCGCCCTCTTTCTTCCCGTTCACCTCTTCTTGGCTTGCCTCTTATGTCGTTGTTCGTCGTCATGGCTAGTCCTTCTATCATTGTTAGTACTCCCGATCATGAAGTTCTTAATTTTAAACAAAGGGATGGAGAAAATCTAAAAGATGCTTGGCATAGAATTTGCAATGCTCAAAATAGATCTACTAGGAAGCAATCTACTTCCATTCTTCTTCGCAATTTTTATGTAGGCATTACTCCTTGGAATAGATATATTCTTGATACCATTACCGGAGGGAATTTCTTAGGTAGCCATACTTTTGATTCTTATAATGCCATGATAGATTTGTTTGGTCCACCACCTCTCTTGGTTAATGGAACTGTTTTAACTTTGGAACATGTGATGCAAAGGCTTGAAATTATTGAAAATAAAGTTGCTACTGTTGAGTTGATTGAAAATTTGGATAAAAAGATCCACAACCAAATTACCCAATATGGATCTAAGGTTGGAGTTACTCTGAAGTTTTTTAAAGAAAAGGAATGTATAGTTAACGAAAGAATAGATCAAGATTCCACAAGAATAGGTATACTTGAGGATATTATCACCAACTTAGGGTCTGCCTTTTCTTCCATGAAAAATACTCCAAATCCTCCTCCTACTAAAATTTCCAAATTAATGTATGTTCCTAAGAATAAGGGTGAATCTTATAGTAAGGAAAATGCGGATCTCAAATCAATTAGTGTACACCCCCGTTTTTTTCACTATCATTAAGGAACCTTTTGCTACAAACGAATTTCTTGATTTCTTTCCTAGGAGTTTAATCATTGATAAAAAGAAGGGAACTCCTAAGGGTTATAAGTGTTCTATTGAAGAATTGAATACCAAAGATGGCAATACTTAGATCTATTCTCGCTTTTATGCCTAGCTAGGGGCGTTAAACGATAGCCCTTGTTGGGAGGAAACCCAATTTTGTTTTTGTTCTTTACTTTTTGTTCCTGTTTAGTATTATATAATTCATCTAGCTTCTGTTCAGTTGTGGTTTTATGTTTTAATTAGTGTTTGTGCCAAGTAGAACCTATAGGATCATCTTGGGTGATAGCTAATGTGATCTTGCTGAAAAACAGAAACTTTTGCACGCACGAGAATAATTTTAATAAATCACAGAAACGTGCTTTTCAGTTGATTATTTTTGCATAAGATTAATAGACAAATTGCCTAGGACTTCCTATTTTGGTAGATTTTTTAAGGTTCCAGAAGTATTCGAAAGTTACAGATTGCTACAGACTGTTCTATTTTTAACAGATTCTGTTTTTCGTGTGTTGTTTGCTTATTTTGAGGAATCTATGGCTAGTATCGGGGGGTATGAACCATGGAGAAGTTGTAATACAGTAGGTTTAACACCAATATAAATAAAGAATGAGTTCATTATAGTACCTTAAAGTGGTGGTTTGCTTTCTTGCACTAACGGAGCTTACGAGTTTTCTGTTGAGTTTTGTGTTGTGAAGTTTTCAAATTTTGGGTAAACATTTGATGGATTATGGAATAAGGAGTGGCAAGAGCCTAAGATTGGGGATGCCCAAGGCACCACAAGTTAAAATTCAAGGACAGCCAAAAGCCTAAGCTTGGGGATGCCCCGGAAGGCATCCCCTCTTTCGTCTTCATCTATCGGTAACTTTACTTGGAGCTATATTTTTATTCACCACATGATATGTGTTTTGCTTGGAGCGTCTTGTATGATTTGAGTATTTGATTTTTAGTTTACCATAATCATCCTTGCTGTACACACCTTTTGGGAGAGACACACATGATTCGGAATTTATTAGAATACTCTATGTGCTTCACTTATATCTTTTGAGCTAGACAATTTTGCTCTAGTGCTTCACTTATATCTTTTTAGAGCACGGTGGTGGTTTTATTTTGTAGAAATTATTGATCTCTCATGCTTCACTTATATTATTTTGAGAGTATTTTATAACAGCATGGTATTTGTTTTGGTTATAAAATTGGTCCTAATATGATGGGCATCCAAGTTGGGTATAAAAAAACTATCATATAGAGTAAATTAAACACTATGATAAATTTGATACTTGATAATTGTTTTAAGATATAAAGGTGTTAATGTTAAGAGTCATGCTAGTTGGGTAATTATGAAATTGAGAAATACTTGTGTTGAAGTTGGCAAGTCCCGTAGCATGCACGTATGGTAAAAGTTGTGTGACAAATTTGTAGCATGGGGTGGTCTTTGATTGCCTTCCTTATGTGTGGAGGTCGGGATCACGCGATGGTTAACTCCTACCAACCCTTCCCCTAGGAGCATGCGTAGTAGTACTTTGCTTTGAGGGCTAATAAACTTTTGCAATAAGTATATGAGTTCTTTATGACTAATGTGAGTCCATGGATTATACACACTCTTACCCTTCCATCATTGCTAGCCTCTATGGTACTGTGCATTGCCCTTTCTCACCTTGAGAGTTGGTGCAAACTTCGTCGGTGCATCCAAACCCCGTGATACGATACGCTCTATCACACATAAACCTCCTTATATCTTCCTCAAAACAGCCACCATACCTACCTATTATGGCATTTCCATAGCCATTCCGAGATACATTGCCATGCAACTTTTCACCGTTCCATTTATTATTACATGCTCCATCATTGACATATTGCTTTTGCATGATCATTTAGTTGACATCGTATTTCTGTCAAGGCCACCTTTATAATTCTTTCATACATGTCACTCTTGATTCATTGCATATCCCGGTACAGCGCCGAAGGCATTCACATAGATTCATATTTTGTTCTAAGTATTGAGTTGTAATCGTTGAGTTGTAAATACATAAAAGTGTGATGATCTTCATTATTAGAGCATTGTCCCAAGTGAGGAAAGGGTGATGGAAACTATGATTCCCCCACAAGTCGGGATGAGACTTCGGACTTTATGAAAAATAAAAGAGGCCAAAGAAGCCCAAATAAAAAAAGATAGGCCAAAGAAGCCCACCAAAATAAAAGAAGGAGAGAAAAAGAGAGAAGGGACAATGTTACTATCCTTTTTCCACACTTGTGCTTCAAAGTAGCACCATGATCTTCATGATAGAGAGTCTTCTATATTGTCACTTTCATATACTAGTGGGAATTTTTCATTATAGAACTTGGCTTGTATATTCCAATGATGGGCTTCCTCAAAATGCCCTAGGTCTTCGTGAGCAAGCGAGTTGGATGCACACCCACTTAGTTCTTTTGTTGAGCTTTCATACATTTATAGATCTAGTGGATCTGTTGCATGGCAATCCCTACTCCTCGCATTGACATCAATTGATGGGCATCTCCCTAGCCCATTGATTAGACGCGTCAATGTGAGATTTTCTCCTTTTTGTCTTCTCCACACAACCTCCATCATCATATTCTATTCCACCCATAGTGTTATATCCATGGCTTACGCTCATGTATTGCGTGAGAGTTAAAAAATGCTGAAACGCATTAAAAAGTATGAACCAATTGCTTGGCTGAAACCGGGGTTGTGCATGATGGGATTATTTTGTTTGACGAAAATGAAGCATAGCCTAACTATATGATTTTGTAGGGATAAGCATTCTTTGGCTATGTTATTTTGATAAGACATGATTACTTTGTTTGTATGTTTGAAGTGTTACTATTTTATGTTAATATGAACTTTTATCTTGAACCATTTGGATATGAACATTCATGCCACAATAAAGAAAATTACATTGAGAAATATGGTAGGTAGCATTCCACATCAAAAATTCTGTTTTTATCATTTACCTACTCGAGAACGAGCAGGAATTAAACTTGGGGATGCTTGATATGTGTGCAACGTATCTATAATTTTTGATTGTTCCATGCTATTATATTACCCGTTTTGGATGTTTATGAGCTTTACTATACACTTTTATATTATTTTTGGGACTAACCTATTAACCGGAAGCCCAACCCAAATTGCTGTTTTTTTGCCTATTTCAGTGCTTCGCAGAAAAGGAATATCAAATGGAGTCCAAACGGAATGAAAACTTTGGGAGAGTTCTTTTTGGAACAAACACAATCCATGAGACTTGGGGTGGACATCAAGAAGCAAACGAGGAAGCCACGAGGCAGGGAGGCGCGCCCTAGGGGGTGGGCGCACCCCCACCCTCGTGGGCCCCTCGTGGCTCCCCTAACCAACTTCCTTCGCCTATATATATCCACATACCCTGAAAACATCCAGGAGCACCACGAAACCCTATTTCCACCGCCGCAACCTTCTATACCCGTGAGATTCCATCTTCGAGCGTTTTCCGGTGCTCCATCGAAGGGGGAATCGATCATGGAGGGCTTCTACATCAATGCCATAGCCTCTCCGATGAAGTGGGAGTAGTTTACCACAGACCTTCAGGTCCATAGTTATTAGCTAGATGGCTTCTTCTCTCTCTTTGAATCTCAATACAATGTTCTCCTCGATCTTCTTGGAGATCTATTCGATGTAACTCTTTTTGCGGTGTGTTTGTCAAGATCCGATGAATTGTGGGTTTATGATCAATTTTATCTATAAGAAATATTTGAATCTCCTCTGAAATCTTTTATGTATGATTGGTTATCATTGCAAGTCTCTTCGAATTATCAGTTTGGTTTGGCCTACTAGATTGATCTTTCTTGCCATGGGAGAAGTGCTTAGCTTTGGGTTCAATCTTGCGGTGTCCTTTCCCAGTGACAGCAGGGGCAGCAAGGCACGTATTGTATTGTTGCCATCGAGGATAAAAATATGGGGTTTATATCATATTGCTTGAGTTTATCCCTCTACATCATGTCATCTTGCCTAATGCGTTACTCTGTTCTTAGAACTTAATACTCTAGCTGCATACTGGATAGCAATCGATGTGTGGAGTAATAGTAGTATATGCAGAATCGTTTCGATCTACTTGTCGCGGACGTGATGCCTATATACATTATCATGCCTAGATATTCTCATAACTATGCACTTCTCTATCAATTGCTCGACAATAATTTGTTCACCTACCGTAATACTTATGCTATCTTGAGAGAAGCCACTAGTGAAACCTATGGCCCCCGGGTCTATTTTCCATCATATAAGTTTTTGATCTACTTTATTTTGCAATCTTTACTTTTCAATATACATCATAAAAATACCAAAAATATTTATCTTATTATTATCTCTATCAGATCTCATTTTTGCAAGTGGCCATGAAGGGATTGACAACCCCTTTATTGTGTTGGTTGCAAGGTTCTTATTTGTTTGTGTAGGTACGCGGGACTTGCATGTAGCCTCCTACTGGATTGATACCTTGGTTCTCAAAAACTGAGGGAAATACTTACGCTACTTTGTTGCATCACCCTTTCCTCTTCAAGGGAAAACCAACGCAGTGCTCAAGAGGTAGCAGCCCATATGAAGCCCTTTGGAACGCTTGGCCCATAAACGGCTCGTAGTGAAACTGGCCCGTAATGAATAGTGTATCACTTTATTCCCACTAACGGCCCATGGTGAAACTGGCCTGTAATGAATAGTGTATCACTTTATACCCATTAACGACCCGTTATTCCATTGGGCCGTTTCCATCCCATGTTATCTTTCGGCCTTCTCAGGGCCCATTTATTCTTGGGCTCATTTCCAGCACTCGTTTACTGACGGCCCCTTACTGTCATTTTCTGCTTGTGGGCCAAATTCAGCCTATGGTTACAGTCGGCCCATTTGTGGCCCGTTAATATGTTGGGCCATTTTCATAGCGTCATCAAATATGGCCGATTAATGACGACCCGTTATGGTTGGCTCATGAAAGGACAATTCCATCTCTAGCCCGTTTACGGCCATAATGCGGTCTGTTATTGCCCATGTTTGGCCAACCTATCATACGACCGGTAGAAGGCCCATTGATGATACGGCCCGTAGAAGGCCCATTGTGTCTACGACCCGTATAAGGCCCATTGTTTCTATGCCCCGTAGAAGGCCCATTGTTTCTACGGACCTTAGAAGGCCCATTGTTTCTACGACCCATAGGAGGGCCATGGTAACTACAGTAAATATGTAGCCCATGGTTATTGTGGCCTAGTTTTTAAAAATAGGTTATTGCAGCCACTAGAAAACTGCGGAAAAAGAACTGCACTGACTACAAGCAAACAAATAAACAAGACAATAAGGAAACAAATAAGCAAGCAACTTACGCTAGGCTATCACGGTTATTACACATATTACATCCACTGGGCATCGAAGTTCGCCACCAGTGCAAATATAGGGAACAAAGTAGAATCTAAACGCCACAACAAAACAATTCTAGAACAGAGAACACTTCGGAAGAGCTCAAGAAACAATATCCTGGGTACCCATAATGTTGGCAAGATGCTTAGCAAGCTTATTAACTTTCTCTTGTTTGGCGCTTAAATCCTCCAGCACTTGCTATTGCACCAGAAAGTATGCATCTGAATTCTGCAGGGACTTCCTCAGTCCTTTGGCTTCCTATTGCATAACATCTGATCGATGTCTTTCAACTTGAAGTTGAGACTCAATAAGCCGAACTGATTCAGGCAACGAGTTCGAAGAGATGGTGCCAGCAGTAGTAGCCAGTAACTCGAACACTACATCAAGACAGGACTTTGGGGTTGTCTCAATGTCTTCAATATAGTTTTTATTAGCTTTCTTGGAGACCAACAGGGATGTCTCACTATCTTGAACCATATCTGCATTACTTCCTTTACCATTGCATAACGGGGTACTCTTCTCCAATATTTTATCCGCGTTCTAAAAGAGAAACAAACAAACACATCACAGGTTTACAATGTAGTATATGAAACTCATTTTGGTAAACCAGTTCAGTCGTAAGGTGGACAGGATAACAAGATGAAACAAACATATATCTATGTAGTATGGTCACTGTATGGTCTATATCATTCTAGTTTATGTTGCCAAATCAAGATAGATACAGTTCGAATCATATCTATTTAAGACAAAGCAGCATAGACAGAATATAAGTGTAGGAAACTACACAGCAATAACAACACTTGTAATGTGCATGACATGAGAATATAATTGTTTATTCAATTGAAACTGAAATCAACTTAGAGCAAGTTACAACAGCAAACACGTTAAAGAAACAGGTTTAAAACATACCTGTTGCGCCATTGGAGTTTCAGTTGCATCCTTAAAATTTGAAATTAGTTGGTATGAGTAAATACAGTAATGCAAGAGCAAAATTTTTGAACCATAGCTACGACACCTGACCTGAGAACAATTCATCTTCTGCTTTAAGCGTTGACTTGGGGTTCGGAGCGGTGGTCCTTGTGCTTTGGGCACTGCAGTTGCCTTACTAACTGCTCGTGTTTGGGTGCTCTGTGGTGGATACGGTGTTGTGTCAACGGGAACTGGGTTACTATCTGCTGGGGTTGGGGTTAGAAGGGGTGTAGCTGGTTCTCTGTCCAACTGGTAGGGGTACAATTTGCGTGAGTCTGGGTTATGTGTGGTGGGGCTGGTTCTTGGGCAAGTAGAACCGTGGTTCTATCTGCATCAACAGGTAGCACGATCTTTTCTGAAGACCGTGTTTTTACTCCCACAGATACTGCCATCACCCCGTCCAATTGAAATGGCTGATAAACAAGAAAAGTAATTGAATGTACAGATATTGTAAGATAGATAGGTGCAATGGATAGTAGGGAAGAAAACAGGGCATGAAATAATTCACATTTATGTTATCTAACCAAACAGAATAGCAGGACATAATTTCAGATATATGATGGCTAATTAAACACGATAGCATGAAATAATTTCACATGTATGATGGCTAACTAAACGGGATAGAATGACATACTTCAAAATATGATGACTATGTAAACAGGATGACATGATATAACTATATTATGTCTTTAGAAAATGGGTTGGCATGCCATAATTCAGATACATGTTGTCTATGTAAACATCATGGCATGGTATAATTCAAATATATGATTTATATACTAAGGAAGTGAGTAGAGGGCAATCCCATATATGATGTGTCAACTAAGGAGATGGCATTCAATATTGTGTATATGATGTCAAAACTAAGCATTGCAATACAACATATGCATGATATGAGTAATATAACCCTGCCAAGTTTGAGCATACACCTCAGGGGGATAATAGGACTGGTCATCTGCCTCTGAATCCTCCTCTGAATAGCTATCTGCAACCAGCAAGATATTTGTTTCAGCGGGTAGCATTGCCTGCTCTGAAGACCTTGTTTTCACTCCAGATTTCTCCATCACCAATTCAAATGGCTGATGCACAGGAAGAGCAGTTGAATATACAAACTTTGTAAACAAAAGCAATGAGAAATACAAAAAAAGGACGGCATGATATAATTCACATATATGACGCTTGGCTAAATAGCATGGCATTGCATAATTCACATATATAATGCCTTGCAACAATATAGCATTGCATAATTCACATATATAATGTCTTACAACAAGATGGCATTGCATAATTCACATATATTGTAAGTAGACACTAAACAGGTGGCATTCACACAAAGCATGTCTAAACTAAGCAAATGACATAGCAATGCAAGATACCATAAGCACGATATGAGCAACATAACCCTGCCAAGTTAGAGCATGCACCTCAGGGGGCAAATAGGACTGGTCATCTGTCTCTGAATCCTCCTCTGAGGAGCTATCTATAACCAGCAAGACATGCGCTTCATCAGATAGCATTGTCTGCTCTGAAGACCTTGTTTCCACTCCAGATTTTTTCATGACCGTGCCGAATGGATGATGCATAGGAAGAGTAATTGAATTTACTAAAATTGTTGACAAATTTAACACGTAACAAAAAATGATGGCATGATATAATTCACATATAAGATGACTGGCTAACCAGGGTGGCATTGCAAAATTCACATATATGATGCTTGGCTAAACAAGATGGCATTGCATGAATCACATATACGATAAAGAAACTAAACAGATGGCATTGACACAAAGCATGTCTAAACTAAGCAGATGACATCTTTGATGTATACAGTAAGCAATGCAAGGCACCATATGCATGATATTACCAACATCCGCATGCCAAGTTAGAGCGAAGACCTCATGGGGTAAATAGGAGTGGTCTTATCCGTCTGAATCCCCCTTAGAACAGTTATCTTCCTCTTGATTACGATCCGAAATGGGTGGAGGGGGGGTCTGCCTTTGCGCCCACCATGGCGCGACGTCTGCATGAAATTTTATTGCCACGCAAGGCTCGTCTCTTTTTCTCTACATGAGCAGTTCCATTGTGTACAATAACTGTCATGCATAGGAATAAAACATAGTGAGATTATGTAAGTAGTGCATGCACAAATCCAGAGTGATTGTAGCAAACTATGGATAGACCCAAAACCAATGATAGCAGGCAGATAATAGATTTAGTTAAAAAATATTGATGATGGCTCCTTTAATGTTTGTTTGCACCAACATGAAACTCATAGTAGACACCCGAGATTAACCAGATAGTAGACAGATAGTACTGATTGCTGCCCCAATATGTACCCCACAACAATTTAAAAACTCAAGTATCAGAATTAGTTTGGACCTGACTCGGAGTCTAATAGGTGAACACAACGATAATGTAGCATGTCATCATATTAAGCGATGCATAACGTAAGCAGACACGGAAGTGCGACCTCTCTTGTGGACCCGTGTAGTCCTCAAGCTTATTTGCTCAGTTAATGATGGTAATGAAGTTGGCGTGGCTGCCGGCGGCGGGGATGAAGATCTGAGGCGGCAAAAGACAGTCTGGAGAGCGGATCCCTGCTGTGGTGAACCCTTCCGTCGTTGGATCAGCTGAGCTGGGGTGGAACACAGCGCCGCAGGACAAACCACACAAGGTTTTCTTTGACACATATATGTAACAGAAGTAATTGTGTAAGGGCTTGTTTAAATTTGAGGATTCTAACAATGCAGGGATAGGAAATAGACAGGAATAGGATAGGAATGCACGTGCAAAACAGAGAATTTAAAAACACAGGATTTATGCCAATCTAGATGTTTGATTCACAAGAATTGGAAGATCACCAGATGCAAAGAAGCATGGTGAGATTAAGTCAAACCACAAGAAAATGTACGGTTATAATGCTATTATGCTACTATCTCTTAGTCTTGTGCTTCATGAATAGGAATTTGAAAAGGAGGACAAGTTGAAATTAAAATTCCTACGATTTTTCTTTCAAGGAGACACTAAAGGAACAAATCCTACAATTTTCCTTTGCACCGAATTCATGAAAAGTAGTACCATAGGAAACTTTCCAATTCCTATGTTTTTCATTCACTTTTTCTTTCAAGCACTGGCAATTCTAGTAGACAGGCTTGAGCAAGGAAAAGCCTACACTAAAAAATGTTTTTTTGCTACTTCTATTACTTTGGACCCAGGCCACTGCCCTACTAGCTCAACTCCCAGGCCCATCGACAAATGCACAACTCAAACAAGCAGAGATAAATAATGATGGCGTTCAAGAGAGTCCGTCACGGATAGCTAAGTTGCCTGGTACCTCACTGCTTGTCATATAGTAGGATAAAATAATCGTATTTCACGTTACTACGTGTGCTCAATGGACAATATATATAACATGTAGAGTAAAAAAAGATGCAACAAGTGTACAACCTCTTTGGCGAAGCCATGTTAATCTCAGCGTGATTGGGTTGGCCGGTGAGGATGCTCCAGCTGACTTGGCTGTCGGAGGAGGGGAAGAAGATCATAGGCGTCTGGAGATGGAGCTCGAGGTACTGCGCCATTGTGATGGACGGTTTCGTCGTTGGAGCAGCTCCGGTGAGTTGTACGACGCTGAGGCTGAAGCAGGACAAGAGAGACAACGTTAACCCAAGTGGAATTCTAATAGCATCTCCAATAGATGACATAAAATACATAACCACAAAGTGCTAGATGTAAAATACATCAGCATCTCATATCTGAACTTAACTGGCGAAATTGAATTAAACTATCGAAACTGAACTTAACTGTCGAAACTGAATTTTGCTGTTGAAACTGAATCTTACTGTCGAAAATGAACGCACTAGAGGTGAGGCTACACGTCAGTCGACTGACTTTTTCATCTCTGGTCAGTCGATTTTGCAGCCCTTGGATACGAAATCAAGGGCCTGCAGTTCATCTTCAACCTCCACCCCCTAGGCCACAAGCCACCACCGGCCAAACAGCCGCCCGCGACCGGCGGTGCGCCGCCCCGCCCGCCCCAAAAACACTCCCTACTGCTGGTCCGCCGCCGCCCCGGCCATCCCTCTAGGCCCCCCCGTGCCGAGCTTTTTCTCCGGTTGTCGGTGTACTAAAGAAGGGGCACTCCTTTGTACCCCTTAATTTTGCACGGGCAGTCAGAGCCGCACTCGCAGCCACACTTAGCAGGGCAGAGGGGGGGTCAAGGCCGCGGGATGGTCAAAGCAGCGCCAAGAGCGAATACACAAGGACCAAGAGGGCAGGGCAGGCTCCCCCGGTAGGACCTTTGCCGGGGCAGCCTTCGCAGCCACGGCAAGAACCTTGCCGGGACAGCTTGCCCAACCCCAACGGAGCGCACCACCCTCGAGCCAAGGATTCCGACAACCACATTGGAACCAAGGCTCGGGAGGCGCCTCCATGATGGCATGCAGATCTTTGTGAAGACAAGAAGCACACAGAGTTGGATGAGGATTAGAAGACGACGAGCTTTGGCAAAACCCTTGTCTAGGGCATCCACGAGACCTCCGGCAAGATCCTTGCCGGGGACAACCACGGTGCCTCGGCAAGGCCCTTGTCGGGGCCCCGACAAGGCCCTTTTCGAGGACATCCATGGAGCCACATCCAGGCCCACACCCGCCAAGGTTCCACCGCCACTCCCATGCAGCTGCCAGCCCACCAGCTAGGCAGGCACCTGCGTGTCGACATGAGGCTTCCAGGCCAACTCAGCGCGTGCCTACGTGGTGGCATGCAAATCTTCGTGAAGGCCCTACCACCGCGCCACCTCAGCAGCTTGCTAGCCTACATGGCACCATGCGCACCACTGGCCTGGACGCATGCCGGAGCAAGGTGGGGTGGCAGCGGACGGGGCGGGGGCTGGTTTCCGTCCCCGATAAAGTGAGAGGGACACCTAAGTGGCGCATTAAATGCGTCTTGTCCTGTAATGGCTAAGCGATAAGCTTAGCCACTGTACACCGATGCCACCTCCTGTGTGCCATTGTGGAAATCCCCTTGACTATAAAAGGAGGCCCGAGGCATCCAGGAGAAGGATTCGGACCCTTGGACAAGTTACACTCATCATAGCTAGCTCAAGAACTCCAAGAACACTCAAATAGACACAAAAGAAGGACTAGGGTATTACGCATCCTCGCGGCCCGAACCTGGGTAAACGACTCGTGTGTTTATGTTGATTGCTGATCCCACCCTTCTCACGACCCTGCACCCCACAACCGTAGTAGGGATTCCCGTGATCCCATAGGTGTCGTTTCCACCGACATCTTTGGCGCGCCAGGTAGGGGCACGGCGCAGTTGCGAGAATCTGTTTGGTCGTCAGCTCGGCAGTTCTCTGTCGCCATGGCTTCCAAGGAAGAAGGTGACCAAGCGAGCAGCATTGTCGGCAGATGCAACAAGCGTTAGCACGACGACAAGAAAGCTAAGTCGTGCAAAAACTCTGAGTAATTCCTTTTTATATAAGGTTATCCTCCTCAGAGACTTTTCCTTTGTATGAGAAACCTGCATGCAGTGGGGCCCTTCCATTCTTGGCGACGCCCTTGGTCTGTTTCGAGTCCGCTCAATAGATCGAGCGGCTGCATCGAGAATGGTAGGGTGGCCTTCCACTATTGGCAACACTCTCGCTCTGTCTCGAGTCCGCTCGACAGTTCGAGGGGCCGCGCTGAGAACGGCAAGGTAGTTTGCACGACAGCAAGCACACCCTGCCGGCCGCTAAAGGATCCGTCCTTCAAAGCGATGCAGTTTGGGTTTACGCGCCGGCAAGTCTGCCCAATTGGCGTAGGGTGGAAATACAAGGAGAGGTTGAACAGGGAAATAACATGCATCATTTTAAAACACTGCAGAGTTATATTACATCAATTGTTGTTGCAGTTCTAACGAAGGATAAACATTGTCTTGGTCATGAACCTGCAGCGACAATAAGAAACGGGGTGCCTAGTCCCGGCTCTGGCCCTCTACCCTCTGAATTCCTCCAATGCGGCTGATGATGGGCTCGATACGCTCCTCGAGCACCGTGAGGTCTGCATCCTACGGCAATCTATCCAGCGTGGCGTCAAAGTCAAGGTTGGGGTTCCAGTATGCCAGCTTGGTGAGTACCTTGGTCATGGCGCCCCGGCAAAGTATACGGGCCTCGCTGGCCAGGGAGCTCGCCCAGTTGGAGTTGAATCACTCCAGGGCTGCAAGAAAGCACTCAAAGAACAGGGTCAGCTCGGCGTTGGGGCTCACATTCGGCTCTGGGGCGTACCTCACGTCCGGCATCCCCATGTTGGCCAGCTGCTTGGTGATCCTGTTGGCGACGTCGGCGATGCGGCTGATCCAGAGGTTCTCGCCCTTCATGAAATCCTCGTGGTTGGGAGCGTCGTTCTTCCGCAGCTGCCTCTCCTCCGCCAGGCTCTTGGTCAGGGTTCCCTCTTGGGTCCTGACCTCCGACAGCATCGCCTCAAGGCCCTCCAGCTTCAGCTTCAGGTCCATGATGAAGTCGTTGGCACGGGAGAGCTGCTCGGCCTTGTCAAGGACGTCGGCCCGTGCCACCATCAAGGCGCAGTTGACCGTGTCCTTCTCCTTCACCAGGTCCTTGGTCCGGGTCTTCAGGCCATCCCACTCCACCTCCAGCACCTTCACCTTGTCGTTGTGGGCCAGGGCTTGTGCATCAAGCGCTTCCTTGTGCTTCTTCTCCAGCTCCCGGGTCTGCATCGCGACAAGATTCTCGACCTCCTCGTCCTTACTGTGGAGTGTGGCAGCAAGCGCCGCCTCACGGGCGACGAGGTCCTCCTCCTGAGAGTCTAGCTCGGCCTGGCGCTGGGACCGGGCAGCCTCGGCCTTGGTGGCCTCTTCCCTCGCCGCCTCCTGGGCTTTCTTGATGTCGGCCTGCTTTAGGAGAAGCTCCACCTCGTGCTCCGTCAGCTGGCCTTGGGCGGCCTTCAGCTCCTTGTGGGCCTGGCAGAACCAGGCCTGCGCCTCGGCGATGCGCTCCCAGAGGTCTGCCTCCGCCTTGCCTGCCACCGCCTCCCTGGACTTCACCTTCTCCAGGCGGGCGCGGTGGAGCGTCTGCAGCTTCTAGAAGCTGGTGCCCATGTCCCTAAGAAGCTGCTCCTCCTGGGTGCCACCGCCACCGGCGCCCGGTTCCTCGACGACCTCGAGCCCAGCGGCGGCGAGCACTTCGTCATCGAACACCTCCCCCTCGGTCGGCGCCCTGGTGCTCGCCGTCCCTGGGAGGTGGACGAACAATTCATCGCCCACCTTTAGATACTTGCCCGAGCCGGAGGCAGCGGACGAGGAGGGTTGGTCATCAACCACCTCCTCCTCGGCAGCGGCCTTGCCGGCCTCCCCGGCAGTGCCCTTACCGGCCTCCTCGGCAGCGCCCTTGCCGGCCTCCTTGGCGGCAGCCTCGCTGGTCTCTCTGGCCAGCCCCTTCGTGGCATCCTCGGCCGTGGTCTTGGCGGCCTCCTCGGTGGCGATCTTGTCGGCCTCAACCTCGGCGTCCTTAGCGACCTCCGTGATCACGGTGTCGATGTCCCCATGGTCCACCAAGGGGGGATCTAGATGCCAGAAGGGAGGATGAGGCGAGGCCAAGATCAAGGTTCAAAAAAGAAGAAGAGTAAGGAAAATCAGATGACTCACCCGTGCCGGGCTAAGAAGAAGTGGCCCCCTCCCCGCCAACATCTGTTGCCGGGACAGGGCCACCAGTGCCCAAGTCTACCTCCTCCTCCTCCATGCACATGGGCTCGCTGCCTGGCGCCCTTGCCGGGGACACTCCTCGGGGCGGTGTGGTCGATGGGGGCGGCGTGGTGGGGTGGCCCTTGGTGGCTCCTCCTGCTGCCACCCTCCTCCTGCAGCCATGGCAAGGTCAGTACCAAAACGTCACACCCCAGTGCACGTTGATGGGGAGTAGGTGGTGAACGCATGCTGGGGGCTGAGCCGGGGGTTGTGCCACGGGCTGCTGTCCGGGCTGCTCACCACCACCAGCAGCGCCTTTGAGGTACCCGCCAGGGGCTGGCTGCCCGTCGAGGCCTTGGCCTTCTTCGCCTCCCGCTGGGCCAGCGTCTCCATTTCCTTGCCAAGACAGAAACGAATCAATGAAGGCGGCACGATTGGAGAGGACGGGAACGATGAGGGGCGGAATGCTTACTCGTCCTCCACCTCCTCTTCTGCTACTTTCATTTTCCTCCTTGGGCTGAGGGATGAAAAGTTGAAGGCGACCTCCGTGCCGGCGTTTGTGGGAGGAGGGGAAGGCAATGGAGTCTGCTAGCGTTTGGATGAAGAAGAGGCGGTCGCCTTCTTCTTCGCCATCGCGGCCTTCTTCTTCGCCACCGCGGCCCTCGTCACGCGTGCGGTTTCCCTCTGAACCCCTTGTCGCAGCCCGGCACTGCTGGATCGAACCGGCTCGCCAGAGCTGGCCCGACGCAGGACGCGTCCTTTCTTCATAGCCGAGGGGGCGTCGGCCTCGGCCTCCTCCTCGGACGATTCCTCGACCACGTCCTCGACAAGGGGGGCCTCAATGCTGACGCCGCCCGCCTCCCTGGCATACTTCGCCCATTGGGCGAGCTCCTTCTCTTCTGCGGCCACTGCGGCCTCATTCTCCATGTTGTCGGTGTCGCCGGCCGCCCTGGCAATCTCCGCCTCCGCCACTGTGGTGGCGATGTAGTTCAACTCCTCCTGGGTGGTGTCCTGGATGAGCAGCAGCTCGTCATGATCAAGAACTTCGACCAAGTTGTCGAAGAACTCCTGCACCTCGTGTGCCGGGGGCTCGACCCAGGCTGGGTCAAGACCGTTCGTGTTGAAGACCGGCATCATGGCGAGGATGTCGGCCTGCCGGGAGTTGTTGCTCAGCGGGACCACTCCCGGCGGCAGCCCGAACAAGGGCCCCTTGATGGCCTTGCTGGACTTCGCGGCCTTGCTAGTCCTCTCCACCCTACCGTCGGTGAACACATCGAGCTGGAAGACCTCCGGTAATACCAGGAGTGCCCCATCACCGTGAAGTTGTGCTTCAGGCCGGTGCAGAGCCTCATGATGTCGGCCGCGTTCCTGAAATCCCAGGCCGGCCTACCCTTGTTGTGCAGCGGAGCGATTCGGCGGTGGATGAAATCGGCCCCAATCATAGCACGGTGAGGCGGCGAATCCTAGTGGTGGCGATCGAAAACTTCTTGTCATAGGCGTCGAGGTTGCTCCAGTCCACGCCACGGGTCGTTGGCTCACGGTTATTCCTTTTTATGGGGAAGGCGCGGGCCGCCTCTTTACCATTTATTACGACGTGACGCATGCCTGCAGCGACTGCCCCATGCATACCCCCCACGTCACACACGACCCCCACGTCATGCATTCAACATGAGTCGTGAGGAAGCACCGCGGCAGAAAAAGTAACTGCGGTAAAAATTGCACCGCCTGCCCGCACACCATTTTGGGCCTAGCCCAATAATGTGTTGCGCTTATATGTGGCCAGACCTGGGGCTCCTGTCGGTGTACTAAAGAAGGGGCACTCCTTTGCACCCCTTACTTGTGCACGGGTAGTCAGATCTGCGCTCGCGGCCACACTTAGCAGGGCAGAGGGGGGTCAAGGCCGCAGGATGGTCAAAGTAGCACCAAGATCGAATACACAAGGACCAAGAGGGCAGGGCAGGCTCCCCCGGCAGGACCTTTGCGGGGCAGCCTTCGCAGCCATGGCAAGAACCTTGTCGGGACAGCTTGCCCAACCCCAACGGAGCACGCCACCCTCGAGCCCAAGTTTTCCGACAACCACATTGGAACCAAGGCTCGGGAGACGCCTCCATGATGGCATGCAGATGTTTGTGAAGACAAGAAGCACACAGAGTTGGATGAGGATTAGAAGACGACGAGCCTCGGCAAAACCCTTGTCGAGGGCATCCACGAGACCTCTGGCAAGATCCTTGCCGGGGACGACCACGGTGCCTCAGCAAGGCCCTTGCCGGGGCCCCGACAAGGCCCTTTCCGAGGACATCTGTGGATCCACAACCAGGCCCACACCCGCCAAGGTTCCATCGCCACTCCCATGCAGCTGCCAGCCCACCAGCTAGGCAGGCAAGTGCGTGTCGACATGAGGCTTCCAGGCCAACTCAGCGCGTGCCTATGTGGTGGCATGCAAATCTTCATGAAGGCCCTACCACTGCGCCACCTCAGCAGCTTGCCAGCCTACATGGCACCATGTGCACCGCTGGCCTGGACGCATGTCGGAGCGAAGTGGGGCAGCGGCGAATGGGATGGGGGCTGGTTTCCGTCCCCAATAAAGTGAGAGGGACACCTAAGGGGCGCATTAAATGCGTCTTGCCCGTAATGGCTAAGCGATAAGCTTAGCCACTGTACACCGATGCCACCTCCTGTGTGGCGATCCCCTTGCCTATGAAAGGAGGCCCGAGGCATCCAGGAGAAGGATTCGGACCCTTGGACAAGTTACACTCATCGTAGCTAGCTCAAGAACTCCAAGAACACTCAAATAGACACAAAAGCAGGACCAGGGTATTACGCATCCTCGTGGCCGAACCTGGGTAAACGACCCATGTGCTTGTGCTGATTGCTGATCATGCTGTTCTCATGACCCCCGCGCCCCGCAACCGTAGTAGGGATTGCCGTGATCCCATAGGTGTCGTTTCAACCGACACCGGCGAACCCCACGCCACCGCCCCACCACCACCCGCAACCACCTCCCCCACTCTGAACCCTAAGATGGATAGTGGGGTACCTCTCCGGCGAACCCCCCTCCCCACTGCGGCCGGTTCTTCCTTAACTCCGGCGAGCCCCCCACCCCTTGAAAATTGACTGACCCAAAAGTCGATTCAGTCGACTGAAGTGTAGCTAAATCAGAGCAGCATCGCAAGAAAGAGCAAGAGTGAGAGCAACAGCACGAGCAAGAGCAATAGCAAGAGCAAACCAGGCAGGGGACCGAGAGCAAGAGCAGAGCAGCAACATGAGCGAGAGCTAAAGCAGCAGCATCTCCTACTAATGTGGACGTCGCCACCGAGGGAGTGACGCCGTGGAGGAAGTGGCCAGCGATGCCGCCGTGGATAGAGCCACGCCATGTCGGCTCGGGACCGAGCGTCAGCAGCACCGTGAGATCGAATCAAGAAGAAAATGTAGAGATTAGTGTACAACCTCTTTGGTGGTGCCGATTAGGCTGCACCTTCATCCGAGAAAACGGTGATGATGTTGCTCTTCCGGTGGTGCAGGTGAAGACGGCGGTGTGGGAATGGAGGTGGCACCAAAGACGAGGGGAATGTCGGGGCAGCTCCTTAGAGGTGGAGGACAGGGTGGCTGAACCGGCGAGATGACGAGATCGACGACGGATCCTCATCTGGTACGGTGGATGAGGGACATCGAGGTGTTGTTGTTGACGACGTCATCAAGGAAGAGGCTCCGGCTGGGTGGCGAACGGAGGAGGGTGTGGGGCTTTGCGGGTTTTCGTGGCCTTGGTGTACGAATGGGTGGGCGGATGGGATGGGAGTGGGGAACCATGGCTTAGGGACGTGCTTGTCCGAAATGTGGGGTAAGTTACAAAAGTACCCCCACCGATTTGAGGCGGTTCTTTCGGTTCAGGGGTACCACGGGCATTTCGCATGTCGGGATTTCACAGGAGGTGGGAGTTTTCACGCGCATTGTAATTTTGGAATAGCAAGGCGCGGGTTGAGATGGAGGAAGTTGTCAGAGCACAATGTGACAAAGATATATCTTAAATATTTCGAGGTAACAAGGCGCGGGTTGAAGAGGCGGGAGTTCCGCAGCACGATAGACAGAGACGCTAGTTGAAATTTCGGCATAACAAGGCGCGGCTTGAAATTTCGGGAGAACAAGCTTAAAATTTACCAAAAAAAGACAATTCACACCTCATCACTAAAGAGAGCCATGTCCCATTTTACTATATTACTAGAAATGCATTCAAATACAACAAAAAAACTAAAAAAATCGGGACAACAAACATAACGTGTATAGTACCAAAACAATTTGCACTTCCCTCAACAATAAAAAACAATGTGTGTTGTCTAGCATATGGACTAAATTTGAGTACATTTTCCCTATTTGAACGGGATTGTACTTGGGTTAGTTATACAACCATCTAGATATTATCTTCACAACACATGACATGAATATAGGATAAGTAAATTCCTATATAAATACGAACTACATGTACATACGATCTCAAATTCAAATATATGTATCCATTTTGTGTTGAATTCAAATCATAGTACATGTATGCTCTAGCTAGATGTTCGGAATCTAAACCATGTATGATATACTACATACAATGTGTTTAACACGCACAGCACACACACACAAACACCATTTAGACTAGTAAGGTACACGTGCATTGCACGCATGAGATTTGGCAACCAAATTATGAATAAATACTACATTATAGCATGTAAGCTTTGAGTCATATATGCATGATGTAGATGTTCCTTTAATTCTTATAGTTCATTTCATTCAAAATCATCTAGTTTTATAAGAAAGCTAATCTATTTTAAGATTCATGGAATTGTGCGTTCTAAGGCATAAAGTAAAAACAAATAATGGCAAATCATGTAGAAAAACATTTGGGCAATTCTAATATGGAAGAGTCTAGAACAAAGAAGAAGTTCTTGGGTTTTGAGGTTTGTGCATTATGCTTAAGTTCAACCATGGAGTCTTCTAGATTGTACATGTGGCAAAATCTGGTAGAATATAGATGATATCCAACGGCCAGTAGTGCTCAAATTTTCCGTCTCTGCACCATCAGATTGGCCTTATCCAACGGCAATCTTTCAAAGTTAAAGTTACCCGCGCACTATATAAAAATATAAAATATAATATATATAGGGGTATAGATATAGATATGTGATGCGAAAGCCACCCATCATCTCCAATTAGAATAGTGTGTCCATGCACGGATGCAATGTGGCCAAACGATGTCTGCCATCGATATCTCAAATTCAAATCAGTTTGACCTTGTTCAATGTGTATACATTACAACATGCTCGTTTCCAAACCACACCGTGCAGATCTCCGTTATATTTATGCATGCATGGGTTTCAAACATCATGATCTGTTATTCAAATATTTGAATTCAACTTTACATTGATTATGACCTCACCTAGTCTTTTACACCCACACAGTCGTCTTCTCTTTATAATTGTTCCATTAACTTTCTCTCGTGCATGCAGGCACACACACTACGAGTCAGCATTATCCATCGCACATATGCAATATTTTTCTTCAGGTCGGTCTACCATGAAGGCACACACATACGCATACACATCCCCCTCTCCATCATATCGGGCATTCTTTATCTCTCACGTGCATGCGCAACGATCAATGTTCCTCTATGTGTGTGTGTATATAGCAAGGTCTTTCATAGTTTTCCACACAAACCGATCAATCTATATATCTAGTGAGGTCTCACCCTCTTTCCCTTGTCCACGTCGATCAATCTATACCTCTCTATATAGGATTACATATATAACTAATACACCCACATTAATTATATATCCAATGTCCCCCTCTCATCATCCATGCCTTTCCGCTTCATCTCTTAGACGCGCACACAATGGCGAAGACAGGGGCAACAAGGGCCCTGCCCCCCCTAACATCACTATATATTGAGGTTAATATGAATGTGATCATTAGACAATTGCTGGTAAAAATGGTTTAAGTTTGAAAGCACAAGTGCTCCCTGGGTGGTTTTGGTAATTAATGTCAACATATCTCTTGTTTGACTAATACTTTTACCTAGTATGTTTCAGATAAGTTCAACAATGGAGTGGCATGGACTAGAGGATGTGGAACCCCTTCAAGATGCTAAGGACAAAGGATTGGGTCAAGCTCAAAGCACAAGAATATACATTTTCTATTTTAGTGATCCAAGATCACATTGAGTCTATAGGAAAAGACAATACTATCAAGAGGGGCTGAGGTGTTGCTTAATGGCTTGCTTGCTCAAAGTGCTTAGTGATATGCTCCAAAGCCTTCAACCACTTTCTCACATCCACATATTACCCAAACCAAAAGTCAAACTCGGCCCCATCGATTCTTTCTATCCGGCGCCACCGAGTTCAGATGTCATAGCCACTACCACAAACCCTAGGCAAATCGGTCTCACCGATAGGGATCTCGGTCTCACCAAGATAGGATTGTAATCTCTCTGTGTATGTCCATTACCAAAATCGGTCCTACCGAGTTTGTGTAATCAGTCCTACCGAGATTACAATGCAAACTCTCTGTTCCTCTTCGTAACATTTCCGTCCAACCAAGATGAGCTAATCGGTCCCACTGAGTTTGCCTGACCAACCCTCTGTGTGTCCATTACCAAAATCGGTCTCACCGAGTTTGTGTAATCGGTCTCACCGAGATTATGTTATGCCCTAACCCTAACCATATCGGTTCTACCGAGTTGCATGTCGGTCCCACAAAAAATCCTAACGGTCACATTATTTGCTATGTCGGTCTAACCGACTTTGATGATTCGGTCCCACCGAGATTGGTAAGTTGTGTGTAACGGTTAGATTTTGTGTGGAGGCTATATATACCCCTCCACCCATTCTTCATTCATGGAGAGAGCCATCAGAACGTGCCTACACTTCCAACCTACATTTTATGAGAGAGAACCACCTACACTTGTGTTGAGGCCAAGATATTCCATTCCTACCATATGAATCTTGATCTCTAGCCTTCCCCAAGTTGCTTTCCACTCAAATCTTTTTTCCACCAAATCCAAATCCTGTGAGAGAGAGTTGAGTGTTGGAGAGACTATCATTTGAAGCACAAGAGCAAGGAGTTCATCATCAACACACCATTTGTTACTTCTTGGAGAGTGGTGTCTCCTAGATTGGCTAGGTGTCACTTGGGAGCCTCCGACAAGATTGTGGAGTTGAACCAAGGAGTTTGTAAGGGTAAGGAGATCGCCTAATTCATGAAGATCTACCCTAGTGAGGCAAGTCCTTCATGGGCGACGGCCATGGTGGGATAGACAAGGTTGCTTCTTCATGGACCCTTCGTGGGTGGAGCCCTCCGTGGACTCGCACAGCTGTTATCCTTCGTGGGTTGAAGTCTCCATCAACGTGGATTTACGATAGCACCACCTATCGGAACCACAACAAAAACATCCGTGTCTCCAATTGTGTTTGCACACTCCAATCCCATCCCTTTACATTCTTGCAAGTTGCATGCTTTACTTTCCGCTGCTCATATACTCTTTGCATGCTTGCTTGATATGTATTGTGATTGTTAAACTTGTGCCAAAACTCCACTTCAACTTAAAGAAATTAAAAACTACAACTTTTCTCACTAAGTGTCTAATAACCCCCCCATCTAGACACCTCTTCTCGATCCTTTCAATTGGTATCAGAGCTTTGGTCTCCATTGCATTGGTTTAAACACCATTGGAGGAAGATGGATGAGTCTACTTTGGGGAGTCTTTGACATAGAGTGCCTATACTTGATGGAGAGTATTTTCATGAGTGAAAAAATGAGATGCTTGTGATTTTCAATGAATATCATTTGAACAAGTACATTGCTATCCCTTGTGCACCTCATGTTGATCCCATGCATCCTACCCTTGATGAGTCAATTGACGTGATTCGCAATCTTAGAATTGTTAATCTTATCACTAGAGGCTTGCCTAGAAACTTGATTGGATGTTTTCCTACTCTTGAGTGTGCCTACACTATATGGAAATTTCTTGAGGAACGTTTTCCAAATTATTCCTTGAAAAATCTAGATGAAATTCTCCATAAGTCTATTGCCTTGAGTAAGATGAATTCCAATGATCCTATGTTTGGTGATTTTCTATTTGAGCTTACAAACCTTATGCGTTCCAAAGGAGATGTTGGAATTATTAGTGATTTTATTTCCGAAGCTATTAAAATTCATAAAGAAGACCATTGTCAAACTCACTCTAACGAATCACCCTCTCTAGGATTTGATCCACCACATGAAGATGTTGAACATGGATACTATGATGAGGATGATGATAGTGATTTTGATCTTGATGATGCGATGAGACACTTTGGTCTTATGGCAAATCTTCGGGGATATATGGCAGGAGGAAATGAATGGGTTCTTGATAGTGGATGTACTGATCACATGACCAGAGATAAAGATATGTTTTGTGAGCTTGCTGAAAATGACGGCCCTCGAAAGTATGTCACTTTTGGTGATAACTCAAAGGGTAAGGTGTTTGGCCTCGGTAAGGTGGCCATATCACATGATAGCTCCATACAAAATGTCATGCTCGTTGAATCTCTTGGCTACAACTTACTTTCTGTATCTAGACTTGCTAATTTCAGTTTCAATGTCCTATTTACTGAAGTAGACTGCGAAGTGTTTCATAGAGATAATCATAAAATGGTCTTTACCGGTATACGTAGAGGTGATCTATACATTGTTGATTTCACTAAAAAAGGCTCAACCTAGAACTTGCTTTATTGCTAAATCCTCTAAAGGCTGGTTATGGCATAGACGACTAGGTCATGTGGGCATGTGAAACCTTGACAAGCTTATTAAAGGAAATCATATCCTTGGCGTTAACAATGTCATATTTGATAAGGATAGACTTTGCAGCGCTTGTCAAGTAGGTAAACAGGTTGGAGGAAAGCATCCCATGAAGAACATCATGACCACAAGGAGGCCACTCGAGCTACTTCACATGGATCTTTTTGGTCCCAACACTTACAAAAGTCTCAGTGGAAATTCTTTTGGTCTAGTTATAGTTGATGATTTTTCAATATTTACGTGGGTGTTCTTTCTCGATGATAAATCAAAGGTCTAAAAGATCTTCAAAAACTTCGCTAGGAAGGCCCAAAATCAATTTGAAGTGAAGATCAAGAAGGTTTGCAGCGACAACGGAACGGAGTTCAAGAACCCAAATGTGGACACCTTTCTTGACGAAGAAGGGATTTCACATGAGTTCTCGGCTACGTACACACCTCAACAAAATGGAGTTGTTGAGAGGAAGAACCAGACACTCATCAAAATGGCGAGAACAATGCTTGATGAGTACAAGACGCCGAAGCACTTTTGGGCAGAAGCGGTTGAGATAGCTTGTCATGCAACAAATCGCTTGTATCTTCACAAGCTACTCGGCAAGACGGCATACGAGTCCTCACCAGTAACAAATCCCAAGTTGGATACTTTCGAGTATTTGGCTCAAAGTGCTACATTCTTGATAAGCATCGTCGTTCTAAATTTGCTCCTAAGTCTCATGAAGGTTTCCTACTTGGTTATGGCTCAAACTCTCACACTTATCGTGTCTACAATAATTTCACCCAAAAGGTTGAAGATACGGTACATGTGAAGTTTGATGAATCTAACGGCTCGCAAGTAGAGCAATTGCCAATTGATGTAGGAGACAAAGACCCTTCGGAAGCAATCCAAGACTTGTCTATTGTCAAGATTCGTCCAACGGAGGTGAAGGAGAGTACCTCGTCCGTCCAAGTGGAAACTTCCACTTCACGACTAGGTGAACCAAGAGTTGATACGGAAGCATCCACAAGTGGGACACACCAAGACGAAGAAAACGAGGAAGTACACCAAGATGAACGTCAACAACCTCCTTCTCCACCACGACAAGAGAATGACAATGTCAACAACGAAGAAGGCCAATAAGAAGAACACGATGAAGAAGATGTTCCACTAAGATCCAAGCAAAATATTTCACGAGTTCGAGCAAGAATTGCTAAAGACCATCCCGTCGAGAAAATCTACAATGATATCCAAATCGGGAGAATCACTCGCTCTAAAACTCGTTTAGCTAACTTTTGTGAACACTATTCATTCATCTCTAGCATTGAACCCATGAAGGTTGAAGAAGCTTAGGAAGATCCGGATTGGATAAACGCCATGCATGAAGAGCTACACAACTTTGAGAATCAAGTTTGGACATTGGTTGAGAAGCCCGACAACAACCACAACATCATCGGTACCAAAATGGGTGTTTTGCAACAAGCAAGATGAAGATGGACAAGTAGTTCGCAACAAAGCACGTCTCGTCGCCCAAGGCTACACTCAAGTTGAAGGTATGGACTATGGTGAGACATATGCCCCCGTTGCTAGACTTGAGTCCATTCGCATCTTACTTGCCTATGCTAATCACCATGACATCACCTTGTACCAAATGGACATTAAAAGTGCTATTCTAAATGGTGAAATAGAGGAGTAAGTTTATGTTAAGCAACCTCCCGGCTTTGTCAATCCTAAGAAACCTAATCATGTTTACAAACTTCACAAAGCTCTTTATGGTCTTAAACAAGCTCCTAGAGCGTGGTATAAATGCTTGACCAAGTTCCTTATTGAAAAAGGCTTTGAAATTGGAAAAATTGATTCTACTCTTTTTACTAAAAGGGTTAATGGAGAACTATTTGTGTGCCAAATCTGTGTTGATGATATTATATTTGGTTCGACTAACCCTCACTTTAGTGAGAAGTTTGGAAAGCTAATGTCGGAGAAGTTTGAGATGTCTATGATGAGTGAACTCAAATTCTTTCTTGGTTTGCAAATCAAGCGAACTAAGGAAGGTACCTTTGTCTCTCAAACAAAGTACACCAAGGACTTATTCAAGAAGTTCAATATGCAAGAATGCAAAGGTATGACTACACCCATGCCTACTAGTGGACATCTTGATTTAACCAAAGATGGTGAACCGGTTGATCAAAAGGTTTATCGCTCTATGATTGGTTCATTGTTATATCTATGTGCTTCTCGTCCCGATATTATGCTAAGTGTGTGCATGTGTGCACGATATCAAGCGGCTCCTAAAGAATGTCATCTTAAGGCCGTGAAAAGGATAGTGAGATACTTAATACATACACCAAATATTGGCATTTGGTATCCAAAGAGGGCCTCTTTTAATCTTGTTGGCTACTCCGACTCGGACTATGCCAGTGACAAGGTTGATAGAAAATCCACTTCGGGTACTTGTCAATTTCTTGGTAGATCTCTTGTGTCTTGGTCTTCCAAGAAACAAAACTCGGTATCCTTATCCACCACTGAAGCGGAATACATTGTCGCTGGTTCATGTTGTGCTCAATTACTTTGGATGACCCAAACTCTAAAGATCATGGGATATATGTGAAACATGTTCCATTGCTTTGTGACAATGAAAGTGCTATCAAGATTTCTCACAATCCCATGCAACACTCTCGAACTAAGCATATTGAAGTTCGTCATCATTTCATTCGAGATCATGTTGCCAAAGGGCACATTAATCTTAAACATGTTCGCACCAATAAGCAATTAGCGGATATTTTCACTAAACCACTTGATGAGAAAGTGTTTTGCAGGTTAAGAGGTGAGTTGAACATCATTGATGCTTCAAACTTGGAGTTGTAACTCCATTTGATACATGCAAGACATGAGTCTACGACTAATCCTTGATATTTCTCTTATGATGAAAACCTTATGTCTTGGATATATTTGCACCTTGCATGTTATCTAACCCGTGTAGGAACTTGGATGAATCTAAATCTATGAGATTGCAACTCACTCACATCTTGAGCAATCTCTACATTACCAAGTCTCTACACAGTGGTGGTTGAAGGCAAGGAAGCACGAAACCACTCAAACATATCCTTTGACAAATTTATTATTGAAATTCATGATTGTCATTTTGGATTAACAAGTGCTCTTCCTTGCAAAAACTAACCCATGTAGGTAGATGAACTCAAATTCCAAGTGGTGCTCCCAACTCTTGATGAGCTACATCAACCTTGAGCAACCCACACAAGTTCAACTACATGATCACGATCAACACCACCACCCAATGTATGTTACTCCATCTTAGAGAAGCTTTACTACAAGTCATGAGTCAAAGCAACTCGACAAGATGTGAATACATCAAGATGCTTAAATGAAAAATGGTAACCCCATTTTGAGCTTAAACGATGTGTATGACCCATGATCAAGTGATCTCACTTGACTCCTAAGTCAATATACTCTAACATAGGTGACTTTGTCGCCGACCATTTCTAGATGAAGTTCTCGTGTGTTCTTTTCTGTGCTCTTGCATTTGTCTCATGCATATTTGTTTCCCCTTTATTCATCTAGATTTCTTTTCTGTTTCTTTTTGTTCTGCATTCCCTGCATCCAATTCGTTGCAAATCCTTCAGTTAATTCCTTGCAAATCCTTGTGAGATCTTACTTGTCTAGTGAGCTGAGGTGACAAGTGTTATCTCTGTGATGAACTCGGTCACACCGGTCTATTGTTTTCGGTCTAACCAAATCCTTTCGGTGCAACCGAAGCATAAAACTTGGCGTCACCGATTTCATAACAGGAAAGGCATTTTGCCACTTGTTCCTACATTCCTTTTGAACCAGCTCCACTCAATGAATCTTGTCCTCTACCAGCATCACATTCAACTTGCTGCTTTGTTCTGTGACTCAAGGACCAAACCCTTTCTTGACACAATCCAGAAGAACCCTTCTTGGAAGTTGATGTCAAAGGGGGAGAGAGATATCACATCAAAGCTTAATCATATCTATAGGGGGAGAGAATACTCAAGGGGAGAGAGAGTAATCATCAAGGACCCCAAATGCTTGGTGTTCAAGAGGAGAGAAGTCACATGTCTTCAAGAGGGGAAAGACATGTTCATATTTATTTGCTTGCATTAGATCTGTTTCTTTTCTTTGAGCTCTGATTTTCTGTTCCCTATCTTCTCCCAGTATCCTATGCTAGATTCAGGTGGAGCAAGACATCTAAGGGAAGGAAATCCTTGAATTCATTGCACATCTTTACCTTTGGGGACATGTCTATATTCAATGTGGTACTTAGTACTCACTCTACATGTCATCCCAGTCTTGGTTCTCTTGTGGTTTCTTTTGTTTGCTCTGGCTAGTAGGTGCATCTGTGTTACCTAACCTTGTTTACGCAGGTTCATTCCATCCTAAGCCAACTCAAGACCACAAGGTAAGTATATGCATCACAGCCATGTGTATAAGGAATTCTTGCTGATGTACATACTATTTGCAAGAAGTACTCATGAGCATGAAGGTACATTTCCCATATTCACATCTCTTGCTCTGATGCATATAGCCAAGATACATGTAAAACATTGCTTACTTTGTCATGCTTATGCATTCACTTGCTGCTATATTTCATACTTACATGATTGCATACATGTAGGGAGCCTATGCATGCTACATGTCTTTCCAAAGCTTTACTTGTTATTCTCTATATATTTATCTAAAGCTTTGATGTATGTTGTCATCAATTACCAAAAAGGGGGAGATTGAAAGCACAAGTGCTCCCTGGGTGGTTTTGGTAATTAATGTCAACATATCTGATGTTGGAATAATACTTTTACCTAGCATGTTTCAGATAAGTTCAATAATGGAGTGGCATGGACTAGAGGATGTGGAACCCCTTCAAGATGCTAAGGACAAAGGATTGGCTCAAGCTCAAAGCACAAGACTCTACATTTTCTATTTTAGTGATCCAAGATTACATTGAGTCTATAGGAAAATCCAATACTATCAAGAGGGGATGAGGTGTTGCTTAATGGCTTGCTTGCTCAAAGTGCTTAGTGATATGCTCCAAAGCCCTCAACCACTTTATCACATCCACATATGACCCAAACCAAAATTCAAACTCGGCCCCACCAATTCTTTCTATCGGGCGCCACCGAGTTCAGATGTCATAGTAACTACCACAAACCCTAGGCAAATCGGTCTCACCGATAGGGATCTCGGTCTCACCGAGATGGGATTGTAATCTCTCTGTGTATGTCCATTACCAAAATCGGTCCTACCGAGTTTGTGTAATCGGTCCTACCGAGATTACAATGCAAACTCTCTATTCCTCTTGGTAACATTTCGGTCCAACCGAGATGAGCGAATCAGTCCCACCGAGTTTGCCTGACCAACCCTCTGTGTGTCCATTACCAAAATCGGTCTCACCGAGTTTGTGTAATCAGTCTCACCGAGATTACGTTATGCCCTAACCGTAACCATATCGGTCCTACCGAGTTGCATGTCGGTCCCAACAAAAATCCTAACGGTCACATTATTTGCTATATCGGTTTGACCGAGTTTGACGATTCGGTCCCACCGAGATTGGTAAGTTGTGTGTAACGGTTAGATTTTGTGTGGAGGCTATATATACCCCTCCACCCACTCTTCATTCATGGAGAGAGCCATCAGAACATGCCTACACTTCCAACCTACATTTTCTGAGAGAGAACCACCTACACTTGTGTTGAGGCCAAGATATTCCACTCCTACCATATGAATCTTGATCTCTAGCCTTCCCCAAGTTGCTTTCCACTCAAATCTTCTTTCCACCAAATCCAAATCATGTGAGAGAGAGTTGAGTGTTGGGGAGACTATCATTTGAAGCACAAGAGCAAGGAGTTCATCATCAACACACCATTTTTTACTTCTTGGATAGTGGTGTCTCCTAGATTGGCTAGGTGTCACTTGGGAGCCTCCGACAAGATTGTGGAGTTGAACCAAGGAGTTTGTAAGGGCAAGGAGATCGCCTACTTCGTGAAGATCTACCCTAGTGAGGCAAGTCCTTCGTGGGCGACGGCCATGGTGGGATAGACAAGCTTGCTTCTTCGTGGACCCTTCGTGGGTGGACCCTCCGTGGACTCGCACAACTGTTACCCTTCATGGGTTGAAGTCTCCATCAACGTGGATGTACGATAGCACCACCTATCGGAACCACGACAAAAACATCCATGTCTCTAATTGCGTTTGCACACTCCAATCCCATCCCTTTACATTCTTGCAAGTTGCATGCTTTACTTTCCTCTGCTCATATACTCTTTACATGCTTGCTTGATATGTATTGTGATTGTTAAACTTGTGCCAAAACTCCATTTCAACTTAAAGAAATTAAAAACTGCAACTTTTCTCACTTAGTGTCTAATCACCCCCCCTCTAGACACCTCTTCTCGATCCTTTCAAAGTTCATGAAGTGGCCCTCCTCGTAAAGGATTAGCAATGCTTGGCCCCCTGGCTCATTTATTTTTGATGGCTCCGCCACTGCGTGCAACAGGGCACGTTCTCGCCCCCTCTCTCTAAATATCGATCTCGCACTTGTGCACTCCTTCATAGTCTCCCTCCACTCGGCCCCTCGCACCATCTTCTAGCCCCCACCGGATTTTGCCACATGTACAATCTAGCAGACTCCATGATTGAACTTAAGCATAATGCACAAACCTCAAAACAACAGTGGTTCTCCTTTGTTCTAGAATCTTCCGTGTCATAACTGCCCAAACTTTTTTTCTAGTTGATTTGCCATTATTTGTTTTTACTTTATGCTTTACAACACATAATTCCATGAATCACAAAATAGAATAAGGGCTTCTTTGATTCAAAGGATTCTCAAAGGAATTTTGGAGGATTCTAATCCTTAGGATTTTTTCCTATCTTGGTTGTTTGATTCGTAGGATTGTAAACCATAGGAATTTTTCCATATGATTCATTTGCACTAGATTTCATAGGAAACATCCCATCCACTCAAACCTCTTTGAAAGAATTCTGTGTTTTTTCTATGCACAGTCAAACACTCGTACAATCCTATAGGATTCAAGACGACATTCCACTCTAATCCCATGTTTTTTCCTATTCCCGCGTTTTGGGAATCCTACGAATCCAAGAGGCCCTAGCTTTTTTATAAAAACTAATTGATTTTGAATGAGATGAACTATAAGAATTAAATGAAGGTCTACATCAGGCATATATGACTCAGAGCTTACATGCTATAGTGTGGTATTTATTCATAATTTGGTTGCAAATCCTGATGCGTGCAATGCACGTGTACCTTACTAGTAATTCGAGTATGTGTAAAACACATAAATTAGAATTCCAATGGCATGCTACACAGTGTCTCTCTTACAGTTCATGAAGCCACGTGGCGCATGTGGAGGCGTTATCGCGACCTCCTTGTGTGGATTGATCACAGTGATGTGCTGCTGGTTCCAGGAGAATGTACTCGTCCTCCCTGAGCCACACTGGCGGTACATGCACGAAGCGAGAAGATGTGCACGCACGCGACGCACGCACTCATTCCCTTGAACACACACGCGGGTACATGGGCGGACGCAATTTTGTACGAAGATCCACCCCATGTGATAATTTGACGCGTGTAAAGTCCTTCACTTCATTGATGGTCAATTAATACAGCGCATGCAAATTGAGTGGACATGAGGGCAGAAGAAAGACATTACTACTCCACTGCGCGCATGCGAGTAGTTAAATCATGGGTTTCTAGTAGTACTTCCATTGGTCTCCTTCGTATTTGGTGCCAATTTTTGACAGTAACATAATATTTACGCATTTGAGCAGTGTAGTCTACTTGAAATTTATGTTCCACTAAACTCATCGGGAGCCGTTTCGGGCCTCGAAACCAAAACCATCAATTAATCTTTACCTTGTTCCCATCACATTTGAAAGTACTAGTGCTACAATTAAGTGCAAGCCTGCTCACACCTACTAGTACATACCAAACTTGAACGTGTTCCCACTATGCAGGTATTAGTACTAGTGCTAGTACTTAGGTTATAAAAGGGGGAACTACCTAACCGAAAATTACTCTACCTTTCCTTCTCATAAGTGCTTCTTCTTCGTCCGTCCTTGCCATGGCCGGTGAGCAGAGCTCTAGGTCGAGAACTACTCGTAACAAGGGAGCAGCAACCAAGGCTGTGGAAAAAAAAGAGGGCTCGCCTCCACGCAGAGACCTCGGAAGATCTCTCACGGGCAGGCGATGGATCCAGGAGCGCCCTAGCCGCGGAGGCGAACATGTCGAGCTGGCGGCGCTGGAGTCGTTATCCCTCGATGACATGCCCGATCAGCTCAATAAGCACCTCAATAAGCACAAGGAGTTCATCCACGGCTTGGTGGAGCTGCTGAAGGAGAGCCTCGACGACATGCCCGCTGAGCTCAATAAGCAGGGGGAGTTAACCGTTGGCTTGGTGATGCTGCTGAAGAAGAGCATTGCCTCGGAGAAGAAGGCGACCGGTGAAAACCTGCAACTTCAGGAAGACAAGGCGAAGCTCTGCCACGAGCTCGACCTGCTGAAGGAGAAGAACGCTGGCTGGAAGAAGCTGCATGAGAATAGTAGTTCCTCGATGAAGATGCTACAGGCCCTTGTCATGGAACAGAAGTAGGAGTTGGCGAAGCTCCACATCGAGCACCCGGCTGCTGTCAAGGTACGTAATGCGACCGCGAATAGATGATGAAGGCTCGCGTCGAGAAATCCTGCGTCATGGACAGAATTAAGAAGATGGCGGAGGAGACGCGTAAGGAGATGGAGGTCGTGGAGGCGATGAAGAAGCAGTTACGACTCCGCGGCGAATTAGATCATTTGGGGTGATAATCTTCCTTCTTCTTTTGCTCATGTGTTTCTTCTTTTGCTTCGGGTGTTTCACCGCACGTGTCATGTTCTCTGCGAGGCATGAATAGAACAATGCAAACAATGAGATGACTAGCAAATTAGATCATTTTTTATCACCATATGGCACTAGGCTGCCGTGTTCCATGCTCCTCCGTCGTAGTACTACTCCGGTGGAAAACTTGAGTATATTGCACGGTTCTTTGCTCCTCCTCAGGTCGTCGGCACATTTATACGAGCAGTCAAATCACAAGACCCTGCCTTCTAGCAGTAATGAGCCATCAAATCACAAAGGCCCTTGCCTCTCGTGAAAACGACCAAGCTAGACTGCCCCGCCCTCTAGCCTTTTAAAATATGTATACTTTTGTACAGTAGTAGTATCGATGGATTGCGCCATGGAGCAAAACTAACAAGATGAAATTAAAGAAAAAAGGTGGTACATATAGAGAGCGCTCTCCACCAAATTATGCATATAGTACTATTAAAGAAATAAAGAAATTAGCATACCTATTTAATTCTTGGGTTCTTATTATTTATGCCACTAGTTGTGTATCACTACTCAGTTTTGCCATTAGAAGTTACAACTACTCAAAAATGCCATCAATCTGTGAGATGCCTGCTCAAAAATGCAATTAGATATCTCAAAAATGCCATCGTTAAGTTAGATGTTTGCTCAAAAATGCCATTAGACATTGTTATTTTCACGTCAAACCCGTTGACCATGTTACATGACAAAAATAAGTCGATTCTCACAATGATAAGTGTGGCCCCGCTTGTGAAGAATAACCAAGCGAATAATTTTACAGGAAAATAAGAACGCTGTTGGGATCAAGTAGGCCCCACACTTTATTTTACTGTAGTGAGATAGAGGGAGAGCTGGCATGTTAGTCCATCGGTATTTATGTCATTATAACATGCAAAATATATTTGAGTCACAATAATGGTGTCTAGCACAACACACCCCTCAAATAAAACTAAGCACCCTGGAATCTTTGACAAAACTAAGCACCCTAAAATTCTTTGACAACTAAACTGATGGTTATATGATGTTGGCCATATATATTATTCATATATAATGTGAAGAAACGAGTGATAGTACTATACCAACTAAAAGATGAAATGTAAGAAATACTAGTATGTACGTACTGAAGAGTTAAAGTAACGAGAAGAAACATAACATAGTTCTGCTGGGGGCTCAGCACAGCACACCCCTCAAATTAAACTAAGCACACCTGAAATTAAACTATGCAACTAATCCGGTAGATGGTACATCTCCAACGTATCTATAATTTTTGATTATTCCATGCTATTATATTACGCTTTTGGATGTTTATGGGCTTTATTTTACACATTTATATCATTTTTCGGACTAACCTACTAACCGGAGGCCCAGCCTGTATTGCTGTTTTTTGCCTATTTCAGTATTTCGTAGAAAAGGACTATCAAACAGAGTCCAAACGGAATGAAACCTTCGGGAGCATGATTTTTGGAACGAGCATGATCCAGAGGACTTGGAGTGCAAGTCAAGAAGCAGCCAAGGCGGCCACGAGAGGGTAGGGCGCCCCCCCTATAGGGCGCGCCCCCTATCTTGTGGGCCCCTCGGGCGACCAACGACGTACTTCTTCCTCCTATATAAGCCTACATACCCCAAAAACATCCAGGGAGCCAATGAAACACAATTTCCACCGCCATCACCTTCTGTATCCGCGAGATCCCATCTTGGAGCCTTCGCCGGCGCTTCATCGGAGGGGGAATCGACCATGGAGGGCTTCTACATCAACACCATAGCCCCTCCGAGGAGTTGTGAGTAGTTTACCACAGACCTTCGGGTCCATAGTTATTAGCTAGATGGCTTCTTCTCTCTTTTTGGATCTCAATACAATGTTCTCCCCCTCTCTTGTGGAGATCTATTCGATGTAAACTCTTTTTGCGGTGTGTTTGTCGAGATCCGATGAATTGTGGGTTTATGATCAAGTTTATCTATGAGAAATATTTGAATCTCCTCTGAATTCTTTTATGTATGATTGAGTTATCTTTGCAAGTCTCTTCAAATTATAAGTTTGGTTTGGCCTACTAGATTGATCTTTCTTGCCATGGGAGAAGTGCTTAGCTTTGGGTTCAATCTTGCGGTGTCCTTACCCAGTGACAGAAAGGGTTGCAAGGCATGTATTGTATTGTTTCCATCTGTCGATGTACAAAAGTAGGGGCCCTGCTTTTGACCCCTCTACTTGTGCACGGGCAGTCAAAGCCTCCCGCCACAACCACGCATAACAGGACAGGAAAGGGAAGCCGAAGAGAAGCCGAAGCCACAAGGAAAATAGAGCAACGACAAGAACCAAGACCACAAAGGTCAGATAGGCATAGCAGGTTTCCCCGGCAAGGACCTTTGCCGGGGCAGCCTCAGCAGCCCCGGCAAGACCCTTGCCGGGGCCGCACGCCCACGCCATCCAAAGTGAGCCACCCTTGAGCCCACCAACGCTCGACAAACGCATTGGGACAAGGCTCGGGAGGTACTTCTGTGGTGGCAAGCTTATCTTTATGAAGACAAAGAATAGACAAGATCAAATGAGAATAGGAAGGCAACCACCGTCACCGAAGAAACCCACAAGACCCCCGGCAAGATCCTTGCGGGGAAGCCAGCGCGCCATGGCAAGACCCTTGCCGGGCCACCCGGCAAGACCCTCACCAAGCGCACCGGCAAGACCCTCGCCAAGCGCACCGGCAGGGCCACTGCCAGGCCCGAGCCAACCAAGTCTTCGCCACCGTTCGCATGCAGCTGTCGACCCAGCCAGCTGGACAGGCACCTGCATGGCAACATGTAGCTCCTCGTGGAGGCTCCACCACCGCGCCACCTCAGCTGCCTGCCTGCCTAGATGGCACCGCATGCATCGCTGGCCAGGGCGCGTGTCGAAGCGAAGAGGAGCGGCGACGGATGGGACGGGCCTCGCCCTCGTCCCCGATAAATCGAAGGGACGCCTAAGCCTCGCATTAAATGCGTCTTGTCCTGTAATACGAGCGATAAGCTCACAACGCTGTAGCACTTTCCACCTCCTGTGTGCCACTGTGGCAGCCCCTTTCACCTATAAAAGGAGGCCCATGGCACACGGAGAAAGGATTCGTCTCTTTGGAACCACACAACACCTAGAGCTAGTTCAAGAGCTCAAGAACACTAAATACATCCACCAAAGCAGGATCATAGGGTTTTACGCATCTTTGCGGCCCGAACGTGGGTAAATCCCTTTGTGTTAACCGCTAGTCCCGCTCTCCTCACGATCCCCGCGCCCCGCAACCATAGAAGGGATTCCAGTGATCCCATAGGCGTCGTTTCCCATCGCATCTTTGGCACGCCAGGTAGGAGGGCGCAATCGTGAGGATCTGGTCTAGCAGTTGACCTAGCTGTTCTTCACCGCCATGGCTCCTAAGAAGAAGCCGACCACGGCGATCGGTTCGTCCGGGACCGGGTTAGTACCGGCACGGACCGGTAGCGGGCCAGTCGTGGAGAAAACCCATGGCGCGGCCCGCGAACATCTACATCACCCTGATGGTCCCGGCCTGGCAAGTGGCGTCGTTCGCGCGCCAGGCGACGAGCCACCAGTCGCGGGCTCCGGAGGTGGAGTCGGGCCCCCCGCAGGCGGCGTGGGGCCCTCCAGGGGCGCCGTCGTCCCACCAGGTGGTGGCGCAGCAACCTCCAAGATGCCAACACCGGCGCCCACGGTGCGCTCCTCTCAGGTTGTGCGTGATGAGCGGAGTCACCCTGCCGGTGACCCCGCGCACCGCCCTAGGAAGAGTCCCGTGCGTCCATCACATGAAGAAGAGGGCCAGCATGCGCGCCGAGGTGCTGATGGAGGTGGCGAACGACTACGGAGCCGTGACGCAGCTCCTTCTAACGTGGTTAGGAGTCGAGGCGCATCACGGTCCACCCAACTTTCGCCGTCACCCACGCCAGCGGAAGCCCTAGCACGCTCGCAGCTGCTGCTCGATTTTCCTCCCGCCGCGGAGAAGCTTGACGAATGGAGGGCCACCGTCCGGAGCCTTGTCGGCATCACCAACAACGATGGGTTGCGGCCGGCTGGACCCGTCGGCCGTCGCTACACCGGGCTACCGCGTGCTAGCGGAGGCCATGCCGGTGGCGATGCAGCCACGGTGTACTCCCCACCTCCATCCCGACCGCCTCGGGCGTCGGTCCGTCACGGCGACGCTCATGAGGATGGTGTACTCCCCATCTCCATCGCGTTGTCCGACCCACGAACCAACCGCGATCAGCGCCAAGTCCTTCAGGAGCGGGCTCATGAGGATGCTTGAACTACAATCGAGCACCGATGTGACGCGCGCCACCAGTCGGACAAGCGGGCAAGGCCCGTTGCGGACCACCCAGCGCCTGGGGGCTACGGTGGCCTACCTTACGAGGTGGGTTGTCTGGCTTTCACCCATGAGCTGTGGCAGTTCCAATGGCCCTCCCATCGCACATTCAAGCCCGACGTTGGCGAGAAGTACAACGGCAAGACTCACCCGTCAGAGTTCCTCAGCATCTACACCATCACGATGCAGGCTGCTGGGGCCCGCGACGATAAGGTGCTTGCCAACTACTTCCCGTTGGCACTCAAGCCTAATGTTATGTCATGGTTGATGCACTTGCCGGTGGATTCCATCTCTTCTTGGACGGATCTGTGCCATGAGTTTGTTGGCGCCTTTACCGGAGGTCACCAAGCTCATGGCCAGGCGATTGATTTACACATCATCCCCTAGAAGGAAGGAGAAAACCTGCGCAAGTACATCCAAAGGTTCAGCTGGGTGCAATACAACATCCCCGACGCTAATCCTGCTGCCGTGATCAGTGCATTCCATCAGAACATGCACAATCGCAAGATGCGTGAAGAGCTAGCGATGAACAAAGTTAAGGATGTGGCCGAGCTCTATGTTTTGTCCGATCGATGCGCCCGTGCTAAGGAGGGAAAGAAGTACCCCGGTGAAGACGCCGGTGCAGAAACCGACTCCACGGATGACACCGCCACCCCTGCGAAGAAGGGCCGGCGCCGTAACAGGAAGCGCAGGAGCAAGACCGTGCTTGCCGTTGAGGGATCCGATGATACCGGCACCACCAAAAAACCCAAGGCAAGTGACCCCGGCAAGGAGGTTGCCGGGTGTGCCGCTTGTCGGGCCTTGGCCACCGCCGATAAGCCAGGAGGCTCCGACAAGCAGTATTGCAAGATCCACCGCACCAAGGGCCATGATCTCCAAAACTGCCGGCAGGTAGTGCTGCTCGCTGAGAAGCAGAAAGCCGAGTATGAGCGGTGGGACAAGGAGAAAGGCCCAGATGGTGCCGAGGGATCCGGCAAGAAGTGTGGCGGCCAATGAGGCCGCCGCGGCAAGGATAATCAGCAAGAGAGGCCCGCCCGGAGCAGCGACAAGAAGCAGGAAGACGATGATCATGACGAGGACGACGAGTCCGGCGACCACGAGTTTCAAAAAGACACAGAGGCCATGTGCGTCGATGGTGGCGCCTCGCTGCATACATCCCATCGCCAACTCAAGCAGTGGGCGCATGAGATCACAGCGGTGGAGCCATTGTTTGATGCACGGAAGCCACTGAAATGGTCCAGCACACCCATCATCTTCGACACCGAGGACCACCCTGACCGCACCACTTCAGTCGGGTGCTTGCAGTTGTTGGTTTCACCAACAATCTGCAACCTCAAGGTGACAAAGATGTTGGTTGACGGTGGGGCCGGCATGAACTTGATCTCGCCCGCTGTGGTCAGAAGGCTGCAGATCCTTGATGGAGACCTCGAGCAGACGGGTATGTTCCAAGGGGTTAACCCGGGGAGGAGCTAGCCAAAGGGAAAGATCATGCTGCCCATGACATTTGGAGGTGAGCTGAACCACAGAACAGAGAGGATTGTTTTCGATGTAGCCGAGATCCCCTTGCCTTACAACGGGATCCTCGGCCGCCCAGCGCTAGCCAAGTTCATGGTGGCTTCGCACTACGCCTACAACATGCTGAAGATGCCCGGGCCAATGAACATCATCACCGTCCCCTCCGACAAGAAATATGCGCTAATCTGCGCTGACCAACTCTACCGGGAAGCAGTTGCAGCAGCTGCCGCTAAGGCACCTGCTCCTGCCGATGGAGCCCCGGGAGAGAAGAAGACCGGCGAGACCCCTCGCGCCCACTCTGGCAAGCGCACCTCTTCGAGGTGTTGTGCTTCCATTGAGAATGTGCCAGAGAGCTCCGCCGGCAGGAGCAAGAAGTCTAGAGCCACGCCACCAGAGACCAAGAAGGTGCTCGTCAAGGAGGATGGCACGGGGGAAGCTTTTACGATAAGCTCCACCCAAGACGGCAAATAGGAAAGCGAGCTCGTCACCTTCTGCGGGCGAATGTCGATGTGTTTGCATGGCAGGCCTCCGACATCCCCGGCGTTCCCAGGGAGGTGATTGAGCACCACCTTGTTGTCTGTCCTCATGCGCGGCCCGTCAAGTAGAAGGTCAGGAAGCAAGCTCTGGAGAGGCAGGAGTTCATGATGGAGGAAATCAAAAATCTAGAGGCGGCAGGCTTGTTGAGAGGAGTACTCCATCCGACGTGGTTGGCCAATCCTGTAGTGGTGCGCAAGGCAAATGGGAAGTGGAGGCTGTGTATTGACTACACAGACATCAATAAGGCATGTCCAAAGGATCCCTTCCTGTTACCGTGCATCGACCAGATTGTTGACTCCATGGCTGGATGTGACCTGTTATCATTCCTTGACGCCTACTCGGGATACCACCAGATCTTCATGACGAAAGAAGACGAGGAAAAGACAACATTCATCACCCATGTGGTACGTATTGCTTTTTACGGATGCCTTTCGGGTTGAAGAGTGCTGGCTCAACCTTTGCAAGAGCAGTCCAAATTGGTTTTGAACCCCAGCTGCATAGAAATATGGAAGCTTATATGGATGACATAGTGGTCAAAACCAAGGACAAAGCAACACTTGTGCAAGATCTGGAGGAAACATTTGGGAACCTGCGCAAGATCAACCTCAAATTGAACCCTGAGAAGTGTGTCTTCGGTGTCCCGTCCGGCAAGCTTCTCGGGTTCTTTGTGTCCCAGCGCGGGATTGAAGCAAACCCAGATAAGATCAAGGCCATCGAGCAGATTGAGGCACCCAAACGGATCAAGGACGTGCGCCGGCTCACTGGTTGCGTTGCCGCCATGAGCCGGTTCATCTCCAAGTCCGCGGAGCGTGCCCTTCCTTTTTTCAAGATCTTGAAGAAGGCAGGGCCAGTGGAGTGGACCCCGGAGGCCGAGGCAGCGCTGTAGGATTTGAAGAGATACCTTTCCTCTACCCCAGTGTTGGTCACACCCAAACCACAAGAGCCGTTGCTGCTTTATCTAGCGGCAACAAATCAGGTGGTTAGTGCCGCACTAGTGGTGCAGAGAGAGGCCGATGAGAAGGCAGCGGCAGCGGCAGGGCCAACAGATGGCAAGCCGAAACCCTCTCCGGTAGGGCTCGCTCCCGGCAAGATCGAGTCCCCGGCAGGGGCTGACGCCAGCGTGACAGGACCCACGCAACCGGATGAAGAGGCGCAGAAGAAGAAAATGGTGTAGCACCAAGTGTATTTTGTCAGCTCCCTGTTGCACGGGGCTAAGTCGAGGTACTCAGGTGTGCAAAAGCTACTCTTCGACCTCCTTATGGCTTCGAGGAAGCTGTGCCACTACTTCCAAGCGCACAAGATCACGGTGGTCACCCGCCTCCCATTGCAACGAATACTACACAACCCAGATGCAATGGGGAGGATCGTGGAATGGGACCTAGAGCTGTCAAGTTTTGGTTTGAAGTTTGAAAGTACCTCAACAATTCAGAGCAGAGTCTTGGTGGAGTTTGTTGCGGAATGGACCTCGACACCCGACGAAGAGGTGCAGGAGACCACTCTCCCCGGCAAGGAAACAAGCCGCAACTGGATCATGTACTTTGATGGTGCCTTCTCGCTGCAGGGCGCCGGTGCTGGTGTGCTGCTTGTGGCGCCCACCGGAGAGCACCTCAAGTATGTCATCCAGATGCACTTCCGCCGGGAGATGTCAAACAACAACACCGCCGAGTACGAGGGTTTGCTTGTCGGTCTCAGGATAGCGGCAGACCTCAGAGTTAAGAATCTCATCGTCAGAGGCGACTCACAGATCGTCGTCAGGCAGATCAACAAAGATTATCAAAGCCCATTGATGGAAGCTTACGTAGATGAGGTGGGGAAACTGGAGGAGCGCTTTGACGGTATACAAGCGGAGCATGTCCCTCGGGCGGAGAACGACATGGCCAACTACCTGTCAAAGTGCGCTGCCCTCAAGCTACCCGTGGAACCAGGTACTTTTGTGCTTCAGTTAACCCAACCATCCGTTGAGCCGTCGACCGGGCAAAGCAAGCGGAGGAAGCTAGGCCCCGGCAAGTACTTCCCCACCGAGTTCCTGGGAGGCGCCGGCAAAGATGTTGCCGTGGATGCAGATCCTGCCGCGAGGCAACCGACTCCGGCAGGACCTCAGGTCATGGCCGTGGAGGCGGCCGCTCCCATGGCAGAAGAGATGCCTTTGGTCCTTGCCGTCGAGCCACAGGCTTCGGCATGGGCACAACACACTGTCCGATTCCTTTAAAAAGGAGAGCTTCCTGAGGAGCAGGAAGAGGCAGAAAGAGTAGCCCGCCGGTCTGCTCTGTACCAATTCGTTGATAACGTATTGTATAGCTGAAGAACGAATGGGGTGAAATTGATGTGCATCTCCCAGGAGGAAGGACTAAAGTTGTTGGTAGAGATACATGGAGGCATATGTGGCTCCCACATAGGGTCGAGGGCCCTTGCCGGCAAGGACTTCCGGCAAGGTTTCTTCTGGCCCACCACCCTCCAGGATGCGACGGCACTAGTAACCAAGTGTGAAGCGTGCTAGTTCCATTCAAAGAAGCTCCATAAACCAGCTGAAGCCCTTCAAACTATTCCTCTCTCCTGGCCCTTCTCGGTCTAGGGGGCTCGACATATTGGGCCCTTTCCCTCGTGCTGTCGGGGGCTTTGAGTACTTGTACGTCACAATCGACAAGTTCACAAAGTGGCCAGAGGTGGAGGTAGTACGGAAGGTGACAGCACAGTCAGCCATCAAGTTTTTCAAGGGACTAGTGTGTCGTTTTGGGGTGCCCAACAGGATCATCACCGACAATGGCACACAGTTCACGAGCCACGCCTTCATGCAATACATTGAGGATCTCGACAGCAGGGTCTGTTTTGCTTCCGTGGCACATCCATGCAGCAACGGCCAAGCGAAGAGAGCAAATGCTGAAGTCCTGCGAGGCTTAAGGACGAAGACTTTTGACAGGCTGCGCAAGAGTGGAAGGCACTGGATTGATGAGTTGCCGGCGGTCCTTTGGTCGATCAGAACGACTCCAAACCGAGCCACCGGCCAGACACCCTTTGCCCTGGTTTATGGGGCAGAAGCAGTTCTCCCCACGGAACTCATATACGGGTCACGTCGAGTGCTCGCTTATGATGAGCTTGAGCAAGAGCAATTGCGGCAAGATGACGCGACGCTCCTTGAGGAAGATCGTCTCCGGGCGGCTGTGAGAGCAGCATGCTACCAGAAAGCTTTGCGCCGCTACCATAGCCGCAAGGTTCATGCCGGGAGCTTTGAGGAAGGCGACCTTGTTCTTTGGCACGTTCAGTCGGCCAAGAATTCTAGCAAGTTGATGCCGAAGTGGGAAGGCCCTTATCGGGTAACATGAGTCACCAGGCCCGGCGCAGTCCGACTGGAGACCGAAGATGCCATTCCAGTGAGCAACTCCTGGAACATCGAGCATCTTCGCAAGTTTTACCCATAAGGCACGGCTACCGGGCCTCCCGACAAGCCACCCTTTTGTACAGGCCTTGGCGGCAAGGCATGTAACCCTTTGTACAAAGCCAGGCGCAGACCTTGAGCATAAATAAAAGAAGCGTTGGCGCCCTAAGTTATAGCATGCATGCTAGGTTGAGTCTCTTCCTTGGTTAGGGTTGTTAGAGCTTAGCGGCGGCTAACCCCTAGCTTAGAGGTCAATTGCGCGTCTCTCTGTTCTTCTCTATCTTCTTTGGTTTGCAGGGCACATAAGTATTCTTGCCGAGCCGTTCTGGAAGAAAGGGAACGGACCAGCGTCCGGACCCCGGCAAGCCAGAGTTGCCGGGGGCTGCAAGAACAAAGATCCATCCGCGGCAAGCCAAGGTTGCTGGGGGCTGCAGATCCAGATAAGTTCTCTATCCTCTATCGTGCATTTCGTTATGGACTGGGATACGTGAAACCCCGTTCTATCTCTGAGATACCATGCTCCCCCTTTTCGGCACCCAAGGATTATCCCCTGGGTCTAGATTTTGTCGTAGCTGCGGCAGCAAAGAAGAGGTACGAGGGGCCTAAGCCCACCTCATCCCTGCCTCCGCCAAGGGCGTGAGAAAGGTCGAGCGAAGTGGGGAAACAGCAAGGCCTGTTGCCAGGCGAGAAAACATTTGTCTTAAAGATAATAAGGATTCACTCCTTGTCGTGGGTTCCTCCCGCGAACAAAAATCCCGAAAAACATCCCTTTTTCATTAAAAACATCCCGTACAAGTACAGTCCATACGAAATGAAAAACATGAACAAGGAGGTTACAATTTCGAAAGTTAACAAAGGCCCGAGGGCTTACAAGACTAAAAAGATATAAGGTGCCCATAATCCCTTTCTTGTCCCTCTCCTCAGGAAATGGAACAAGAAAGCAGAAGGGCAAAAGGGGCGCCTAGGCGAGCTACGAGTGGCAAAAGACACCAAGAGAACATCTCGGTGGCCGTCCAAGGGCTGGATGGTGATGGCGGCGCCGGAGGCAGAGCTCGAAGACAAGGCGGTAGGACGTCAACACGCGACGAAGGTGTCGGTGCCCGCGTACTCCGACTTGACGGCCTTGCCACCCGCCCTCTTCCTCTTTCGCAGCCTCCCTACGACAGCCGCCCAAGGAGACGACCCCAAGAAGTTCAAGGAGCCGGCGACACGGATGATGGGGTCACCGGTGCCGCCCAGAGCGGTGCCCAACACCTAGTCGGACCCATCATCCTGTCGCCCGCTGCCCTCGTCATCGATGCCGTTGTCTTCCTCGCCACTCTCGCTTGAGGAGGAATCTTCATCATCGGAGGAGCTCTCCACGCAGCACCTCACGCGGGTCCCGAAGTGCCCGAAGATCTTGACGGAGAGGAGGCCACCCTCCATTAATTTGAAATGGAGATTGAGCCCATCCGTCAAGCTGTGGAGGCGAGCGAAGGTCTTCCACCCTCAGTGAAGATACATGACGTGAGGGGCGGGGAACTTGATGTCGGCCCATGTGCCACTGTTCCCACAACCCCTCATGTGCAGCCGCAGCACCTGCGGCAGATCCAGCTCCATCTCCCATGCAAATGGAGTCGGGAGGCGAAGGTGACAGCGTGGTGGATGGCGTAGCCTAACGTAGAATTCGCAGGGGTTGTCCCCAGCATGGCCCTCCATCGGAGGAGGGGCTGCTGGAGGAGGCGAGGCTGATCTGTCGCCCCGTCCTCCTATCCCTCGGGCACCACGACGGCCTCGACCTCTCCCCCTCCCCTTCCTCTAGCGGCCGGCTCCGCCACTACAAGCTCATGGGGAGGAGCGATGCGCTGTCTGGCCGAAACCCTCGCCGCCAACGATGAAGCGTCGCCACGCCCCCTCGCCATGGCAAAAGAAGAAAGGAAGCAGGAATGGGGAGAAGAAGATGGCGAGAGGTTGAGGGGCACCGTTCCTCCCGCTCCCCTCTTTATAAAGGGGCGGGGGCGAGGCTTGACCGCCTCCTCTCGGCCAATCCGGCCTCTTGAAGTGACAGCAAGCGGGGTCGTCGGCCGCCCTCCCTGCTCCATTGAAGGCTCATGGGAATCGACCCGCACACGCGCGACTACCCACGTCCTGTGCGCCTGCCATTCGCTCTGCGTTATGCACGCAGCGAACATGGTGCAAGGGGCGGGCGTAGTGGGACGCAAGGAATGATGGTTCCCAAGCGAGGGCAGTAAATGGGAGGCGGCCCTGCAGTCTCGAAGAGACATGCAAGCCGCCTCTTTACTGTCCACCACAAGGTGATGCCAGCATGCCCACGTCATGCGCGCGCACGACCCCCACGTCGCGCGTTCAACGCGGGTCGTGGGGAAGCGCGGTGGACGGAACAGTGGGTGCGGTAAAAATCCACCCTAACTGCCCGCGCACCATTCTGGGCCTGGTCCAACAACGTGCTGCGCTTATGTGTGGCCCAGGCCCGGGGGCTCCTGTCGGTGTACAAAAGTGGGGGCCTTGCTTCTGACCCCTCTACTTATGCACGGGCAGTCAGAGCCTCCCGCCATGACCACGCATAACAGGACAGGAAAGGGAAGCCGAAGAGAAGCCAAAGCCACAAGGAAAATAGAGCAACGACAAGAACCAAGACCACAAAGGTCAGATAGGCATAGCAGGTTTCCCCGGCAAGGACCTTTGCCGGGGTAGCCTCAGCAGCCCCGGCAAGACCCTTGCCGGGGCAGCACGCCCACGCCAGCCAAAGTGAGCCACCCTTGAGCCCACCAACGCTCGACAAACGCATTGGGACAAGGCTCGGGATGCACTTCTATGGTGGCATGCAGATCTTTGTGAAGACAAAGAATAGACAAGATCAAATGAGGATAGGAAGGCAACCACCCTCACAGAAGAAACCCGCAAGACCCCCAGCACGATCCTTGCCGGGGAAGCCAGCGCGCCACGGCAAGACCCTTGCCGGGCCACCCGGCAAGACCCTCGCCAAGTGCACCGGCAAGGCCACTGCCAGGCCCGAGCCAACCAAGTCTTTGCCACCGTTCGCATGCAGCTGTCGACCCAGCAAGCTGGGCAGGCACCTACGTGGCAACATGCAGCTCCTCGTGAGGCTCCACCACCGCGCCACCTCAGCTGCCTACCTGCCTACATGGCACCGCATGCATCGCTGGCCAAAGCGCATGTCGAAGCAAAGAGGAGCGGCGACGGACGGGACGGGCCTCGCCCCCGCCCCCGATAAAGCGAAGGGACACCTAAGCCTCACATTAAATGTGTCTTGTCCTGTAGTATGAGCGATAAGCTCGCAACGCTGTAGCACTTTCCACCTCCTGTGTGCCACTGTGGCAGCCCCTTTCGCCTATAAAAGGAGGCCCATGGCACACGGAGAAAGGATTCGGCTCTTTGGAACCACACATCACCTAGAGCTAGTTCAAGAGCTCAAGAACACTAAATACATCCACCAAAGCAGGATCGTATGGTTTTACGCATCTTTGCGGCCCAAACCTGGGTAAATCCCTTTGTGTTAACCGCTAGTCCCGCTCTCCTCACGATCCCCATGCCCCGCAACCGTAGAAGGGATTCCAGTGATCCCATAGGTGTCGTTTCTCACCGACACCATCGAGGATAAAAAGATGGGGTTTATATCATATTGCATGAGTTTATCCCTCTACATCATGTCATCTTGCTTAATGTGTTGCTCTGTTCTTATGAACTTAATACTCTAGATGCAGGCAGGAGTCGGTCGATGTGTGGAGTAATAGTAGTAGATGCAGGCAGGAGTCGGTCTACTTGTCACGGACGTGATGCCTATATACATGATCATGCCTACATAATCTCATAATTATTCGCTTTTCTATCAATTGCTCGACAGTAATTTTTTCACCCACCGTAATACTTATGCTATCTTGAGAGAAGCCACTAGGGAAACCTATGGCCCCCGGGTCTATCTCTTATCATATTTGCTTCCAATCTACTTTTATTTGCATCTTTACTTTTTGCATCTATATTATAAAATACCAAAAATATATTTATCTTACCATACTATCTCTATTAGATCTCAGTTTTGCAAGTGGCTGTGAAGGGATTGACAAGCCCTTTATTGTGTTGGTTGTGAGTTCTTTGTTTGTTTGTGTAGGTGTGTGGGACTTTTGAGGAGCCTCCTACTGGATTGATACCTTGGTTCTCAAAAACTGAGGGAAATACTTATGCTACTATTGCTGCATCACCCTTTCCTCTTCAAGGAAAACCAACGCAAGCTCAATACGTAGCAAGAAGGATTTCTGGCGCTGTTGCCGGGGAGGTCTTCGCTCATGTCAATACATACCAAGTACCCATCACAAACTCATCTACCTCGCATTTACATTATTTTCCATTTTCCTCTCGTTTTCCTCACCCCCACTTCACCCTTGCCGTTTTATTCGCCCTCTCTTTCCCAATCTCCTCCTCTCTTTTCGCTTTCCTTTTTCTGTTGCTTGTGTGTTGGATTACTTGTCGCCATGGCGCAAGATAATACCAAATATACCAATAATAATGATTTCCTTAGTACTCCGATTGCTCCTCTTAATGATGTTGAGTCTTGTGAAATCAATACTGCTTTGCTGAATCTTGTTATGAATGATCAATTCGCCGGCCTTCCTAGTGAAGATGCCGCTACTCATCTAAACAACTTTGTTGATTTGTGTGATATGCAAAAGAAGAAAGATACGGATAACGATATTGTTAAATTGAAGTTATTTCTGTTTCCACTTAGAGATCGTGCTAAAGCTTGGTTTTCGTCTTTGCCTAAAAATAGTATTGATTCTTGGAACAAGTGCAAAGATGCTTTTATCTCTAAGTATTTTCCTCCCGCTAAGATCATCACTCTTAGGAACGATATTATGAATTTTAAACAACTTGTTCATGAGCATGTTGCCCAATCTTGGGAAAGAATGAAATTGATGATTCGCAATTGCCCTACTCATGGTTTGAATTTATGGATGATCATACAAAAATTTTATGCCGGTTTGAACTTTGCTTCTAGAAATCTCTTAGATTCGGCCGCGGGAGGCACATTTATGGAAATCACGTTAGGAGATGCTACAAAACTTCTTGATAATATTATGGCTAATTATTCTCAATGGCACACCGAAAGATCTTCTAGTAAAAAAGTGCATGCTATAGAAGAAATCAATGTTTTGAGTGGAAAGATGGATGAACTTATGAAATTGTTTGCTACTAAAAATACTCCTCTTGATCCCAATGATATGCCTTTGTCTACTTTGATTGAGAATAATAATGAATCTATGGATGTGAATTTTGTTGGTAGGAATAGTTTTGGAAACAATGCTTATAGAGGAAACTTTAATGCTAGACTGTTCCCTAGTAATTCCTCTAATAATTATGGAAATTCCTATAATAATTCTTATTGTAATTTTAATAATATGCCCTCTGATTTTGAGAATAGTGTGAAATAATTTATGATCTCTCAAAAGAATTTTAATGCTTTGCTTGAAGAAAAATTGCTCAAAGTTGATGATTTGGCTAGGAATGTTGATAGACTTTCGCTTGATGTTGATTCTCTTAAACTTAGATCTTCTCCTCCTAAGCATGATATCAATGAGTCTCTCAAAGTAATGAGAATTTCCATTGATGAGTGCAAGGAAAGAACCGCTAGATTGTGTGCTAAGAAAGATAGCTTTATAAAGGCGTGTTCTTCTAGTTTCCATGAAAATAATGATGAGGATCTTAAAGTTATTGATGCGTCTCCTATTAGATCTTTGTTTTGCAATATGAATCTTGATAATTATGGGACTGATGATGAGTCAACTTTACCTAGAAGGCGTCCCAAGAATTCGGAGTTTTTAGATCTTGATGCTAAATTTGGTAAAAGTGGGATTGGAGAGGTTATGACTTTAAATAGCATTGAACCCACTATCTCATATTTCAAGGAATTTGATTATGATAATTGTTCTTTAGAAGGTTGTATTTCCTTGTTGCAATCCGTTGTTAATTCTGCTCATGCTTATATTCAAAATAAAGCTTTTACCAAACATATCGTTGATGCCTTGATGCAATCTTATGATGAAAAACTTAATTTGGAAGTTTCTATACCTAGAAAACTTAATGATGAGTCGGAACCTACTATAAAGATTAGAATTAAAGATCATGAGTGTTTTGCTTTGTGTGATTTGGGTGCTAGTGTTTCCACGATTCCGAAAACTTTATGTGATATTCTAGGTTTCCATGATCTTGATGATTGCTCTTTAAATTTGCACCTTGCGGATTCCACCATTAAAAAGCCAATGGGAAGGATCAATGATGTTCTCATTGTTGCAAATAGAAATTTGGTGCCCGTAGATTTTATCGTTCTTGATATAGATTGCAATCTTTCTTGCCCTATTATTCTTGGTAGACCTTTCCTTAGAACGATTGGCGCGATTATTGATATGAAGGAAGGGAATATTAGATTCCAATTTACATTAAAGAAAGGCATGTAGCACTTTCCAAGAAAGGAAGTCAAATTACCTTATGAATCTATCAAGCGGGCTACTTATGAATTGAGTGCCAAAGATGGCACTACTTAGATCTATCTTCGCTTTTATGCCTAGCTAGGGGCGTTAAACGATAGCGCTAGTTGGGAGGCAACCCAATTTTCTTTGTGTTTTTTGTTTTTGTTCCTGTTTAGTAATAAATCTTGCATCTACCTTCTGTTTAGATGTGTTTTTATCTTTTAATTAGTGTTTGTGCCAAGTAGAACCTATAGGATAACCTATGATGATAGTTGATTTGATTCTGCTGAAAAACAGAAACTTTGCACGCACGAACTTAGTTTTGTTAAATCACAGAAACGTGATTTTGCGTTGATTATTCTTTATTCTGATCAATAGACAAATTTTCCAGGACTTCCTATTTTGGTAGGAGTTTTAGAGTTCCAGAAGTTTCCGTTAGTTACAGATTGCTACAGATTGTTCTGTTTTTGACAGATTCTGTTTTTCGTGTGTTGTTTGCTTATTTTGATGCATCTATGGCTAGTAAAATAGTTTATAAACCATAGAGAAGTTGGAATACAGTAGGTTTAACACCAAAATAAATAAAGAATGAGTTCATTACAGTACCTTATGTGGTGGTTTTGTTTTCTTTCACTAACGGAGCTTATAAGATTTCCTGTTGAGTTTTGTGTTGTGAAGTTTTCAAGTTTTGGGTAAAGCTTTTATGGACTATGGAATAAGTGGTGGTAAAAGCCTAAGCTTGGGGATGCCCATGGCACCCCAAGATATTCAAGGATAGCCAAAAGCCTAAGCTTGGGGATGCCCCGGGAAGGCATCCCCTCTTTCGTCTTCGTTCATTGGTAACTTTACTTGGAGCTATATTTTTATTCGCCACATGATATGTGTTTTGCTTGGAGCGTCGTGTACTATATTAGTCTTTGCTTTTTAGTTTACCGCAATCATCCTTGCTGTACACACCTTTTGGGAGAAGCCGACTTGATTAGAATTTTCTAGAATACTCTATGTGCTTCACTTATATCTTTTGAGCTTGATAGTTTTTGCTCTAGTGCTTCACTTATATTTTTAGCACGGTGGTGACTTAATTTTGAAGAAATTGCTAGTATCTCATGCTTCACTTATATCTTTTTGAGAGTCTTTTAGAACAGCATGGTATTTGCTATGGTTACAAAGTTGGTCCTAGAATGATGAGCATCCAAGTTGGGTATAATAAAAACTATCATAGAAAAGAATTGGATGCTATGATCAATTTGATGCTTGATAATTGTGTTGAGATATGGAGGTAGTGATATTAGAGTCATGCTAGTTGAGGTGATCATGAAAAGTACTTGTGTTGGGGTTTGTGATTCTCGTAGCATGCACGTATAGTGAACCGCTTTGTGATGAAGTTGGAGCACAATTTTATTTATTGATTGTCTTCCTTATGAGTGGCGGTCGAGGATGAGCGAAGGTCTTTTCCTACCAATCTATCCCCCTAGGAGCATGCGTGTAGTACTTTTGTTTTTGATGACTTCTAGATTTTTGCAACAAGTACATGAGTTCTTTTGACTAATGTTGAGTCCATGGATTATACGCACCTCACCCTTCCACCATTGCTAGCCTCTCTTGTGCCGCGCAACTTTCGCCGGTACCATACACCCACCATATACCTTCCTCAAAACAGCCACCATACCTACCTATTATGGCATTTCCATAGCCATTCCGAGATATATTGCCATGCAGCTTTCCACCGCTCCGTTTATATGACACGCATTACTTTTGTCATATTGCTCTTGGCATGATCATGTAGTTGACATCGTATTTGTGGCAGCCACCTTCATAATTTTCATACATGTCGCTCTTGATTCATTGCATATCCCGGTACACCGCCGGAGGCATTCATATAGAGTCATATATTGTTCTACCTTTGAGTTGTAATTCTTGAGTTGTAAATCCATAAAAGTGTGATGATCTTCATTATTAGAGCATTGTCCTAGTGAGGAAAGGATGATGAAGACTATGATTCCCCCACAAGTCGGGATGAGACTTCGGACTTTACAAAAAAAAGAGAGAAAGGCCAAAAAGAAAAAGAAAAGAAAGGCCAAAGAAGAAGAAAGAAAAAGAAAAAAAGAAAAAGAAAAAAAAGAGAAAAAGAAAAAAGGAAAAAAATAAAATGAGAGAAAAAGATAGAAGGGACAATGCTACTATCTCTTTTTCCACACTTGTGCTTCAAAGTAGCACCATGATCTTCATGATAGAGAGTCTCATATGTTGTCACTTTCATATACTAGTGGGAATTTTTCATTATAGAACTTGGCTTGTATATTCCAATGATGGGCTTCCTCAAAATGCCCTAGGTCTTCGTGAGCAAGTGAGTTGGATGCACACCCACTTAGTTTCTTTTGTTGAGCTTTCATATATTTATAGCTCTAGTGCATCCATTCCATGGCAATCCCTACTCACTCACATTGATATCTATTAATGGGCATCTCAATAGCCCGTTGATATGCCTAGTTGATGTGAGACTATCTTATCCTTTTTTGTCTTCTCCACAACCACCATTCTATTCCACATATAGTGTTATGTCCATGGCTCACGCTCATGTATTGCATGAAAGTTGAAAGAGTTTGAGATTATTAAAGTATGAAACAATTGTCTGGCTTGTCATCAGGGTTGTGCATGATTAAATACTTTGTGTGATGAAGATATAGCAACAGCCAGACTATATGATTTTGTAGGGATAACTTTCTTTGGCCATGTTATTTTGAGAAGACATGATTACTTTGATTAGTATGCTTGAAGTATCACCATTTTCATGTTAATATGAACTTTTATTTTGTATCATTTGGATCTGAACATTCATGCCACAATAAAGAAAATTACATTGAGAATTATGCTAGGTAGCATTCCACATCAAAAAATTTGTTTTTATCATTTACCTACTCGAGGATGAGCAGGAATTAAGCTTGGGGATGCTTGATACGTCTCCAACATATCTATAATTTTTCATTGTTCCATGTTATTATATTACCCCTTTCGGATGTTTATGGGCTTTATTTTACACATTTATATCATTTTGGGGACTAACCTACTAACCGGAGGCCCAGCCCGTATTGCTGTTTTTTTGCCTATTTCAGTATTTCGAAGAAAAGGAATATCAAACGGAGTCCAAACGAATGAAACCTTCGGGAGCGTGATTTTTGGAACGAACGTGATCCAGAGTACTTGGAGTGCAAGTCAAGAAGCATCCGAGGCGACCACGAGAGGGTAGGGTGCCCCCCCTATAGGGCGCGCCCCTTGTCTCGTGGGCCCCTCGGACGGCCACCGACATACTTCTTCCTCCTATATAAGCCTACATACCCCGAAAACATCCAGGGAGCCAAAGAAACACAATTTCCACCGTTGTAACCTTCTATATCCGCGAGATCCCATCTTGGAGCCTTCGCCGGTGCTTCGCCGGAGGGGGAATCGACCATGGAGGGCTTCTACATCAACACCATAGCCCCTCCGATGAGTTGTGAGTAGTTTACCACAGACCTTCGGGCCCATAGTTATTAGCTAGATGGCTTCTTCTCTCTTTTTGGATCTCAATACAATGTTCTCCCCCTCTCTTGTGGAGATCTATTCGATGTAAACTCTTTTTGCGGTGTGTTTGTCGAGATCCGATGAATTGTGGGTTTATGATCAAGTTTATCTATGAGAAACATTTGAATCTCCTCTTAATTCTTTTATGTATGATTGAGTTATCTTTGCAAGTCTCTTCGAATTATGAGTTTGGTTTGGCCTACTAGATTGATCTTTCTTGCCATGGGAGAAGTGCTTAGCTTTGGGTTTAATCTTGCGGTGTCCTTACCCAGTGACAGAAAGGGTTGCAAGGCACGTATTGTATTGTTCCCATTGAGGATAAAAAGATGACGTTTATATCATATTGCATGAGTTTATCCCTCTACATCATGTCATCTTGCTTAATGCGTTACTCTGTTCTTATGAACTTAATACTCTAGATGCAGGCAGGAGTCGGTCGATCTGTGGAGTAATAGTAGTACATGCAGGCAGGAGTCGGTCTACTTGCCACGGACATGATGCCTATATACATGATCATGCCTAGATAATCTCATAATTATTCGCTTTTCTATCAATTGCTCGACAGTAATTTGTTCACCCACTGTAATACTTATGCTATCTTGAGAGAAGCCACTAGTGAAACCTATGGCCCCGGATCTATCTCTTATCATATTTGCTTCCAATCTACTTTTATTTGCATCCTTACTTTTTGCATCTATATTATAAAATACCAAAAATATATTTATCTTATCATACTATCTCTATCAGATATCACTGCCGTGAAGGGATTGACAACCCCTTTATTGCATTCGTTGCGAGTTCTTTGTTTGTTTGTGTAGGTGCGTGGGACTTTTGAGGAGCCTCCTACTGGATTGATACCTTGGTTCTCAAAACTGAGGGAAATACTTACGCAACTATTGCTGCATCACCCTTTCCTCTTCAAGGAAAACCAACGCAAGCTCAAGACGTAGTAGTAGACACTGCATTAGAACCACCATGAGCAACGACACTGCCACCTTACTCGAAGTCCTCGTCCACGTCCTCGACTTCGTCCTTGTCCCTCTTCCTCTTGGCTGATACTTCTTTGCTTGAACCGCACACTTGGCTCTTGCTCTTCATCCAACCCTTGTAGATATTGAAACAAAGGTAGCCGTCCATTGTAGCATAGTGGATGTGGTCTATATCTAGTACATTCCACTACTATGCATGATGATGAAACGTGTGCGGAGGTTTCTCTAGTTTACCATACGAAGGATGAACCATGGCTCCTGCCAGGGTCAACATTGAAGGCTGACCACGGGAGGGCAGCAGCCGATTCTTCTAGAGGTCGAAGGGGTTGCCTACAACAAGGCCTATTCGACCCAGGACTCTTTTGTCATTCGTAAAGTCTACAGTAACGAATTTGACTAGGCCGCTCTTGAGGAAGTTCTTAAATTCCTCGCACTCAACATCGACATGGCATATGTGGTAGACCAAGCATAAGTCATGCACACAAACCTGGATCATGGCGGGCTTCTTCTTCTCTTCCTTCTTTAGATCCTTCTCTTGTCCCAGGACTGTGTTGTACTCAACATCTAGCCCGGCGACCCACTCATCATTTGAGTTTTCGAACATGCGTCTGAAGCGAGCAAGGCATCCTTTCATCGTCGCGGAAGAACGGGTGTAGATGACGTCGAACTCATCGCCGGTGATGGTTCTAACCTTGTACTCACCGCCGGTCATGGAGATTTGGGACACCATAGATTTGGGAGGAGGTTTAGGATTAGTGGAACTGCCATAATGTGAAAGGACGGGACAACTAGAAGCGAACTTCCGTAATGTTAAAGGACATCCGGGGACGAGTAGGAGCGAACTGCCAGCGGTTTTTCAATTGTAAAAATGTTGCATGGGGTGTGCGAACGACAGGGTAGTGGCTTTCCTAGTGGATAAATGGATTCATGCACAGTACTATGGGGGCCCAATTAGATGTCATGTCTACTCAATGCCCAATTAAATGGCTTTCAATGTCATGTCAAGCATCGGGAAAATTACAGGTGATACGAAGCTTTCCATTCTCCCATGATACGAGCTTTTGAGAGCCCTTGGATCTGAGATCGAACGGTTGCATGGCGTGATTCTAGACCTATGGGTGAATATCCTATCCTGGAGGTTTTTCTGCAAATTTTTAGCAACTTAGCATGCGACCATTCGGTCTCAGATCCAAGGGCTGTCAGCAGCCCGTATCATGCTCGCGCCTACCATGACCATCGCCTCGCTCGCGCGGTCGCGCCCTTGGAGATTTAACACGGTGTGTTAGGCTATCTGCATGTCATACATAGTCATCTCTTAGTCACTCATACTACAATAAGGTTAGCTATGAGGTTGGCCATAAGAGTTTTTTTACTTCTCTATCTCTTTCTTCGTAGTATTTATTTCATTTGCCAAGGAGTGACCTCTTCCAATGAAATGGTGCTTACATGAGGTGCTAAGGGCATTAAATGGCTTAGCAATCAAGTCCCCAATGCATAGGTGCTTAGTTTTTTGTTGCTAAGTTTGCTTCATTTAATTAGCTATAGACTCAAAATTGTCTTTTCACCTAGGTACACGCGCTTAGCACCATTTCTTCCTTGGGTCACCAAACTAGTCTCTCTCTTCTTAATTTACTTGCCACATCAGACTTTATGCCTATGTGGCCAGCTTAGCACCTGTAGGAGCAAGTAAGTACAATAGTGATCTATAAGTCCGCTTTACATGGCATTTTTGCATATGTGGAGGAAAGAGGCAAGGAAAAACTGGAGGAGTGGGCTGTCATGCAAAAGCTAGCCTCTAGGGTGTGTTTGGTAGGGTGTATGAAGGGTGCATGAGCCCAAGAGTTCCCTTCTCGACCCACTTTTGGGTGTTTGGTAGAGTGTATGGAGGGTGCATGAGTCCACACTAGCTTAGCACAAATACACTAGAAGCATGCATGAAGAGGGGTGTTGAGTTGAGCATGCATGAACAGGGAACAACTATGCTGAGACGAAAATGCAACCAAACACACCCTACATGGTGGAGCATTGGGAGAGGCACCTGTATGGAGGTGGTCAGGAATCGGGAGACTCACGCCGGTCATAGCGCCGCAATTAAAATGATAATGGAAAGTCAAATCATGGGGCCCCACCTGTCCAGCAGTAACTCGCTGTCAAATCACATAGCCCTACGTTTGCAGCAGCCTACTCCCTCATCTTCTCGTGTCTCCGTCGAACCGACTAGGCAGAACTGCCCCGCCTACCGCGTAGGAAAAGCCCCGCCCTTGACTTTTAAATAGTACAGTATACTAATTTTGTATCCATGGATTGTGCCATGGAGCAAAGCCTCAAGAAAACAGCGGTACACATGTACAGAGTATACAACACGCCCGTCGCGTTCGCGTCACACCCCAGACGGTCGGTCGGTCGGTCGGTCTGGCACACCGCTCTTCGAATGAAAAGCGCGTCATATTGCATTTGCCCACACATGTGGGACCACAATTGAGAACCGACCATAGGCACACTCCCCGGCCCCGCAAGTCGGGTGAGTTAGTAGAACAGAGAGATGAGTGATACTACTAGAGAAGTGTTGTACATACGTTGGTGCCTGGACAATCCCTGCAAGACACCGAAGATCAGTTTGTCCATGCATGTGACCAGACTCCAGCAGACACGCCTGGATTGGCTATCGTCTACATATCACGCAGGCTGTGTTGTACAGGGTTGTAGTTCTGGTGAGAAATCTAAAAAAGGTTTATCGCCATCTCGCAAAATTAGGTGTCATGTGCTTCGGATTACTGTGAGAGTTAAACAGCGACAACTGAGTTGGGCTAGTCATTGGGGGCACATGCACGAAGACTACTCGGTTGCCATCTAGGTCAAGCCGGCTATGTTAATTAGAACATCTATCGACGGACCCCTTTTCTACGAGTTTATCTTTAATTTGAGCTTTGATCCTCGTCTAGTTTGTTCGTCGGGATTCATGTTGTCTCCTTTGGGTAGTGAGGTTATGATTCCTTATCATGTGCCATTTTTTCGTGTTATATGTTATAATCTGGTGCTTCAGATCAAAATGACGACAACTGCGCCTCCGGGGCATGTGCATGAAGACTTCTCGACAGTCATTGACGAGGTCAAGCCGGCTCCGGTAGTCAAAAGAAAACTAGCACTCCACTATATAGGCAGGAGCCTCCGCGCTTGCTTGCTAGTGTTGCTCTCTTCACACTGTCTTGTCCTCTCCATATCTAAACACGACAGTTGTGGACACTCTCTCTCTCTCTCTCTCTCTCTCTCTCTGCTCGCTGCTGGTCACAGATCCAGCTGGATCCTCTCCGTCGGGGAAGGTGAGAAGGTGCAACTTTCACGCGGTCATCCTCGGCGATGGCTCTTACCCACTGCCGGCGAGTCCCGATTAGCATGCCTTGTCATTCTCTCCCAAGCACCGCTGGCGAGGGAGGGCCTCCGACCCCTTCTTCCTTGATGCCGTAGTGTGGGCAGATCTGGCCTCCCGCCGCCCACCTAGCGACATCCCGGCAACCCTCAGGTATAACTTCCTTTGAAACCGTCCTTGCTCTACTTCCCGAGCTCCTGAAGTCACTGCATTTGTATATTTTACTATTTCTCAGGCCCCCTCGTAGATAGGATCGATCAGTTGTTCGAAAACCACCTAATTTTTTACTGTTAAGAGGTAAAACTGGTTCATGCACTCGAATCTAGTACTACTTGGTTCAAACAAGGAAGAAAGGGAGTGGGTGGGGGAAGATTTGTTACCTGAATCTAGGACTTGGTTGAATGAGGAAATAATGGGGGCAAAAGGTAGCAGACACTGGCTATCCAACTGGTCTCTAGGTCTAATAGGGAAATAAAGGGAAAGGGAGTACAAACTCAACATAAACCCGGTCTATTGGTTGAAAAAGGAAAGAAAGTGTGGACTGGGGGACAAGTTAACAGAGTAAGTCCAGCACTAGATTTGCTAGTCTCACACAGTATAAGGTGGCTATACAGAGCAAAAATGGGACCAATCCAGACATCTTGTTCTGATGTTTGTTGCCCCGAGCCACTCTTATGTAATGCCATTGGTAAAATGTAGCAGTCGCACTGTTAAAAGTAAGGACACGTTAAACCAATGTTGCTTTCAATGTAATGCCTCCAATAATATGAATCAATGGCACTTTTTTCATGTCCTGCTAAATTTCCCATTAAGATAAGTTGCTTCTTTTCATTAGAAATGCAACTGTCTGGTCCGCCTATTCTCCCGTGCCCAAATACCGACTCTGTAGCAGCTGTAATGTAATGTTGCTGGTAAAATGAAGCAATGGCACCATTAAAGTAATGTCATATTTAATGGTTGTCATAGTTAATCCTAATGCCCACACTAATATCTAGCAATGTTGCTGCTTTTGAAATTGCCACTGTCCTTGTAGGGTTTCCATTCAGATAAGGAACATGCTTCTTTTCATTTGATGCATGTTTCATCACTTGTTAGTCACCCCCCTTTGCACCTTTTTTGTGCAAACAGAGATATACAATTCACGCTTGATCTTAGTTGAACTGCACAAATGATATCCAAATTATAGTTGAACATTCTAGGAGCTTCACAACCAACCTTGATGTTGCTCAATTTTATTGCAACTAATGAAGAAGAAGCTCTGTGGGTTTCATTTTCTGATGGAAATGGAACCAGGGTTGGAGCCCTTTACTTAAAAAAAGAAAAAAGAAGAAGCTGCTAGCTCATGGGACATTGCTTCATTTTAGGTGAACTGCACCAAAAGGTCCCATGAATTGAATCATCCGTGTTGGTGACTGGTGTCATCCCTTCTACGATGGTGTTGACTGCAGATATGGTTCCCATCACGAGGTATGTTCCTTTTTGGTCTGACCGTTTGCCAAAGATCCTGCATGTTAATCCTGCTCTTATGGTACTGTTTTGGCACTGCCCTGATAAAGCAGTAATGTTATTATTTTGCACCTTAATCTAGTGGCACTATTAATTTGAGGCAATGTTTTGGCACCGCTGGTGCCACTATTTTTCTATATATCGAAAGAGGGGGTTCCCTCCGATTTCATTAAAGAAATCCAGCCATAGAGAACTATTATCCGACAACATCTCAGTGTAAATGGGCAGTTATGCAACTACTACTAGAATGGACTGAGTACTAGCAGGAGACAAGTTCGCCACATAAGCTAGGCAGGTAGGGGGATGCAACACCAGCTCGACCAAGTTTGGATTACAACCCAAATGCTACCACAAAAACATCAGGGGGAAGATAGGGACTGAAAGAACTAGCTTTAGCATCCCAGTCTAAGAACCCCCGACCTTCATCCTTGTGACGCACGGTACACCTCGTTTGCCACCTGCTCGACTCTAGTGTCACTGATAAAATGAAGTAATAATACAGTTAAAATAGAGCGAGTGTCCTCTCTATCATTTCATTTCCAATGTAGATAAAGAAAGTGCTTCTCTTTGTTAATTTATGTTTCATCAACTAGTCCAATTGTTAATGTTTAAGCGTTTCTGCAAACTGGGGTGCTTAATTTTAGTTGGTCTGCACAAAAATAGAGATTTGAATGTCTCAAGGCCCCTCCTTGTACTACCGATGTACACTGATGTTCATCACTGGTAGAAGGTGTATCTGGGAGACTTGGGACGATTTCCAGTATGAGGCGTCGCAGGGCCCATCTCGCCCTCGCAGCATGGCATACTATGATACTATCACAATATTTTCTTCTATTTATTTTGTGTGTTTCCTCAACTGGTGCCACTATAATGTAATCATGCTTTTTTTCATTATCTGTGCAAACAGGATTATTCAGCTGCATTTTGGTGGAACTGCACAAATGTACGTATGGAACCGGCATATATGCAGAGTGCGAGGTGTGCCAAGAAAAAAATACTGACACCAACCATGCTCCATGCATGCATTGGCATCCACTACCACCAGTGGGATGTGTGGCGCTCTCTATGGACGGATCTTTCTCGGCAGCAAATCCTCTAACCAAATACTAGTAGCTTATATTGGCAGTTTTCTAGGGAGTACTCTTTTCTGAAAGAAGCACCAATCTATTTTTATTTATTTGTACACAGTGTCACAAATTAACCCAAAGGTCCAGAGCTATTTTAGGGTGATTGGCGTAGTACTCGGAGACTGATTGTAAGCATGATTTTCATTAGCTGTCACACTGATTATAAGCATGAGCAGGTGGAAGATTAGGTTAGTGTGAAGCTTACCTTAAACCCTACCGCCGCCGTTGAAACGAGGCGAGCATCGAGGGAACCGTGGAGAACGGCAGGGAAGCGACGTCGCGCCATCAGGCGTCCTCTTGCGGTGGGAGAACGAATACTCATGTGGCTCCAGCTGGCTCTGCACCGTCACGAACGGCACACCATACTCGGTCGATTCGTTATCCTCTGGGTGCTCAACCTTCGACCTGTACGCCCACCACCTCCGCCTGACTGTCGCCTCAGGAGAATCTGTCTGCTCCATCGCCAAGAGGAGATACTCGATGAACTCGAAGGACTGTGGCGTGACTGCCGCCGAGGAGTACATGTACATCGGCGCCGTCTCGCTCTTTCGCATACATTGCCACATGGCCCATACCGTCCTTGAAATCTCCCACTCATTGTCAAACCAAGTAAGATCTCCTTCAACCTGGCTAACTTTGTCTGGTCGCCGCCGGCGATCTTCCTGATTCGCTGCTGCATCCTCTCCATAGATGTCCTTCTGAGTGGTCCGGTGCTAGCTTTGGAAGATGGGAGGAGAGACGATGGTCTTGCAATATAGAAGAGGGAGAGGCAAGATGGTGGTTTTGGAATGGAGATGATGGAGAGGAGAGGAGGTGGTTTTGCAATGGAGAAGAGGGAGAGGCGAGACGGTGGTTTTGGAATGGAGATGATGGGGAGGAGAGGAGGTGGTTTTGCAATGGAGAAGAGGGAGAGGAGCATGCGGTAGCGATTTAGGATTGGACAAGAGGGCCGGCGCACTGTGACTGGATCAAAATCAAAATCAATTTACCCTTCAATTAAGAAAGCGGCCCCACATTAACTAGTCTCCCTTTTATTCTAGGTCATAATCGACCATGATTTTCACAAATAAAATATATGTTATACGTTGCAAAAATAATATATTTTGAAAGTACATTCAGATACGAACCAAACGATACAATTTTTGGTGACATGCATTCACATTTTGCTTGTCAAATATAGTACGTGGTCAAACTTTGACCCAAAATACACAAAACAAAAAAATACTTCCAAGACCAGTGCCGCTCTTCTCCTCTTAAACCACCATCGCTCCTCTCCTGTTCCAATCTAAGTCTAGTGCCGCTCCTCTCCTCTTCCATTTCAAAACCACCGCCCCTCCTCTCCTATTCCAATCCAAAACTAGCGTCGCTCCTCTCCCATTCTAATCCAAAACCAGCGCTGCTCCTCTCCTCTTCCATTCAAAAACCACCGTCAGCGAGTAAAGGTGTTGTGGAGAAGTAGATCGATGGAGGAGTACAACCGATACGTGAGGATCACAGACGGCGACCCTGTGAAGCTAGCTAGGAAGTTGGAGATACAGTCTTGGTTTGATAACAAGGACTAACTAGCGGCGACGGCGACATCCATGGCCAAATATCTGCAACAAAGCGAAAAGGCGGTGATACTCCCGGAGGGAGTCGCGCGGGAGTACATAGAGCTGCTCCTCTAGGCCATGGAGCAAACAGATTCACTGAATCCGATCGTGAGGGAGCGGTGGTGGGAGTATCGATCCCAAATGGAGCATCCACCAGAGATTAAAGGATTGAGCATCTATAGGGTGCCATTTGTGAGGGTGTCGTGCCAGAACGAGCCGGTGGAGTCTTCGCCGATCGAACCCAACTGCAAGAGGAGAAAAGCAGTTGGCCCGACGACGCTTCCCCGCCATCTTCTCCCTCGCCGTTCGCATCGTCTCACGGGGCGGTTGTCTACCACCGAGGAATAGGAGGGGACTGCCCCCCGGCCCAATAGTCGGGCAGGTTGTGAATTGTCAGGAGGAGCTTAGGGTTGTCAGTATTTGCAGGTTGTGAATTGTGTTTTGTGTTGTGTATTTTGAGAGTACTTTCAGATATGAATGTCTTTTGAATTTCAGATTTGCAGTATTGAGCATATGAAGTATTTTATGAATTCTAGAGATCTATTTTTAGCACTTAAAAAATGTAGTTTTATAGGAGTATAAAAGTGCGGACAATGTGATTCTCAGAGAAGAAACTTCAAGTTTTAGTTTCAGATAAGAAACTGCAAGTTCAGTTTCAGATAAGAAACTGCAACTGTCAGAGGTAGAGCATTTATATTAACACGGCCTTTTCAAACAGGGTTAACATCATGTTGGAAGTTTTATTCATGGTCGAAAATGGAACTACCAGCCAGTTAACATCATGCTGATCAACATTCATGCATAGCACATCTTCATATGATGCACAGTCAAAAAGATATGCTATTTTCAAAATGCCCACACAATGTCGAGTGTGAAAAACAGAGAAAATGAGGGACAAAGTTTTGGCAAGTGTTGGACGTGGTGTGCGTAGATGACAATGGGGACACACATGTCAATAAAGGCAGAGGCAAAAAATTGGAAATATTTTCCCTGCACAGGTGGAATCGAACCCGGCCGAAACAGCTGTCGGGTAGTGTCACTTGGCCACTAGGCTAGTTCAGTCGTTTCGTTACTAATAAGGCACTTCATCAGGTGGTCGGATCTCCTCCTGCGCCTTTGTGCGCTCGCCGCGAGGCCGCTGTCTGCCGTCGTGAACATGCTGAACAAACGAGAGGAATCTGGAGAGGACTGTAGCGGACAGTCGGGACCCACCAGGTCTATGGCCGTACGCAAGCAAGTGCCTCGTCGAAAAAAATACTTGCTCCTAATGCTATACTGACATTGGAGCCCACTGGTTTGTCAGCATAGTTACATTTATTAGGTGCTTCAATGTAGTTACTATATGATATAAATTCACAACGAAGTCGGGGAGCTGGCAGGTATCCTTTATTATCACTGGGGCAGCAAGTATCAGCTGGGTTTTGGGCTGCCCCGTCTAGGCTTTCTTTTTTAACATGCGCAGCCCATGACATGCCGGTTTGTATTTTCTTGAGGGCCGTCATGTATCGATCGGCCTGTGGACCTCCCATCCGAGGTTTTGTTTTTCGTGAAACATCGGCAGCACAATTTATGTATTTTTTTGAAGAAAACGCAGAGGTCTGTTCGATTTTTCTATATAAGAATAGGAACACTTGGTCCAACTTATGTTTCCCTTCTAACTATATTATATATATTTAAATTATTTTATATGTTATTATAAATTATTGTTATTGTCATAATATATTTAACACATACTTACATCTGTAAGAAAACAATATTCCACATCTTATTAACTTATAAAAATAATTTCTTAACAATAAAATCCTAGATTTTTTTTGGCAACGAAAATCCTGGTGATTGTGTACAAAAGCTTGGTAAGATTTAAGGACCAATGTAATAATAAATCACTTATTATTTAAATATATTTATAACAAAATGCCCAGCACGTGTTTATTTTTTGATAACATTGCTGGCCCAACCCAACATTATAATTAGAATTAGCTCAGCAAAATCGTGTATTCCGAGAAAGTGCAAATGTCCTGTAATTTTTTAGGAAAAAATAAATGAGCCGCATGGACGCTACATTATATGTTCACCCAGCCCAGCTAATGGACTGTAATTCAAAAAAAGATCAAATTGACTGTAAATTCTACCCCGCAAAAAAAGATTGTAAATTCTGAAAAAATGGGTTGAATACGTGCCACATTTTTGGAGGCTGAAATGTGGGCCAATAGGTCGAAGCCAACGCAAGTCATTGTCAACTTAGTCAACAAATGATTCTGACATCATTAGCCGTTGGATTTACATCCAATGATCGGCATCCATCTTCAATCTCCCGTCTTCTTTCTCCAGCGCCGCCGGGACCACCTGCTCCCGCCTCCTGCTGCTAGCAGCTCTGCTTAGCACGCTTCACTGTGAAGCGCTACTCCATCGTTGGCTAGACCATCCCTCCACCCCTCCACACCTCCTATTCTTCTCCACCGATTGCCGAACCACACCGCACCAGAACCAGTTAACCTTTGTACACCTCTCCGTCTGCGACTCTACTCCTGCGTCTTCCCATCTCCGGCTCGTTGTTGTGCGGGGCCTTGCGGTTGTCCACCACCTTGGATGCGCTTAGTGTGGAGTAGTCAACATGGTCAACAAACGACACCATCGGAAGTAGACTGTGCGTGGAGAGGCTGACAGCTGGGTCCACGACCGCACATAAGGAAATGCCTCCTTATTACGCGCAAAATAATGATTCCTCCACGTGACAACTAGGACCCACCAGAAGGGCCTCTGTATTTTGTGAAAAAAACATTCCTCCCGCTGACAGGTCGGACCCACCAGCTATATCTTCTCACGCAAGGAAGTGCCTCCTTATTACGCACAAAAAATGAATACCCCCCTACCAGCTGGGACCCACCATAGTGGGAGGCTGACTTGTGGGCCAACTAAGTTGACGGGGATGGAGGGCTTTGTCAACTTAGTCAATATGAACGATTCTAGCTCTAGTGACTGACTGTACGATGTCCATCCAACGACCGTAGTGCTTCTTCAACCTCTGGTCTTCTTGCTCCAGTCACCCAAACTAGCGTCGGTCGTGTCGCGTGCTCCTGCCTCCCGTGGCCGGCTGTGATGCCGCGGAGGCCTCACCGCACCCTACTACTCCCACCACTGGCCAGGCCATCCATCAACTCACCCACACCCCCTGTTATTCTGCGGCGACCGCAACCTCACACCGCAGTTGAACCAGTGAACCCTCATACTCCTCTACGCGTGGGCATCCACTGCCGCGTCTTCCCCGGCTCCGCATCGTCCCCTTCCTAGGCCTCGCCATCGTCCCCTGACCTGGTGCTCTCGGTGCGGCGTGGTCAACATGGTCAAGGAACGACTTCCATGGGAAGAGTACTGTATGTTGATAGGCTGACAGCTGGGTCCACGGCAGCCGCAAGGAATTGGCTCCTTATTATGCGCAAAATGATTATTCCTCCACCTGACAGCAGGAACCAACCGGACGGGCCACTGTATTTCATGAAAAAAACGTTTCCCCCCTGACTGATGGGACCCACCAGCTACATCTTTGCATGCAAGGAAGTGCATCCATATTACGGGCAAAAAAACGATTCGCCCCCCTGACTGCTGGGACCCACCAGCTACATCTTCGCACGCAAGGAAGTGCATGATAGTCGGGACCCACCTGGTCGAAGCGTACGTAGCATTGTCATTCTGGTTGCGAACGTGTACGTACATACTAATCGATGTAGAGGCGCATGCGTGTCGTAGTAGAGGCGCGCACGTAGCATGTACACGTACGTACAGCGGCCAGTGTGCAAGAAAGAAAAAACGGCCACGTACGTACATACGGGCGGGGTCTCGAACGCCTACTCGCACATACGTACGGCCAGGGCTTGTGTCGGTGTACTAGAATAGGGGTACTCTAGTACCCCGAACTTGTGCACGGGCAGTTGCAGCACCCCGCGGCAAGGCTTGCCGGGCGAACGCCAAGATCCTCCGTGGTTCCCTTGGAGCCATTCAAGAACAAAGTATTTATGCTCAGGAGACAAGGCCCCGGCAAGAGGAGCTTGCCGGGAAGGCCAACCAAGGCACTCCAAGGAACTTGCCGCAACGCGCCACGCGCTCCGGCAAGGAAACAAGGCCCCGGCAAGAGGAGCTTGTCGGGAAGACCAACCAAGGTACCTCGAGGCCCGGTGAGCGACAAGCTTCCGGACCTGACAAGATAACAGCAGCGGCAAGGCGCTTGCCGCGGCAGGCGGCCACTCTGTGCCCACGCTCCAGCGCATCCACCAACGTGTCGCTCTGGGGGCCTCTCCAGGCACGCGTGGCGGGAGGCTGTGCAGCCAGCGGTGCGCAGTGGCATGCGAAGCTGACAAGATTGCCATCATGGCGAACAGTGGCGCCCCTAGCGGTCCTTTTCTGCACTGTTTGGGCGACTCAGACGGGCATTTAATGCCCTTGTCCCCCACCGTCAGGGTTAGGTAGGGTGCACTGTACAAGTAACTGTACCAACCACCTCACTTTTTACATTTGTACCCTTCTCTGCGTTGCCACCTGTCGGTGACCCCTTTAGCGTATAAAAGGAGGCCCATGTGCAATGTAGAGGGGGTTGGAAGGTTCGACTCATTTGTAACCCAGAAAAACACTACGCTCTCTCTCTGGAGCAAGAACACAAGATAATCAAACCAAGCGGCAGTAGGAGTGTTATCTCTCCGGAGAGCTCCGAAGCTGGGTAAACTGCTCGTGTGCTTCGCCTCGATCTGCTCTTCGTGCGACCTCCGCCCCCCGCCGAACCGAAAGGGGCCCGGTCCGCCGGCCCCATAGGTGTTCGTGGATCAGTTTCCCCGACAGCTTGTGTACATGGCTAGGTCGGAACGGAGAAACAGTGTCATCGTCATGTTCATGGGGAGCCAACCGGCTGGGTCGGAACGGAGAAACAGTGTCATCGTCATGTTCATGGGGAGCCAACCGGCTGGGTCGGAACGGAATGCGTCGTCGTGTTCATCGGGAGGGCTTGGACAGAACAGCCGATGGAAATGAGGCATGGCATACAGCAGAATGAGGAAATGGCCTTGTGTTCGAAACGGGGTCATGTTGATCGGGAGGGGTGTGGCGTACCACAAAACGGAGGAAACAGACTTGTGTTGGAACGCTACGGTCGAAACGGGGGTCCTGTTCATTGGGAGGGGTGTGGCGTACCGCAAAACGGGACTCCACGGGATAATGTTCATCTCCACCGTCGACCTCCTCCAGCCTCCGTGGGCTAATGTTCATCCACCGGCGACCTCCTCCAGCCTCCACCTGCGACTGTTCATCCACAGGCTACTGTTCATCCAGCCTCCACCGCGTGCTACTCCACTGGCTACTGTTCAACCAGCCCTCTCCACAGGCTCCTGTTCAACCACCCCTCCACGGGCTACTATTCATCCAGCCCTCCACTGGCTACTGTTCAACCAGCCCTCCACGGGATCGTCTTGTTCATCCAACCCTCCACGAGGTCCTGTCCATCCAGCCCCAACCGGCTCGATCGATCGGGGCCCTGTTCATCCAGAGGCAACACCACGGGGTCATGTTCATCCACCCCCACTGGGAACTGTTAATCCAAACCCCCCCCCCCCAGCAACGCTCACTGTTCATCCAGAGGCAGCATCGATCGGCTTTAGTTAGCAGCAGTAGCGAAGGAATCGCTCGATCGCTCGGGTTCAGTAACGCGTAGCCTATAGTGCAATCGCTCGGGTTCAGTTAGGTGACACCTCGCTCGGGTTCAGTTAGAGCACGCCTCGCACCCACGCGCGTATGTACGAGAGAAAAGCACATCGCTCGGCCCCCGACCACCCACCATAACCGGGAACTCCCCAATATTTTCCTCACCCTCGCTTCTACCACGGTTTTTTCCATCATGGACGTCCCAAAGAATGTCATGCAGCTGCGTCTCTGGCCCGCCTAGGATGAAAAGCCCATTTTCTGTCATGATTTTTTGTCATAGAAGTAGGATCCCACCACATCTATCATGATACCGGGTTTTGTCACAATTACCGTCATAGAATGTCATAAGTATGACAGAAAAATTTGTTCGGCCCAAAATGTCACGGATGTGTCTTTTTTTTTGTAGTGAATATTTGATATACATGTTATTGATGTGTACCTTACTAGTGCATGTAGTAGCCCCTGGGTATTTGATACATGTTCGGTTGCTAAGATTAGTAACTTGAAACAGGAGTTGCAAAATAAATGGAGACTAGTTGAGGGTGAAGTGACGGTGAGTGTTGGAAGTGGTTCCAAGATTGATATGATCATCATCGCACACTCCCTATTACTTTCGGGATTAGTGTTGAACCTAAATAAATGTTATTTGGTGTTTGCGTTGAGCATGAACAAGATAGGATCATGTTTATTGCAATACGGTTATTCATTTAAGACAGAGAATAATTGTTATTCTGTTTACATGAATAAAACCTTCTATGGTCATACACCCAGTGTTAATGGTTTATTGAATCTCAATTGTAGTGATACACATATTCATAATATTGATGCCAAAAGATGCAAAGTTGATAATGATAGTACAAGATACTTGTAGAGTTGTCGTTTAGGTCATATTGGTGTACAGCGCATGAAGAAACTCCATGCTGATGGGCTTTTGGAATCACTTGATTATGAATCATTTGATAGTTGCGAACTATGCCTCATGGGCAAGATGACTAAAACTCCGTTCTCCGGAACAATGGAACGAGCCAATGACTTATTGGAAATATACATACCGATGTATGCGGTCCGATGAGTGTTGAGGCTCGTGGCGGGTATCGTTATTTTCTTACCTTCATAGATGATTTAAGAAGATATGGGTATATCTACTTAATGAAACACAAGTCTGAAACATTTGAAAAGTTCAAAGAATTTCAGAGTGAAGTGGAGAATCATTGTAACAAGAAAATAAAGTTTCTACGATCTGATTGCGGAGGTGAATATTTGAGTTACGAGTTTGGCCTTCATTTAAAACAATGTGGAACAGTTTCACAACTCACGCCACCTGGAACACCACAGTGTAATGGTGTGTCTGAACATCGTAACCGTACTTTATTAGATATGGTGCGATCTATGATGTCTCTTACCGATTTACCACTACCGTTTTGGGGTTATGCATTAGAGACAACTGCATTCACGTTAAACAGGGAACCATCTAAATCCGTTGAGACGACACCGTATGAACTGTGGTTTGGCAATAAACCTAAGCTGTCGTTTCTTAAAATTTGGGGTTAAGACATTTATGTCAAAAGGCTTCGCCCTGATAAGATTGAACCCAAAATCGGAGAAGTGCGTCTTCATAGGATACCCTAAGGAAACAATTGGGTACACCTTCCATCACAGATCTGAAGGCAAGATCTTTGTTGCTGAGAATGGGTCCTTTCTAGAGAAGGAGTTTCTCTCGAAAGAACTGAGTGGGAGGAAAGTAGAACTTGATGAGGTAAATGTACCTTTTCTCGAATTGGAAAGTAGTACATCCGAGAAATCCGTTCCCGTGATGCCTACACCAACTAGAGAGGAAGCTAATGATGATGATCATGAAACTTTAGATCAAGTTACTAGACCATGATGAACCTATGAACTATGAAGAAGCGATGATGAGCCCAGGTTCCGATAAATGGCTTGAGGCCATGAAATCTGAGATAGGATCCGTGTATGAGAACAAAGTGTGGACTTTGGTTGACTTGCTCGATGATCGCCGAGCCATAGAAAATAAATGTATCTTCAAGAGGAAGACGGACGGTGATGGTAGTGTTACTATCTACAAAGCTCGAATTGTCGCAAAAGGTTTTCGACAAGTTCAAGGTATTGACTACGATGAGATTTTCTCACTCGTATCGATGCTTAAGTTTGTCCAAATCATGTTAGCAATTGCCGCATTTTATGAAATGTGGAAAATGGATATCAAAACTGCATTCCTTAATGGATTTATTAAAAAAGACTTGTATATGATGCAACCAGAATGTTTTGTCAATCCTAAAGGTGCTAACGAAATGTGCAAGCTCCAGCGATCCATCTATGGACTGGTGCAAGCATCTCGGAGTGGGAATATACGCTTTGATGAGTTGCTCAAAGCATATAGTTTTATACAGACTTGCGGTGAAGCCTGTATTTACAAGAAAGTGAGTAGGAGCACTACAGCCTTTCTGATAAGTATATGTGAATGACATATTGTTGATCGGAAATGATGTAGAATTTTCTGGAAAGTATAAAGGAGAGTTTGAAAGGAGTTTTTCAAAGGAGTTTTTCAAAGAAAGACCTCGGTGAATCTGCTTACATATTGGGCATCAAGATCTATAGAGATAGATCAAGACGCTTGATAAGATTTTTTAATGAGTACATACCTTGACAAGATTTTGAAGTAGTTCAAAATGGAACGGTCAAAGAAGGAGTTCTTGCCTGTGTTGCAAGGTGTAAAGTTGAGGAAGACTCAAAACCTGACCATAGTAGAAAATAGAAAGAGAATGAAATTCATTCCCTATGCCTCAGCCATAGGTTCTATAAAGTATGCTATGTTGTGTACCAAACCTATTGAGTACTTTATCACGAGTTTGGCAAGGGGGTACGATAGTGATCCAGGAGTGGATCACTGGACAGCGGTCAAAGTTATCCTTAGTTACCTAAGAGGACTAAGGAAATATTTCTCGGTTATGGAGGTGATAAAGAGTTTGTCATAAAGAGTTACGCCGATGCAAGCTTTTACACCGATCCGGATGACTCTGAGTCTCAATCTGGATACATATTGAAAGTGGGAGCAATTAGCTAGAGTATCTCCATGCAGAGCATTGTAGACATACAAAATTTGCAAAATACATACGGCTCTGAATGTGGTGGACCTGTTGACTAATCTTCTCTCACAAGCAAAACATGATCACACCTTAGTACTCTTTGGGTGTTAATCACATAGCGATGTGAACTAAATTATTGACTCTAGTAAACCCTTTGGGTGTTGGTGATCACATGGCGATGTGAACTATGGGTGTTAATCACATACAGATGTGAACTATTGGTGTTAAATCACATGGTGATGTGAACTAGATTATTGACTCTAGTGCAAGTGGGAGACTGAAGGAAATATGCCATAGAGGCAATAATAAAGTTGTTAATTTATATTTACTTATATCATGATAAATGTCTATTATTCATGCTAGAATTGTATAACCAGAAACTTGATACATGTGTGGATACATAGACAAAACACCATGTCGCTAGTAAGCCTCTACTAGACTAGCTCGTTAATCAAAGATGGTTAAGTTTCCTAATCATAGACATGTTGGGGATTGTAGTAATTTCAAAAAAATTCCTACGCACACACAGGATCATGGTGATGCATAGCAACGAGAGGGGTGAGTGTGTCCACGTACCCTCATAGACCGAAAGCGGAAGCGTTAGCACAACGCGGTTGATGTAGTCGTACGTCTTCACGATCCGACCGATCCAAGTTCCGAACGTACGGCACCTCTGAGTTTAGCACACGTTCAGCTTGATGACGTCCCTCAAACTCCGATCCAGCCGAGCTTCGAGGGAGAGTTCCGTCAGCACGACGACATGGTGACGATGATGATGCTCTACTGATGCAGGGCTTCGCCTAAGCACCGCTACGATATTATCGAGGTGGAATGTGGTGGAGGGGGGCACCGCACACAGCTAATAGATCTCAAGGATCAATTGTTGTCTCTATAGGTGCCCCCTTGCCCCGTATATAAAGGACCAAGGGGGAGGGGGCGGCCGGCCAGGAGGGGGAGCGCCAGGAGGAGTCCTACTCAGTAGGACTCCCTCCTTTCCTTGTCCAAGTAGGAGAGGGGGAAGGAAGGGAGAGAGGGAAGGAAGGAAAGGGGCCCCCCCTCCTTGTCCTATTCGGACTAGAGGGGAGGGGGCATGCGGCCTATCCTGGCTGCCCCTCCTCTGCTCCACTTTGGGCCCATGAGGCCCATTACCCCCCCCCCCCCGGTACTCCGTTATACATCCGATAACCCCCGGAACTATTCCGGTGTCCGAATATAGTCGTCAAATATATCAATCTTCATGTCTCGACCATTTTGAGACTCTCGTCATGTCCGTGATCACATCCGGGACTCTGAACTATCTTCGGTACATCATAACACATAAACTCATAATATAACTGTCATCTAACTTTAAGCGTGCGGACCCTACAGGTTCGAGAACTATGTAGACATGACCGAGACATGTCTCCGGTCAATAACCAATAGCGTAACCTGGATGCTCATATTGGCTCCTACATATTCTACGAAGATCTTTATCGGTCAAACCGCATAACAACATACGTTGTTCCCTTTGTCATTGGTATGTTACTTGCCCGAGATTCGATTGTCGGTATCTCAATACCTATTTCAATCTCGTTACTGGCAAGTCTCTTTACTCGTTACGTAATGCATCATTCCATAACTAACTCATTAGCTACATTGCTTGCAACGCTTATAGTGATGTGCATTACGCAGAGGGCCCAGAGATACCTCTCCGACAATCGGAGTGACAAAACCTAATCTCGAAATATGCCAACTCAACATGTACCTTTGGAGACACCTGTAGAGCTCCTTTATAATCACCCAGTTACCTTGTGACGCTTCATAGCACACAAAGTGTTCCTCCGGTAAACGGGAGTTGCATAATCTCATAGTTGTAGGAACATGTATAAGTCATGAAGAAAGCAATAGCAACATACTAAACGATCAAGTGCTAAGCTAACGGAATGGGTCAAGTCAATCACATCATTCTCCTAATGATGTGATCCCGTTAATCAAATGACAACTCATGTCTATGGTTAGGAAACACAACCATCTTTGATCAACGAGCTAGTCAAGTAGAGGCACACTAGTGACACTATGTTTGTCTATGTATTCACACATGTATTATGTTTCCAGTTAATACAATTCTAGCATGAATAATAAACATTCATCATGATATAAGGAAATAAATAATAACTTTATTATTGCCTCTAGGGCATATTTCCTTCAGTCTTCCACTTGCACTAGAGTCAATAATCTAGATTACACAGTAATGATTCAAACACCCATGGAGCCTTGGTGTTGATCATGTTTTGCTTGTGGAAGAGGCTTAGTCAACGGGTCTTCAACATTCAGATCCGTATGTATCTTGCAAATCTCTATGTCTCCCACCTGGACTTGGTCCCAGATGGAATTGAAGCATCTCTTGATGTGCTTGGTCCTCTTGTGAAATTTGGATTCCTTTGCCAAGGCAATTGCACCAGTATTGTCACAGAAGATTTTCATTGGTCCCGATGCACTAGGTATGACACCTAGATCGGATATGAACTCCTTCATCGAGACTCCTTCATTTGCTGCTTCTGAAGTAGCTATGTACTCCGCTTCGCATGTAGATCCCGCCACGACGCTTTGTTTAGAACTGCACCAACTGACAGCTCCACCGTTCAATATAAACACGTATCTGGTTTGCAATTTAGAATCATCCGAATCAGTGTCTAAGCTTGCATCAACGTAACCATTTACGACTAGCTCTTTTTCACCTCCATAAACGAGAAACATATCCTTAGTCCTTTTCAGGTATTTTAGGATATTCTTGACCGCTGTCCAGTGATCCACTCCTGGATTACTTTGGTACCTCCCTGCTAAACTTATTGCTAAGCATACGTCTGGTACACAGCATAGCATACATGATAGAGCCTATGGTTGAAGCATAGGGAACATCTTTCATTTTCTCTCTATCTTTTGTTGTGGTCGGGCATTGAGTCTGACTCAACTTCACACCTTGTAATACAGGCAAGAACCCTTTCTTTGCTTGATCCATTTTGAACTTTTTCAAAACTTTATCAAGGTATGTGCTTTCTAGAAGTCCAATTAAGTGTCTTGATCTATCTCTATATATCTTGATGCCCAATATATAAGCAGCTTCACCGAGGTCTTTCATTGAAAAACTTTTATTCAAGTATCCTTTTATGCTATCCAGAAAGTCTATATCATTTCCAATTAACAATATGTCGTCTACATATAATATCAGAAATGCTACAGAGCTCCCACTCACTTTCTTGTAAATACAGGCTTCTCCAAAAGTCTGTATAAAACCATATGCTTTGATCACACTATCAAAACGTTTATTCCAACTCCAAGAGGCTTGCACCAGTCCATAAATGGATCACTGGAGCTTGCACACTTTGTTAGCACCTTTTGGATCGACAAAACCTTCTGGCTACATCATATACAACTCTTCTTCTAGAAATCCATTCAAGAATGCAGTTTTGACATCCATTTGCCATATTTCATAATCATAAAATGCAGCAATTGCTAATATGATTCGGATAGACTTAAGCATCGCTATGGGTGAGAAGGTCTCATCGTAGTCAATTCCTTGAACTTGTCGAAAACCTTTCGCAACAAGCCGAGCTTTGTAGACAGTAACATTACCATCAGCGTCAGTCTTCTTCTTGAAGATCCATTTATTCTCGATGGCTTGCCGATCATCGGGCAAGTCAACCAAAGTCCATAATTTGTTCTCATACATGGATCCCATCTCAGATTTCATGGCCTCAAGCCATTTTGCGGAATCTGGGCTCATCATCGCTTCCTCATAGTTTGTAGGTTCGCCATGGTCAAGTAACATGACCTCCAGAATAGGATTACCGTACCACTCTGGTGCGGATCTTACTATGGTTGACCTACGAGGTTCTGTAGTAACTTGATCTGAAGTCTCATGATCAATATCATTATCTTCCTCACTAATTGGTGTAGTCGTCACAGGAACCGGTTTCTGTGATGAACTACTTCCCAATAAGGGAGCAGGTACAGTTACCTCATCAAGTTCTACTTTTCTCCCACTCACTTCTTTTGAGAGAAACTCCTTCTCTAGAAAGGATCCAAAATTAGCAACAAAAGTCTTGCCTTCAGATCTGTGATAGAAGGTGTACCCAATAGTCTCTTTTGGGTATCCTATGAAGACACATTTCTCCGATTTGGGTTCGAGCTTATCTAGTTGAAGTTTCTTCACATAAGCATCGCAGCCCCAAACTTTAAGAAACAACAACTTTGGTTTCTTGCCAAACCATAGTTCATAAGGCGTCATCTCAACGGATTTTGATGGTGCCCTATTTAATGTGAATGCAGCTGTCTCTAAAGCATAACCCCAAAACAATAGCGGTAAATCAGTAAGAGACATCATAGATCGCACCGTATCTAGTAAAGTACGATTACGACGTTCGGACACACCATTACATTGTGGTGTTCCAGGTGGCGTGAGTTGCGAAACTATTCCTCATTGTTTTAAATGTAAACCAAACTTGTAACTCAAATATTCTCCTCCACGATCAGATCGTAGGAATTTTAGTATCTTGTTACGATGATTTTCCACTTCACTCTGAAGTTTTTGAACTTTTCAAATGTTTCAGACTTGTGTTTCATTAAGTAGATATACCCATATCTGCTTAAATCATCTGTGAAGGTGAGAAAATAACGATACCCGCCACGAGCCTCAATGTTCATTGGACCACATACATCAGTATGTATGATTTCCTACAAATCTGTTGCTCGCTCCATAGTTCTAGAGAACGGCGTTTTAGTCATCTTGCCCAAGAGGCATGGTTCGCAAGTACCAAGTGATTCATAATCAAGTGATTCCAGAAGTCCATCAGTATGGAGTTTCTTCATGCTCTCTACACCAATATGACCCAAACGGCAGTTGTCGGTGTCAAAACTGGCGGATCTCGGGTAGGGGGTCCGAAACTGTGCGTCTAAGGCTAATGGTAACAGGAGGCAAGGGACATGATGTTTTACCCAGGTTCGGGCCCTCTCGATGTAGGTAATACCCTACTTCCTGCTTGATTGATCTTGATGATATGAGTATTACAAGAGTTGATCTACCACGAGATCGTAGAGGCTAAACCCTAGAAGCTAGCCTATGATTATGATTGTTGTTGTCCTATGGACTAAACCCTCCGGTTTATATAGACACCGGAGGAGGCTAGGGTTACACAGAGTCAGTTACAGAGAAGGAAATCTACATATCCGAATATCCATTGCCTTCCATGCAAAGGAGAGTCCCCTCCAGATACGGTATGAAGTCTTCAATCTTGTATCTTCATAGTCCAACAGTCCGGCCAAAGTATATAGTCCGGTTGTCCGAGGACCCCTTAATCCAGGACCCCCTCAGTAGCCCCCGAACCAGGCTTCAATGATGATGAGTCCGACGCGCAGATTGTCTTCGGCATTGCAAGGAGGGTTCTTCTCCAAATCCTCCAGAGCATTGTTGTAACGAGCAGTGTCCGGCTCCTCATCAATGTCGCGCTCCTCGGCTTCTGTGCTTTAATAATGGCGGTTTCCACGTGTTGAGAGAATGCGAGAAGTCGAGGCATTTTTACATTTGCCACCCCAACCATGAGAGTAAATCATCTATAAAAGAGACGGGGATTCTTAGATCCAAATCACACCATCTCCTCCCAGCGAGTATTCATCAGAGCGTGCCCGGACAAATCCATACCACCATGGCCGGCCGTCGCGGTTCCTCCTCTCGCTCCCATAGCACTAGGCCAGGCGATTGGGAGAGATGTTATGTTCCCCACAGTCGACTAGTAGAGTTGCAGACCAAGGGGTTTCTCCCACCTGCATACATGGTCCCCGTCTGAGATGGACTAGCCACTTAAAATGGCGGGGAGCAAGCGGAGAGCTTTCCAAACCCATCCAAGGGAGAGCGGGTATGCTTCGTCCCCTACTTGCTGAGAGGGCTCGGATTTCCAATCCATCCTTTCCTCCACGGGCTCCTGGAGTTCTACGGGCTCCAGCTGCATAACTTTACCCCAGCCTCCATACTGCACATCGCAGGCTACGTTGCCTTCTGCGAGCTTTTTCTGGGCTGTGAAGCTCATTTCAAGTAGTGGAAGAGGCTACTCTGCCTCGTACCCCGTACTCAGGAGGGGTCGGTATATCAAGTGGGCGGAGCCGAAATATGGTGCATCGCCAGGACCGGATATCTATCCGGCACCCCGAAGAAGACATCCGAGGACTGGCCCTCGGAATGGTTCTAAGTGGAGGACGTCCCTCTTCCGGACCATGTTCGGAAGGGCCTTCCCGAGTTTGCAAATGCCCCGTTGAAGAAACGCCACAGCTGGCGCCCCAGGAGCCCCCAGGAGGAAGATAACAGAGAGATCCTTTTCCTGATGGATAGGATAAATGCGTTGGCCAAATCAGGACTGACCATTATTGAAGTCATGTCCATATGTATAATGCGGGGAGTGCATCCACTTCAATATTGAGGAACACCCATGTGGCACTTCAATGGAGAAGACGATGCCACCCGCTGTGGCCGTAAAGGTCCGGACTCTCCCGCCGCTCTGGCAAAGATGTTGTCTGATTTGTACAAAGGAGAAGAGGAGGAGTTCATCCATATCAAGCCATGGGATGGATTCTCCATGTACAACCCCCCAAGCTGGGTGAGTCGCTATCTTTTATTCCAGTCTTTCCCTCATTTTTAGTGCAGATGTTTACTTCATCTATTCATAGCAGGAACTGCGCAGAGCCATGAAGGATGTTCACAGCCCATCTCCTCAGCCAGAGGATCCCAACCGGGCTCTTGACCCCGGACTCGAAGAAGATCCGGACATATTTGTGGAGCTTGTTGACAGGATATTTTATCAATTAAGTTGCAATGGTGTGATGGTGGCCATCATAGCTGATTATCCTGGCCTACTCCATGTATCCCAGGTAAGTGAAGCCAGAGTCCCAACTTCCAAAAAAGGGTTCCCTCTTCACACTTCACCCACCACACATGGACTGTGTCTTACAGGGAAGGCCATCGGGGCGCCAAGCCAAACCCGCAGCGACTCGCCAACAAGGGGCACCGAAGTTGGGTAGGCTTAAAAGGAAGGCGGTCAGGACCAAGATGCCGTTGCAAAGGTATGTTAAAAAACCTGCCACGAATTTATCATTGTTAAGATATAACAATGTCCACTACCTTCTGACAGAAAAAGCGCTCGCCGGACTATATCCGGAGAGCCTGCCGGTCATGCCTCCACCAGCCGGACTCCAAGGCCAGACTCAAGGGCGGAGGTCAACGCGGACGATCCTCCAACAGAGGATGCGGATAGATTTTCCGCTAAAAACTTCAAAGTGGAGAGTGCTATGGATCATAGGCGCCATCCGGCCGCACTACGTGACCCTAATTTCTCTGAAGAGGCGTCGATGCCTTCAACTCAGGGGACGCGTACATCCAGGCTGCTCAAGGTGGCCTTGCCAGGGCCACAGACCAGTACGTAAAGGATATACGGGTAAGAAAATTTGATAAGCATGTATATCAGTAGCTCCTGAGACTTGAAACAGTTGGCACAACTGATTTAAGGATCCTCGTGTGCATAGATTCTGACAGAGAAGAATACCCAGCTATCCAAAGAGCTGGAGGAGTGCAGGGCCCAACTGCGGGCCGGAATTGCCGTGATGGAGGAGTCTACGAAGGCCCCATCTGGTAATATTTGCTTTAACCGAAAATAATGTCATGGCATGTACCAGTTAAGTATTCAACATGAATGCGATTCTAACAATAGAATCTGCAGACAATCCCGAAGGCAATCCGGAGATCGTACCAAAGGATGAGCAACATGTTCGGCGACAGCTGAAGGCTGGCCAACATGTGCTTACAAAGGTTATAAAGGAGAAGAATACTCTCCAGGACGCGAACGTCCGACTAGACGTCGAATTAAAGGATGTTCGGGCCCAGCTTGCTGACTCCATAAAGGAGAATAAGAGGCTACGGTGCGGCATATTTAGTAAGTGCTTTGACGAACCATTATAAAGTTCAGCAAAGAAGCATGCTAACAGGATTATGTCTGTAGGCATGCTAACAGGCCATCCCGAGGAGGAGATGCCCAGATCTGCAGGCGATCTTCTGCTGGAGCTCTCACAACTGCACGAACAAGTTCGGCAGGTGATGCAGGGCATTGCCCAAGCCTTGTGGCCATCCTCCTCCCTGCCAGGAGGCATGGGGGAGCTTGTGGAGATGCTCAAGGGAGCACGGCAGCGCTTCCGATTATGGAAGATATCGGTCTGCCGACAAGGCGCAAGGGAATCCTGGGCCATGGTGAAGACGCGGTACACCAAGGCTGACCCAAACCACATGGCCGAGGTCGGACCTGTAGGGTCAGATGGGAAGGAGATCCCTCTACATCTGGTGTATGACCAAGTAGCATTAGCCGCTAAGTATTCCCAATAGGACTGTAGGCTAGACAGCCTATTGGATGGTATAGAAGAAGAATTTAGTCAGTCTAAGTGACATTGTACTTCGAAGGACATATTTTGTCCCTAACCGGATTGTAAATAATTTGTCTTGGCCAACCTTTTCGCTTCAACCTCTAGACCCGACAGTCCGGAGTGTATCCGAATACCCGCTCGGTTACGTGAAAACCGGGGCACGCGTGGAAACCAGGCGTAGGGGTCATAAGTGCTTGAACAGACAAGTACCCAACTAGTTATGTTATATTACATGGGTAGTAAGAAACATCTTCCAAGGAGAATAGTTCCGTTAAGGGTTCCTTTCCCTGGGTGTGCATGCGTTGAAGTGCATGTCCGAACTGCGAAAATTTACGCAGGATATAAGCATCTGGGGCATGTTTTGTAATAGGTAAAATACATCTTTTGTTCATCGACCGAATATTCCCTTAAGAATGCTAGCTTTCGGCTCCACCCAGTCTGAGGTACACATCCGGCTGACCCGGCAGTAACAATCGCAGAGGTGCTCCCCTTATGTCCTAGCCGAATTAACGGGAACATAGGGCACAAACACAAGAGCCAGGCAACCCAGCTTGGCCAAAACTTAACTCATATCGATGCATATAGTGGTGAAAAAAAGGCACATACGGAGAAGTGACGCATATGTGGTGGGCATAAAGCCCAAAAGACAATTAAGCTTCTGTGTAAGAAGCCCCCAGGTATATTGAGCGTGCATAGCGTGGCCAGAGTGTGCGGTCAAAGCATACTTGAAGCTTTTAAGGCTATAAATGTAAAAAGCAGAGAGAGAGGATATAATTTAAAAAGGGAGACGGAGGTAAGGAGACAAACACGGAGTTCGGCACTAGGCGTAGAATCTTCAAAGTCTGGCCGCGTTCCATGGGTTCGGCTCGAGTCGATTGTCTAATGCATCACGCAGACGGTACGCACCTCCAGTGAGAACTTTGTCAATGATGAAGGGGCCCTCCCACTTGGGCTTGAGCTTGTCATTTTTCTTCTCTGGTAGGAGTAGAACGAGTTCGCCAATGTTATAAGTTTTGTCCCACACTTCTCTGCTTTGATACCTTCTAGCCTGTTGTTCATAGAATGCGGAACGGGCCTTCGCGATGTCACGCTCCTCCTCCAGGGCATCTAAGCTGTCATGCCGATCTAGTTCGGCTTCTCTCTCTTCGTACATGCACACTCTAGGTGAATCATGGATGATATCGCAGGGTAGCACTGCGCTACGCCGTACACCATAAAAATGGTGTGTATCCGGTTGTGCGATTTGGTGTGGTCCGCAGCCCCCATAATACGGAGTCAAGCTCCGCGACCCAGTGCGTATCTGATTCCTTCAAGGATCGCACTAGTCTGTGTTTAATGCCGCTCATAATAAGACCGTTCACTCATTCGACTTGACCGTTTGTTTGGGGGTGATAGACGGAGGCGTAATCAAGTTTTATGCCCATTTTGCTGCACCAAGTTTTCACCTCATCCGCTATAAAGTTTGAGCCGTTATCGGTGATAATGCTGTGGGGGACACCGTAGCGGTGTACGACCTCGGATATAAAGTCTATCACTGGTCCGGATTCGGCCGTTTTAACTGGTTTGGCTTCTATCCATTTGGTGAATTTATTGAACATGACCAACAAGTATTTCTTCTTATGGCTTCCTCCTTTAAGGGGTCCAACCATATCGAGCCCCCAAAACGCAAAGGTCCAAGTTATGGGGATTGTTTGGAGGGCGGTGGGCGGCATATGGCTTTGATTTGCAAAAGGCTGGCAACCGACGCAGTGTTGGACAAGGTTTTGTGCGTCTGCCTGGGTTGTCGGCCAGTACAAACCTGTACGAAAGGCCTTGCTTACGAGCGCCCGGGCTGCGGCATGGTGGTCGCCGAGTCCGGCATGAATTTCGGCCAGGAGCTGCCGCCCTTCCTCTTCGGAGATGCACCTTTGGAGCACTCCTGTCGCGCTTTTCTTATAAAGCTCTCCCTCGTGGACTTTGTAGGCTTTAGAGCGCCGCACAATGCAACGTGCCTCATTTTGGTCCTCCGGGAGTTCTTGCCTATTTAAGTAAGGTAGGAAGGATTCCATCCACGGGGCGATGACCGCCATAATCACGTGGGCCAAAGGTGTGATTTCGGCGGCGGAGCCTCCGATTATGCCGGATTGTTCAGGGTCTGGGGTTGTGTGCGGATCCGGGCTAGTATTTCCAGACTCCCCTTCCCGTACCACGGATGGCTTGAACAGCCTTTCAAAAAAATATTTGGTGGGACGGGGTCACGTTTAGCGCCGATGCGGGCTAGGATATCCGTCGCTTGATTGTTTTCTCGAACCACATGGTGGAATTCGAGCCCCTCGAATCGAGCTGACATTTTGAAAACGGCATTACGGTAGGCCGCCATTTTCGGGTCCTTGGCGTCAAAGTATCCATTTATTTGAGATATTGCAAGATTTGAGTCCCTGCGTACTTCTAGACGTTGAATACCCATGGAGACCGCCATCCGAAGACCATGCAACAATGCCTCATACTCAGCTACATTGTTGGAATCTGTGTAAAGTATTTGGAGTATGTATTGGACTGTATCTCCAGTGGGGGACGTCAGGACTACGCCAGCCCCTAGACCAGCTAGCATCATCCATCAAAGTGCATCATCCAATTGGAGTACGCGCCGTACTCTTTAGGGAGTTTGGCTTCTGTCCATTCGGCGACGAAGTCAGCCAATACCTGCAACTTAATGGCCCGTCGTGGTTTGTATGTTATGTTGAACGGGAGGAGCTCGATAGCCCATTTTCCAATCCGGCTCGTGGCGTCACGGTTATTTATTATGTCATTGAGTGGTACTTCGGAGGCCACCATGATTGAACACTCTTGAAAGTAGTGTTGTAGTTCTCGGGATGCCATGAAGACCGCGTATGCTATCTTTGGATAATGTGGGTACCGTGACTTGCATGGAGTGAGGACAGTGGATACGTAGTATACCGGCTTTTGTAATGGGAATTTATGTCCATATGTCTCTCGTTCGATGACGAGCACTGCGCTTGCAACCTGGTGTGTTGCGGCTATGTATAGTAGCATGGGTTCGCCGACATTTGGTGCTGCCAGAATTGGATTGGTGGCCAAGAGGGCTTTTATTTCCTCCAGCCCAGCCATAGCCACATCCGTCCACTCGAAGTGTTCGGTGCGTCGAAGAAGGCGGTAAAGAGGTAGCGCCTTTTCTCCTAATCGGGAGATAAAGCGGCTTAGGGCAGCCACGCATCCAGTTAGTTTCTAGATTTGCTTGAGGTCTGTTGGGGTAGCCAACTGTGACCGAGCTCGAATTTTAGTCGGGTTTGCTTCGATTCCTCTATTAGAGACAATAAAGCCCAAGAGTTTTCCGGCTGGTACGCCGAAAACACATTTTTCCGGGTTGAGCTTGATGTCGTATGTTCGGAGACTGTCGAACGTGAGACTCAAGTCGGCTATTAATGATTCAACGTATCTGGTTTTAATGACCACATCGTCTACGTAGGCCTTCACTGTTTTGCCGATTTGTGTTTCCGGGCATGTCTGAATCATGCGTTGATAGGTTGCACCGGCATTTTTGAGCCCGAAAGGCATGGTGTTAAAACAGAAGGGACCGTATGGAGTGATAAATGCCATTGTGGCTTGATCAGACTCCACCATATGGATTTGATGGTATCCGGAGTATGCGTCGAGGAAACACAATGAATCGTGTCCTGCGGTAGCATCGATAATTTGATCAATGCAGGGGAGGGGGAAGGGATCCTTAGGGCAAGCTTTATTAAGGTCTTTGAAATCGACGCATAGGCGCCAGGATTTGTCCTTCTTTGGTACCATCACCAGGTTTGCTAGCCAGCCCGGATGTTTTATTTCTCTGATGAATCAGGCTTCAAGTAGCTTGGCTAGATCCTCTCCCGTGGCTTGTCACTTGGGTTCTGAAAAGCGCCGAAGAGTCTGCTTGAATGGCTTGTGTCCCTTTAGTATGTTTAGGCTATGTTCGGCCAGCCTACGTGGGATACCTGGCATGTCTGAAGGATGCTAGGCAAAAATGTCCCAATTCTCGCGCAAGAACTCTCGTAGTGCGGTGTCTATTGTGGGGTTCAGCTGTGCCCCAATTGATGTTTTTTTTGTGGGGTCCGTTGGGTGGACCTGAAATTTGACTATTTCATCTGCTGGTTTAAAAGAGGTAGACTTGGGTCATTTGTCGAGTATCACGTCGTCCCTGTCTACTGCGGAGCGCGGCGCAGTTAACTCTTCGGCCGCGAGGGCTTCTGATAATGCCTCCAGGGATAGTGCGGCAATTTTATTTTTGGCCCGGAGTGCTATGTCCGGATCACTGGCTAGAGTGATGATTTCATTGGGCCCCGGCATCTTGAGCTTCATGTACCCGTAATGGGGTATAGCTTGGAAGCTTGTGAATGTGTCTCGTCCCAAGAGGGCGTGGTATCCACTGCTAAACGGGGCAACTTGGAATGTGATTTCTTCGGACCTATAATTCTTCAGGGTGCTGAATACCACATCCAGTGTGATTTTCCCTACGCATCGCGCCTCCCGGCTAGGGATGATTCCTCTGAAGGTCGTGCTGCTTTGCTCGATGCGGCTCTTATCAATTTCCATTTGTTAAGAGTTTCCTCATAGATGAGGTTTAATCCGTTGTCGCCGTCCATGAGCACTTTAGTAAGCTGAAATCCATCAACGATTGGACTAAGGACCAAAGCGGCTGGTGCTCGGACTGTTCGAAATTGAGGTTCGTCGCTGGCGCCGAAGGTTATGGATGTATCGTTCCACGGGTTTATTGCTGCGACATGGCAGACTTCGGCGAGGCTGCGGAGCGCTCGCTTGTGCCTGTTGTTTGTGGTGAAAGTCTCGAAGACGGTCAGTACTGTATTGTTATTTTCTGCGGGATGGTGCTCTGTGGTATTGTCAATGAGAAGGTCCTCGCTGCTCTTGGCCACCTGCCGGAGTATCCAACATGCTCTAAGGTTGTGTGTTGGTATGGTGTCTGGTGTGGTGTGAATTTTGCATGGTCTATTGAGCCATCCCTCCAGTACGGTTCCACGCCCTGTAGAGGGCTTTGGCTTCTTTGTAATTGGGTTGGGTGACTTGCAAGAGCGCACCCTTTTAGTTCGGACGAGGGGTTTAGTTAGGGCTGGAGGATCCTATAATTTTTTTGGGTCTTCCAGGTGCTTTCCATCACGCAGTATTTCTGTACTATGGCTGCCAGGTCGGCAAAGTGTGCTATGTCACGGCGACTTATGGCATTGAGAATTCCCTTGTCCGTGCAATTTTTGCAAAAGAATGAGATTGCGTCTTCCTCGTGACAGTCCTTAACCTTGCTCATTACAAGGAGGAATCTAGCCCAAAAGTGGTGTACTATCTCTTGGGGCTCTTGTCTGATGTGGGAAAGATCGCTTGCGTCTGGGTGGGTGGGTGGAATTAAGTCCACATCCTGACCCAACCTGGAACCCAGGGGCGAAGGAGCTCCTGAGCTTGGCAGCTCGGGCTCCAGGATATTGCCCAATATTTGTGGCCCGCTGCCCGATTCTAAGTTCGGAGCCTGGGCCACGTCCTCCCGTAGACGGGTATCCGGCTCAGAGAGCTTGGGAATCCGGACATAGTTCATCCTCAAAATAGAGGAAGAATTGCCGTTTTGTTCCTCCACCACCGCTATCTGATGGGTGACCGGCGGAGAGTTAATCTCCCTTAGGTCGGGTTTAAGCCCGATCCGATTATAATCCGTAATGACTCCCAGGGCGGCGATGCGATCCAAGAGCTCGTTTAAGGAGGAGAGCTCCATTGGATCCATTTTCTCGGTGAATTCTGGGCTAACGCGGAGGTTGTTTTTGATGACCTGAGATGTCATCATCGGCGCGGCGGCCTAACAGGCGGCCATGATGAAACTGCCCAGTCCGAGAGTTTGGCCTACAGCCAGGGATCCTCCGGAGGTGATGTTATCCTTGACAATGAGGCGAGCCATCAAGCCTTATCGGGACGGCACAGTGGAACTCTCAATGAAAGCACCAATGTCGGTGTCAAAACTGGCAAATCTAGGGGGGCCTGAACTGTGCGTCTAAGGCTAATGGTAACTAGAGGCAAGGGACACGATGTTTTACCCAGGTTCGGGCCCTCTCGATCGAGGTAATACCCTACTTCTTGCTTGATTGATCTTGATGATATGAGTATTACAAGAGTTGATCTACCACGAGATTGTAGAGGCTAAACCCTAGAAGCTAGCCTATGATTATGATTGTTATTGTCCTACGGACTAAACCCTCCGGTTTATATAGACACCGGAGGAGGCTAGGGTTACACAGAGTCGGTTACAGAGAAGGAAATCTACATATCCGAATATCCAAGCTTGCCTTCCACGCAAAGGAGAGACCCCTCCGTACACGGGACAAAGTCTTCAATCTTGTATCTTCATAGTCCAACAGTCCGGCCAAAGTATATAGTCTGGCTATCCGAGGACCCCTTAATCCAGGACCCTCTCAGCAGTGCCACAAATGAGTTGCACTATCATTATCAACTCTGCATATTTTGGCTTCAACATTATGAATATGTGTATCACTACTATCAAGATTCAATAAAAATAGACCACTCTTTAAGGGTGCATGACCATAAAAGATATTACTCATATAAATAGAACAACCATTATTCTCTGATTTAAATGAATAACCGTCTCGCATCAAACAAGATCCAGATATAAGGTTCATGCTCAACGCTGGCACCAAATAACAATTATTTAGGTCTAAAACTAATCCCGAAGGTAGATGTAGAGGTAGCGTGCCGACCGCGATCACATCGACTTTGGAACCATTTCCCACGCGCATCATCACCTCGTCCTTAGCCAATCTTTGCTTAATCCGTAGTCCCTGTTTCGAGGCAAATATTAGCAACAGAACCAGTATCAAATACCCGGGTACTACTACGAGCATTATAAGTTACACATCAATAACATGTATATCACATATACCTTTGTTCACCTTGCCATCCTTCTTATCCTCCAAATACTTGGGGCAGTTCCGCTTCCAGTGACTAGTCTGTTTGCAGTAGAAGCACTCAGTCTCAGGCTTAGGTCCAGACTTAGGTTTCTTCTCTTGAGCAGCAACTTGTTTGCTGTTCTTTTTGAAGTTCCCCTTCTTCTTCCCTTTACCCTTTTTCTTGAAACTGGTGGTCTTATTGACCATCAACACTTGATGCTCCTTCTTGATTTCTACCTCAGTAGCTTTTAGCATTGTGAAGAGCTCAGGAATAGTCTTAATTAAAGGTCATGATAAATTAAAGTTCAATTAATCATATTACTTAAGAACTCCCACTTAGATAGACATCCCTCTAATCATCTAAGCGATCACGTGATCCAAATCAACTAAACCATGTCCGATCATCACGTGAGATGGAGTAGTTTTCAATGGTGAACATCACTATGTTGATCATATCTACTATATGATTCATGCTCGACCTTTCGGTCTTAGTGTTCCGAGGCCATATCTGTATATGCTAGGCTCGTCAAGTTTAACCTGAGTATTCTGCGTGTGCAACTGTTTTGCACCCGTTGTATTTGAACGTAGAGCCTATCACACCCGATCATCACGTGGTGTCTCAGCACGAAGAACTTTCGCAACGGTGCATACTCAGGGAGAACACTTATACCTTGAAATTTAGTGAGAGGTCATCTTATAATGCTACCGTCAATCAAAGCAAAATAAGATGCATAAAGGATAAACATCACATGCAATCAATATAAGTGATATGATATGGCCATCATCATCTTGTGCTTGTGATCTCCATCTCCGAAGCACCGTCGTGATCACCATCGTCACCGGCGCGACACCTTGATCTTCATCGTAGCATCGTTGTCGTTTCGCCACCTATTGCTTCTACGACTATCGCTACCGCTTAGTGATAAAGTAAAGCAATTACAGGGCGTTTGCATTGCATACAATAAAGCGACAACCATATGGCTCCTGCCAGTTGTCGATAACTCGGTTACAAAACATGATCATCTCATACAATAAAATATAGCATCACGTCTTGACCATATCACATCACAACATGCCCTACAAAAACAAGTTAGACGTCCTCTACTTTGTTGTTGCAAATTTTACGTAGCTGCTATGGGCTGAGCAAGAACCATTCTTACCTACGCATCAAAACAACAACGATAGTTCGTCAAGTTAGTGTTGTTTTAACCTTCTCAAGGACCGGGCGTAGCCACACTCGGTTCAACTAAAGTTGGAGAAACTGACACCCGCCAGCCACCTATCTGCAAAGCACATCGGTAGAACCAGTCTCGCGTAAGCGTACGCGTAATGTCGGTCGGGGCCGCTTCATCCAACAATACCGCCGAACCAAAGTATGACATGCTGGTAAGCAGTATGACTTGTATCACCCACAACTCACTTGTGTTCTACTCGTGCATATAACATCTACGCATAAAACCAGTCTCGGATGCCACTGTTGGGGATCGTAGTAATTTCAAAAAAATTCCTACGCACACACAGGATCATGGTGATGCATAGCAACGAGAGATCAGAGTGTGTCCACGTACCCTCGTAGACCGAAAGCGGAAGCATTAGTACAACACGGTTGATGTAGTCGTACGTCTTCACGATCCGATCGATCCAAGTACCAAACGTATGACACCTCCGAGTTCAGCACACGTTCAGCTCGATGACGTCCCTTGAACTCCGATCCAGCCGAGCTTCGAGGGAGAGTTCCGTCAGCACGACGGCGTGGTGACTATGATGATGCTCTACCGATGTAGGGCTTCGCCTAAGCACCGCTACGATATTATCGAGGTGGAATATGGTGGAGGAGGGCACCGCACACGGCTAATAGATCTCAAGGATCAATTGTTGTCTCTAGAGGTGCCCCCTTGCCCCCGTATATAAAGGACCAAGGGGGAGGGGGTGGCCGGCCAGGAGGGGGCACACCAGGAGGAGTCCTACTCCCACCGGGAGTAGGACTCCCTCCTTTCCTTGTCCAAGTAGGAGAGGGGGAGGAAGGGAGAGAGGGGAGAGAGGGGAGGAAGGAAGGGCCCCCCCTCCTTGTCCTATTCGGACTAGAGGGGGAGGGGCGCGTGGCCTGTCCTGGCCGCCCCTCCTCTGGTCCACTTTGGGCCCATGAGGCCCATTAAACCCCCCCCCCCCCCGGGGGGGGGGGTCCCGTAACCCCCTGGTACTCCGTATACATTCGATAACCCCCGGAACTATTTTGGTGTCCGAATATAGTCGTCCAATATATCAATCTTCATGTCTCAACCATTTCGAGACTCCTCGTCATGTCCGTGATCACATCCGGGACTCCGAACTATCTTCGGTACATCATAACACATAAACTCACAATATAACTGTCATCTAACTTTAAGCGTGCGGACCCTACGGGTTTGAGAACTATGTAGACATGACCGAGACACGTCTCCGGTCAATAACCAATAGCGAAACCTGGATGCTCATATTGGCTCCTACATATTCTACGAAGATCTTTATCGGTCAAACCACATAACAACATACGTTGTTCCCTTTGTCATCAGTATGTTACTTGCCCGAGATTCGATCGTTGGTATCTCAATACCTAGTTCAATATCGTTACCGGCAAGTCTCTTTACTCGTTACGTAATGCATCGTTCTGTAACTAACTCATTAGGTACATTGCTTGCAAGGCTTATAGTGATGTGCATTACTGAGAGGGCCCAGAGATACCTCTCCGACAATCAGAGTGACAAAACCTAATCTCGAAATATGCCAACTCAACATGTACCTTTGGAGGCACCTGTAGAGCTCCTTTATAATCAACCATTTACGTTGTGACGTTTGGCAGCACACAAAGTGATCCTCCGGTAAACGGGAGTTGCATAATCTCATAGTTGTAGGAACATGTATAAGTCATGAAGAAAGCAATAGCAACATACTAAACGATCAAGTGCTAAGCTAACGAAATGGGTCAAGTCAATCACATCATTCTCCTAATGATGTGATACCGTTAATCAAATGACAACTCATGTCTATGGTTAGAAAACACAACCATCTTTGATCAATGAGCTAGTCGAGTAGAGGCACACTAGTGACACTATGTTTGTCTATGTATTCACACATGTATTATGTTTCCAGTTAATACAATTCTAGCATGAATAATAAACATTCATCATGATATAAGGAAATAAATAATAACTTTATTATTGCCTCTAGGGCATATTTCCTTCAAGACATGTGTTGTCATTTGATGAACGGGGTCACATCATAAGGAGAATGATGTGATGGATAAGACCCATCCGTTAGCTTAGCATATTGATCATTCAGTTTTATTGATATAGCTTTCTTCATTTCAACTACATATTCCTTCGACTATGAGATTATGCAACTCCCGGATACCGGAGGAATACCTTATGTGCTACCAAACATCACAACGAAACTAGGTGATTATAAAGATGCTCTACAGGTATCTCCAAAGGTGTTTGTTGGGTTGGCAGAGATCGAGATTAGGATTTGTCACTCCGAGTATCGGAGAGGTATCTCTGGGCCCTCTTGGTAATACACATCATAAGAACCCTTGCTAGCAAATGACTAATGATTTAGTTGTGGGATGATGTATTATGGAATGAGTAAAGATACTTGCCGGTAACAAGATTTAACTAGGTATGAAGATACCGACGATCAAATCTTGGGCAAGTAACATACCAATGGACAAAGGGAATAACATATGTTGTCATCATGGTTCGACCAATAAAAGATCTTCGTAGAATATGTAGGAGCCAATATGAGCATCCAGGTTCCGCTTTTGGTTATTGACCGGAGGGGTGTCTCGGTCATGTCTACATAGTTCTTGAAACCGTAGGGTCCGCACGCTTAACGTTTGATGACGATTTTGTATTGTATGAGTTATGTGATTTGGTGACCGAATGTTGTTTGGAGTCCCGGATGAAACCACGGACATGACGAGGAGTCTCTAAATGGTCGAGAGGTAAAGATTGATATATAGGACGATAGTATTCAAACACCGAAAGTGTTCCGGAGGGTATCGGGTACTTATCGGGTCATCGGAAGGTGTTTTGAGTACCCCCAGCAATCCTATGGGCCATATGGGCCTTGTGAAGGAACACACCAGACCACAAGGGGCTTGTGCGCCCTATAAGGCTATAGGAGGAGGAGGAAAGGGGGGAAGGGCAAGGAAAGTGTGGATTGGTATTCCCACTTCCTTCCCTCACCCCCCCCCCCCTCTTTCCTTCCGCTTCATGCATACATGGAAAGGGGGGCGCAGGGCAAGGCAGGGCCCCTAGGGGCCAGCATCCAACCCTAGGACGCCCCTGGCTGCCTCTTCTTCCCTCCCACCTATATATATGTGGGGAAGGGGTGCCTCACAAGAACACAACAGCATCTGTTAGCCGTGTGCGGCGCCCCCCTCCACAGATTACACCCTCGGTCATATTCGTGCGGTGCTTAGGCGAATCGCTACGCGGATCACTTCACCATCACCATCACCATGTCATCGTGTTGACATAACTCATCTACTTCCTCGACACTTTGTTGGATCAAGAGTTCGAGGGACGTCATCAAGCCGAACATGTGCAGAACTTGGAGGTGTCGTACGTTCGATGCTTGATCGGTCAAAACAAGAAGAAGTCTGACTACATCAACCGCGTTGTCAAACACTTATGTTTTCGGTCTATGAGGGTACGTAGACATACTCTCCCCCTCTCGTTGATATGCATCTCCTATATAGATCTTGTGTGAGCATAGGAATTTTTTTGAAATTGCATGCTATGTTTCCCAACATGGATAGCGATTGATGTGTGGAGTAATAGTAGTAGATGTAGAATTTTTTCGGTCTACTTGACACGGACGTGATGCCTATATTCATGATCATTGCCTTAGATATCGTCATAACACTGTGCTCTTCTATCAATTGCTTGGTAGTAATTTGTTCACCCACCGTATTATTTTCTATCTTGAGAGAAGCCTCTAGTGAAATTTATGGCCCCCGGGTCTCTTTTCCATCATATAAGTTCTCTTTTCCATCATACAAGTTTCCGATCTACTATTCTTGCAATCTTTTACTTTCCGATCTATAAACCAAAAACATAAAAAATATTTACTTTATCGTTTATCTATTTCTATCAGATCTCACTTTTGCAAGTAACCATGAAGGGATTGACAACCCGTTTATCGCGTTGGGTGCAAGTTTGTTTGATTGTTTGTCCAGGTATTCGGTGATTTATGCGTTATGTCCTACTGGATTGATACCTTGGTTCTCAAACTGAAGGAAATACTTATCTCTACTTTGCTGCATCACCCTTTCCTCTTCAAGGGAAAAACCAACGCAAGCTCAAGAAGTAGCATGCTGCTGAACTTAAGCATCGTAATATAGTTGAAACTGGCCTAACTTTATTAGCTCATACCTCGGTTCCTTTTCGCTTTTGGAGTGATGCTTTTTCCATCTCATGTTTTCTTATTAATAGGCTTCCTACACGACTTCTTGGAATGAAAACACCGCTTGAACTCTTGCTTAATGAAACTCCAGATTATATGTTCCTCAAAGTTTTTGGATGTGCGTGTTGGCCTCATCTTCGCCCCTATAATAAGCTAAAGCTCGAGTTTCGATCCAAAAAGTGTGTATTTCTTGGGTATAGTTCCCTTAACAAAGGGTACAAGTGCCTTCATGTTCCGTCTAATCGTGTCTACATCTCATGTGATGTTGTGTTTGATGAAAATGTGTTCCCGTTTTCATCACTTTCGACTGTTCGCACCACTCCGGCTCCACCTATGTATTCCACCTTACCGTTGCCTTGTCAGTTTGTTGATGTGGCATACTCTCCTACATTGCTTCCTAACCATGTTGCAGGTATTGGTCGCGGAGCTCATCTAAAATTGCTGGAGGATCAGGCAACAGCCACTGCCCTTACACGGGACGTTGATCTGGTGCATGCGCCATGCACGCCTGACCCGCCCTCGTCGCCTCTGTCGCCTGCCCCGTTGCTTGGGCCGGTTTCGCCTGCCTCGTCGCTAGGAGGATCCTGGCTGGGCTCCTCTAGCCCGACGCTAGGCCATGTGGGCTCCCTGGAGTCCGTTGACACGGCCCCTGTTGGGCCATCTTCACCAGGCCCAGTGCCCAGCTCGCCCGTGTCGCTTGGCTCACCCATGACAACGGCCCCGTCGCCTAGCTCGTCGACTACATCTCCTGACTTGTCACCCGCGTCGCTGTCAATACCACCAGCGCCACCAACAGTTGCTGCTCTGTGGCCTCGTACACGCAGTCAATCTGGGGTCTTTCGCCCAAAGAAATGCATAGATGAAACGGTTGCATGGATTGCAGCTTGTGTGGCTCAATTGGATGCAAATCCGTGTGCTGAACCATGACACTTTCACGCTGCTCTCGGGATTCCCCATTGGTGTACTGCCATGGAGCAGGAGCATCAGGCACTATTGAAAAATGGTACATGGTAGTTGGTTCCTCCGGTCTTTGGTGTCAATATTATTAACTCCAAGTGGGTCTTCAAAGTCAAAAAGCATGTTGATGGTTCTATCGAGCGCTACAAGGCACGGTTAGTGGCCAAAGGCTTTAAACATCGGTATGGTCTCGATTATGAGGATACTTTCAGCCCAGTTATTAAACCAACTACCATTCGGCTGCTGCTTTCTTTGGTTGTTACTAGAGGCTGGTCTCTTCGGCAGCTAGATGTCCAGAATGCCTTTCTTCATGGTATTTTGGAGGAGGAGGTTTATATGCGTCAGCCCCTGAGATTTGTTGATCCTGATCGTCCTCGTCACCTGTGTTGTATTGTCAAGGCGCTTTATGGGTTGGAGCAAGCTCCTCGTGCATGGCATGCGAGGCTTGGCTCCGCTCTTCGGGATCTTGGTTTTGTTCCATCCACTGCTGACACATCAGTGTTTCTCCTTCATCGTCCTGAGGTAACGATGTATCTACTGGTCTATGTTGATGACATCATTCTCATTACCTCCTCAAATGCTGTTGTTGATCGTCTCCTGTCAGCTCTGAGTGGTGAGTTTGTCATGAAGGACTTGGGGGTTTTGCATTACTTTCTTGGGTTGGAAGTCTCTCGGTCTTTTGCTGGGTTGACTCTCACACAGCACAAGTACTCTCTGGACTTGTTGCGACATGCAGGTATGCTGAAGTGCAAACATGCTACTACACATATGTCTACCACTGATCGATTGTCTTGATGGGGATCCTCTCACTTCAGATGATGCCACTAAGTACTGCAGTATTGTTGGAGGTCTGCAGTACTTGGCTATCACTCGGCCTGATATCTCCTATGCAGTTAGTTGTGTGTGTCAGAATCTTCATGCTCCCTGGACTTCACATTGGTCAGGTATGAAGCGTATGCTATGCTACATCTGTCTCACTGCCTCATACGGTTTACTTCTTCAGCCTGCACCGTCCTCTGAGCTTTTGGCGCTCTATGATGCGGATGGGGCTGGGAGTCCTAATGATAGGCGATCCACAGGGGGATATGCAGTCTTCTTTGGTCCCAATTTGATTGCCTGGAACGCTCGCAAACAATCTACGGTGTCTCACAACAGCACTGAAGCTGAGTACAAGGCGGTTGCTAATGCCACGGCTAAGATCATATGGGTACAGTCCTTATTGAGAGAGTTGGGCGTCTCTCAAGCTCAGCCACCGGTCCTTTGGTGTGACAACATCGGTGCAACATACCTGTCATCTAATCTAGTATTTCATGCCCGAATGAAACACATCAAAGTTGATTATCACTTTGTGAGGGAACGCGTTGCATAGAAGCTACTCCACATCAAGTTCATCTCTTCTAAAGATCAACTTGCTGACATCTTCATGAAGGCTCTACCACAGCCTCAGTTTGTAAGCTGTAGGCGCAACCTTAACTTGCTTTGTACAACAGGCCACAGTTATGATTGAAGGAGGGTGTTAGATTGTATTATACGTAGCTTTTGTACATGTCTTGTAATATGTATTGTACACCCTTGTGTACCCCTATATATATGAAATGGTGCTACTTGTGAACTGCATTGGGATTTCCCCGAAGAGGACGGGATGATGTAGTACAATAGATATAAGTATTCCCTCAATTAAGAACCAAGGTTATCAATCCAGTAGGAGAACCAAGCAACACCTTGTTAGCAACACCTGCACACAAATAACAAATCCTTGTAACCCAACGCGAACAAGGGGTTGTCAATCCCTTGACGATTACGAGCAAGATTAAATTATATGGTATTTGATAGATAGATCGGAAAAAAATACAAAATAAAATAAATAAAGTAAAAATGCAGCAAGGTATTTTTGTTTTAATATATGATAAAAGATAGACCCGGGGCCATAGTTTTCACTCGAGGCTTCTCTCATTGCAAATAGCATGCAGTGGGTACAAAAATTACTGTTGGGCATTGATAGAAAAATAATTATTAGGACGATATCCAAGGCAACGATCATACATAGACATCACATCTGATACAAGTAGACTTAAACGATTTTGCGTCTACTGCTATTACTCCACACATCAACCGCTATCCAGCATGCATCTAGAGTATTAAGTTCATAAAGAACGGAGTAATGCCTTAAACAAGATGACATGAAGTAGACAAGATAAACTCATGTATGAATAAACCTCATTTTTTATCCTTAATGGCAACGATACATACGCGTCATGTCCCCTTCTGTCACTGGGATTGAGCACCGCAAGATCGAACCCATCACAAATCACCTCTCCCCATGGCAAGATAAATCAATCTAGTTGGCCAAACCAAATCAATCAATCAGAGAAGAAATATGAAGCTGTAGTAATCATGCATAAAAGACTTCAAAGAAAATTCAAATAATATTCATGGATAGATCTGATCATAAACTCACAATTCATCAGATCCCAACAAAGGTACCGCAAAAGTGATTACATCGAATAGAACTCCAAGAACATCAAGGAGAACATTGTATTGAAGAACATTGAGAGAGAAGAAGCCATATAGCTACTAACTATGGACCCATAGGTCTGTGGTAAACTACTCACGCATCACCGGAAGGGCAGCAAGGTTGATGTAGAGCCCCTCCGTGATTGATTCCACCTCCGATAGAGTACCAGAAAAGGCCTCTATATGGGATTTCTCGAGAATAGAGGCTTGCTGCAGCGGGAAAAAGTATTTCGTGGACTCCCCTGTTGGTTTCTGAATTTTTGAGAATTTATTGAGGCGGAGTTAGAGCAACTGTAGCAGACCCCGCATCCCACCGGCCCGCAAAAATCATTTCCGTTGGCGCAAAACAGCTTTTGCGGGCTGGCTCGGGCTGGCACAGATGCAGACCCCCCAAACGGATCCGTATGAGTCGGCTTTGCAGGGTCTGCTCTTTGCGCCGCTGCATCCCGCATATCATCAGCCTGCAAATATCAAATACAACATAATTCAACAATCAAAAACAAATTGAATTATTCGAATCAAACATAATACAATAATCATCCGCATTACAAATAATTATTCAAATAATCATAGCAAACTTAAATAGTGCAATACAAAACTTGTCATGAATACAAATACAAATGAATACAAAAATAAGTCACTGTCCAGCCCTTTGCCAATGGTGCTCAATGAGATCTTCTTGAAGTTGAAAGTGGGTGTCTGCATTTTCAATCTCCTTGCATGTCTGAAGAAAAGCTCTAATGCAGTTTGGGTCTCTAGCTGGTTTGACACGGCTACCCACATTGTCGTAAAAGAATTCTAAGTTCAATCCTCTCTCATCTTCAAGAATCATATTGTGCAGGATAACACAGCATGGCATGATGTTCTTCAAAGTTTTCTTATCCCAAAAACGAGCATGACCACGGACAATGGAAAACCTAGATTGCAAAACACCGAATGCTCTTTCAATGTCTTTTCGGGCTGCCTCTTGCACCCTTGCAAATTCACATTGTTTTTTTGTTTTGGGTTCTTTGATGCTCTTGACAAAAGTGCACCAAGGAGGGTATATACCATCTGCAAGATAGTACCCCTTTATGTATTCATGCCCATTGATAGTGTAGTTGCAAGAAGGAGCATCACCACTAGCAAGCCTAGCAAACAAATGAGACCGTTACAACACATTGATATCATTGAGAGTGCCCGGCATACCAAAAAAGCAATGTCAAATCCATAAATCCTCGGATGCTACGGCCTCTAGCACAATTGTTGCATCACGAGACTTGCCACAATACATTCCTTGCCAAGCCTTGGGGCAATTTTTCCAATTCCAATGCATACAATAAATGCTACCTAGCATGCCAGGCCAACTTCTCCTCTCATTAGATGCCATCAATCTCTTTGTGTCATCTTCTTTGGGTGCCCGAAGATACTCAGGACCGAAGACACGGATGATCACTTTCGCAAATTTACGCACAGACTCAATTGTGCTATCTTCACCAATGCGAAGATACTCATCGGCATAGTCAGCCGGACACCATATGCAATCACCCGCATAGCTGCGGAGATTTTTTGATATGCACTAAATCCCTTTAAGCCCGCGACATTTCTTGTTAGAGTAAAATACCGGCAATTTGCCTCGCAAGCTTCAACAAGTTTCACAAAGAGGGATCGGCGCATTTGGTACCTTCTCCGGAAGAGGTGCGGAGGATATGTAGGATTCTCGGTGAACTAGTCTTGCATCAACATCTCGTTCCCAAGATGGCGATTCCGAGGAATGCACAAACGCCCGACAGTCAATCCTCGCCTCCTCTTCTGATGCTAGTCTTCGTGCTCCTTCACGGCAAGCGCCATGACTAATGTTTGCTGCCGAAAGGTCGCAAGCATTGTCTCAACATCCTAGTCATCCGAATTGGACGAATCGGATAGCAAGAACTTCTCGCACGGGGTCAACTCCATCTACACGCACACCGGCGCGTCAATCTACTACACAGCTCGCAAAAATCACAAAAAAGGGACTAACCGGTGGCGGGTGATCCCGGGCGGCGACGAGGGGGTGCGCTCGACGGTGGTCGATCCCCAGCGGCGGCGGCTGAGGGAGTCCTGGATTAGGGGGTCCTCGAATAGCCGGACTATGTACTTATGTCGGACTGTTGGACTATGAAGATACAAGATTGAAGACTTCGCCCCGTGTCCGGGTGGGACTCTCCTTTGCATGGAAGGCAAGCTTGGCAATTCAGATATGTAGATTTCCTTCTCTCTAACCGACTCTATGTAACCCTAGCCCCCTCCGGTGTCTATATAAACCGGAGGGTTTAGTCCGTAGGACCAAGAACAATGATAATCATAGGCTAGCTTCTAGGGTTTAGCCTCTACGATCTCGTGGTAGATCAACTCTTGTAATACTCATATCATCAAGATCAATCAAGCAGGAAGTAGGGTATTACCTCCATAGAGAGGGCCCGAACCTGGGTAAACATTATGTCCACCGCCTCCTGTTACCATTAGCCTTAGACGCACAGTTCGGGACCCCCTACCCGAGATCCGCCGGTTTTGACACCGACATTGGTGCTTTCATTGAGAGTTCCACTGTGTCGTCATGATAAGGCTTGATGGCTCCTACAATCATCCACAACGATGCAGTCCAGGGTGAGGCTTTTCCCCCCGGACAGATCTTCGTATTCAGCGGCTTCGCACTACGGGCCAACTCACTTGGCCGTCTGGAGCAGATCGATAGCTACGCCCCTAGCCATCAGGTCAGGTTTGGAAGCCTGAACTACACTGCCGATATCCGCGGAGACTTGATCTTCGACGGATTCGAGCCCATGACAGGTGCGCTGTACAGTCACAATGAGCATGACTTAGATCTGCCATCGGACGGTGTTCAGGAGAACGCACCTGCAGCTGCCCTGGCTTTAAAACCGGAGCAGATCGTGCCTTCTAAAGACGGGTGGATAGACCCCGCTATAGAGGCCGCACACTCATTGGCGATAGAGCCGAACATAGGCTTTGCCTCCAATGAGGTCTGTATCATCGGACCCTCAGACTCGTCTCCGACCATAGGCTCCGAACCGCGTGCATCCGTGCCTATCGAACCTAAATGGGCACCAATCATGGAATTTACCTCCGCGGATATCTTTCAGCACTCGCCCTTGGGTGACATGCTAAGCTCATTAAAATCTCTCTCCCTGTCAGGAGACTCTTGGCCGAACTATGTCCGGCTTGAGTGGGAAGCGGACGACGAAGAAATTCGTTTCCCACCCACCACCCACTTAATAGCCACTGTCGATGACTCAACCGACATGCTTGATTTCGACTCCGAAGACATCGACGGTATGAAGGACGATGTCGGAGAAGAACAAGAACCACCACCCACAGGGCGCTGCACAGCCACCTCATCATATTATATATACATGGTGGACACACCCAAAGAAAACAACGGCGAGGAATGGAAGGATGCAACAGAGGATAATCCTCTTGAGAAGCAACCATAGCGCCGACATCAGCGGCGCCGCTCTAAATCTGTCAGGACCCCGACTCGATGTCACATTGATCTAGCCGGTAACACCTCATATCACTTTGCGGCCTCACGCACGGTATTCCCACGGGTGTCGCCTTACCTTTGCCCGGGACCGTTTGCGCCTTTTGGCACACGTATATGACAGTGTCGCTAGCATCCATATGATAAGGAGCCCGGGCTGACATGGCTAGTCGTAAACCCAAAGTGACACAGACTTACAGGGACAGGCATCCATGACCCAGCATCGAACGTGTCGGTCATCAGCGAGTGAATCCAGGCTGTAGCACTGGGCTAGCAGGACTCCGGTGAACCGGGCTGTAGCGGGCTAACAGGACTCCGGTATTCATCGCGTGACATTTCCCCGAAGGGACAGACACAGGAACGAAGAAGGACACATGCCGGCCAGCCTAAGTGTTCCGGAGCAGTAGCAAGCTACCATGGCTCAGTGGAAACACTAGGAGACATTTCCCGGTAAGAGAGGCTACTAAGGATAAACAACTAGATAGCCAGATCCCACACATATCAAGCATTTCAATAACATACACACAATATGCTCGATATGTGCAAATACAATATGGCATCACAACATGACTCTACGACTCAAGTATTTATTCATTAGGCTCCGAGGAGCGAGATATTACAAACAGGGGTCTCATGACCCAACAATCAGAGCATACAAATCAAAGCACAAGCGGAAGCTATCATGTCTGGGTACAGACATCTATAAATGAAAAAGGCTGAGAAGCCTGTCTATCTATCAGATCCTGCCGAGGGCACAAGATCGTAGCTGAGGTAACAAGCTAAACGTCAAAGTCCACGCGGAACTACTAGTGAGACCGAAGTCTCTCTACAAAACATAAAATAGGCAAACGTGAGTACAAATGTACCCAGCAAGACTTACATCAGAACTAACTACATATGCATCATTATCAACAAAGGGGGTGGTGGAGTTTGACTGCAGCAAGCCAGCTTTGACTCAGTGGCTAACCTGAACTACGACTGCAATGTAACTCTTTGAGGTGGCGCACACGAGTCCACATATTCACCATATCAATACACCACTATGGAACCGCTCCCATTTCCCTACGAGAACGCCATCCATAGCACTCACGCTTATCTTGCGTATTTTAGGGTATCCACTTTCACTTGTCTATGAACTGATATAAGCAACCCAGAAGTCCTTTTCCGCGGACACGGCTATTCGAATAGATCATATTAACCCTGCAGGGGTGTACTTCTTCACACACGCTCTCACCACTTACCGCCATTTACACGACATGTACTCGGCAACCTTCAAGCGGAAGCCCAACGTGGGTGTCGGCCACGGCCTGCCTAAACAGTCAAGTCTCTAGTCCAGGTTTATCGCCTATTCGGGTTCCATCCATGAGGAGATCCGGCCGGAGTTTCGCTCACAGCCCCAAACGATGTGTACAGGGTTCCGTGACACCAAACGGGTGCCCGGTTTACCCGGCCACGTGCCTACCGCATCACAGCCCACCCCTACGGTCAGCGCTGTCCACGGCCTCCAGCATACTACAAACACCAGAAACTACTTGCAACTCCTGGACAGAGGACAAGGGTGATTAAGAAGCCGAGAGGGTCCATTGGTTTCGGGCCCAATGCGTGGTAGTAGCTGAATCATGGATCACAAACACAGAACTCAGTTCCTGAGGACGGCTGCAATGAGACAACCCACCATGTACTCCTACATGGCCTCTCACTGCTACCTTTACCAAATCGTGTTCACACACTTAGCTCACACACAGTAGGACATGTTCACACACCTCTGATTCATCCCCGATGAATCAGACCTGACTCAACTCTAAGCAGTAGCAGGCATGACGAACAAACATGAATGAGTAGGCACAACAGGGCTCAAACAACTCCTACTCATGCTAGTGGGTTTCATCTATTTACTGTGGAATGACAGGTCATCCAAAGGATAAAGGGGTTCAGCTACCGCAGCAAGTAACAGATGAATCGATGTTGTCCTAATGCAGTAAAAGAGAGCAGGAGCGAGAGAGTGGGATTTTATCGGAATGAACAAGGGGATTTTGCTTGCCTGGCACTTCTGAAGATAACATTGAGTCTTCATCAGTGTCAACGATCACATCATCGGTATCACGTCTATCGAGAGGGGACAAATACCGGCAACACAGAAGGGAACACAATCAACGCAATGCACAATATGATGCATGATCATGACATGGCAATATGAATGTGTTTTGGGCTAATGCAGCTAGCAACCAGATTAAATGAAGTTGGTTTGAATCCAAGATTCAAATTCAAACTCCATATGTGGATATTTAAATGTCATTCACTTCATTTGTCCTAAACAGTAGTGATAAGTTGTTCTAACATGCATGAAAATGGTACAGATGGATTCCTTGAATTTTTCTGATAATTTTTCATATATAAATTATTTAATTTGGAGTTACGGTTAATTTTCTATGATTTATTGAAGTTTAGGACATTTTCTGAAATTTCCTGAATATAATTAAATCCAGAAAATACTTATTGCGTCATACCCACGTCACAGTGACGTCAGCAGGGTCAACTGGGCGCCCCAGGTCAAATCTGACGTGTGGGGGCCACACGTCAGTGACACAGGAGCTAATCCCGGTCAAACCCAGCGCTGACTGGGGTTTGACCAGGGGTGGGGCCCGCTGTCAGTGGCCTAGGGGGTTGATTAGTGTGGGGGGAGGTTAGCCGCTAATGATGCCCACGTCATCATCGCCGGACTTACGCCGGCGGCGACCAAAATGGCGGCAGCAACGCGCCGGACTTGCGCTAAAGGCGACGGAGGCGGCGGCTGGGGGCACCGGGGCGTAGCCCGGGCTCTCCCGCATCTGATGGGGTAGGTGGGAGGCTGCGGGAACGCCGGGGCTCGTCGGAACGGAGCTCGCGGCGGCGCCGGGGTTCGGGTGGTAACGGGCGCGAGGCCCTGGTGGGGTTTTGGGCAAGCTGAGCTGCGCATGGGCTTCCTGTGAGCCCCACGAGCTCAAAGCCGTGCTCGGACACGACCGAAACAGGCCATGGCCGCGACGGCAGCATGGCCGGCGGCAGCGAGCTCCGGTCGTCGGCAAAGTGGCAGCTGCGGTGTGCAAACGAGAGAACGGAGAGGGGGAAACAGCACAGGAGCTCACAGCGGGTGCAGTGGTGGCCTCGGCGAGCTCGGGGAGGCACCGGAGCCGACGAATTTGACGAAGATGGCCGGCGGGTCCGAGGTGGAAGACGACGTCGATGGCGGCGATGCGGCACGTCCGGGGCCTCGTGGCTCGTTGAGGAGGTAGAGGGAGGACCCGCGGAGCTTCCTGGGGCGTCGGTGAGGCTAGGGGTGGCCGGTGGCCATGGGTACGGCGACGATGGCGGCGAGCTCCGCTCGGTGGTGTGCGTGAGAGGGAAACAGAGGAGGGAATGGGGTCCAGGGGGAGAGAGGGGAGGTGCAGGGGGCGAGGGCGTCTCCGTGGCGTCGCGAGGGGGGTCGGGGAGGCTGCCACGGCGAAGCAGGAGGTGGCCGGCGCTCTTCGGGCGCGCGCCACGCCTCGCCTCTGCCTACTGGCAGAGGAAGAAGAGGACAAGGGGGGAAGGAGGTGGGCTGGGCCGGCCAGATGGAGGAGCTGGGCCGGCTGGTGGGCTGCACGGGTGAGGCCAGGTAGGCTTTACTCTTTTTATTTTTTTCTGTTCTGTTTCTATTTTGTTCTGTTTTGTTTTAGTTTAGTAAAATACTAAACCATTTTAATAAATTCTATAGTTTATTATGTGACTTACTAAAATATATACAAAGCCACTCACAAACTTCCAGAATTATTTGGAGTCATATTTAATATATATTAAATATAAATCCAAAGCAAACAGTTATTGGATTAATTCAAATGGCCAAAATAAATATCTCTGTGACTCCAAAAATATTGGTTTAAATTTTACCTCTCACCAATATTTCCATGAAATAACAGGAACATTTTCTTGGACTCATTTGATGAAATTTAAATGTTGGTTATTTTTAGAGGTCTTCTGAGGCTTTGAAAATTCCTCAATTCAATTTCATTTGAATTTAAACATGATGCTCACATGAGGTCTAGCCTAGTGCATTATCAGAAGCTAGGGATGTGACAACTCACCCCCACTAAACAAGAATCTCGTCTCGAGATTCAAGTGTAGGGTAAGGTGAAGGGGAAACGCAAACTAGTATAATCTTCACGATCCAGTTGCACTTCAAATGGACTTTGATTCGTCCACCATCTTCATCTTGAAGTCTTGCTCTGAGAAATCCGGTCAACATGACATGGAGGGAAGAAGGAGACTCTAGAGGGGTCGATCTTCTCGAAGATCGAACAACTCACGGAATGAGACATAGGACCATCTCTCGGTTGAGACACGAGATACACATCAAGAGGGGTGGAAAGAAATGGATGACGAAGGTTCACTAGGTAGACCACAATTCCACACCTAAAAAGGTGGTAAACGATTATCAATGTAGCGAGGAGTTGAGTTGCCATGATACCACATAGAGGCACCTTAGGGACGGTGACTCGTAGAAATATCCCCTTAAGTGGCAAAAAGAATTACCTTTGATATAGAGATCATTTAGACTCTCTAAACCAGCCCAAGGCAATTCTCGAGCGATCATTTGGAGGGGGTCGGTAGAATGGCATACTCGGACTTGGATGATGTGGATTACCTTGTTGAAGACAACGTAATGGATGAATTTGCTTACCACCGGAAATGGAAGAGAGCCATGGTAGAATGGCACATTGGCGGTGCAAGCTGGGAACAAAATGCAAATGCTGGGAATGATTCTGGTAACTGGGGAAGAACCCAACAAAAGAGAGTGAATTCACTGTTTGAAAAGGTCATAGCATTTGCCGAGGAAACTGAGAGGAATCCCAGTTAGAGATGATGATAACACGTAGCGCTTGTGCGTGCTCTCAAGAACTTGAGCATTTCCATATTCATCAAGGTTTTACCAACATCCGTGTCAAGGATCCTGGCAACACAACTTGCTACCATGATGAATGATGATGGATGATGCAGATGCAAAGGAAGATAACACCTTCTCAGATTTCACCTTAGCGAGGCCAAGGAGACAAAATCTGGATGATCGACCGAGAGACATTTAGCACTCCGCTTCTAATGTTCTCCTTGACGTGCTAGTGTATCCCATTCATAGATATGGTTTGATAACTAGAACATCAAGTAAAGGTCGGACTTCGGGATCTCAAAATCCATAGGGGCAACTAGGGAGTAAATCCTACGAAATCCCTATGGGGAGGTGGCTAACTTCCTCAATCAAGATATTATAATAATAGGTCTTCCGGTTGGGTGTGTTGGCCATGACATCCACTTTACCGGTTATCGCGCGACCAATATTATAATTCTTGGGAAATATTCCAACCATCATATCTGCCTGAGATTCAGATCTGGTTGGTGTCAGGATATTCCAGACTCATCGAGTCTAGGAAGGAAAACGAAAGTTTGCAACACAAATCGACGAGAAGACGTTGCGAGATTCTCGGGAAATGAACTACGATAGTAAGCTCCAAAGCATGAGCTGGTTCTGCTACAAACATGTGAACACGTTGTCCCAGACAAGCATGACCACGTGGTAGTCTTATAATAAAACACTACCGAGTTCAGGTGGGGAACCATCAACGAGGATATCAAAGTTCTTGATTAAGCCCGGGTTAGCTCTTATGAAGATACTCCTTCTCCTTGAACAAATCAGTCAGTGGCTTGGTGTGCTAGGGATACATATAGATTGAAGGTTGCAAGTCTTCAAACCACAGCATTCTTCACACGTGTGCATGACTGATTTGGAATGATTCCAAAGAAAGCAACATTGACTTTCTCGAATCCACGGCGGCAACTTGCAACAGATGCACATGAATTAAAGGAAGTCACTACCTTCATCCAACCATATGCTTCATGAGCTAGCATGAACAAATGCTTTCAAAAGTTTCCAACACTAGCTTAGTGTTCAACAAAATCATGGAGGAGATAAGGATGTTGTCAATGGGCTCAACAACAACTCATCCAGGTTTCCTTTTAAAAGGAATTCCATAGTTAAGTGAACACGGTGATAGCATTGGTCAGACCAAAGATGTAATGGTGTATGCTCGAGGGATCAACCACGAATAAGACAACATTACGAGCATCGTTGGTACTGATTTGATTTGACGATAGCCCACACTCAAATCAAAGGATTGATAAGACAATAGGTCCAGCAACTGATCACAAGGACCAATCGATGAAGATATCATCTTTCTTCAACACACACTACGCAAGAATATCCCTCTGGAACGAACTAAGTCAGGCAAGCTTTTATCTTCCAACTCTCCAAGTTGTTGTCTAGCTTAACCAACTAGCTCAGGGATATCTAACACCGATCTTGGAGAGAGGGTGGTTCACAAGAAACCAACTTGATCACGAGCTCAACATAACAGTCAGGGAACAACCTGGTAATACTTCCGAGAAGATATTCGGAAAATCACGAACCACCGGTATGTTACTAATGCTCGAGAACAATCTCGCTTTTGAGGGCAAGACGATATGATCAAATGAGTGAGGACTTGACAAGATCCTAACTTATCAATCGAAGGGTGCACCGAAATAAGGACTAGGTAGCACGATCAGTCTTAGAAGGATGATTCAAAAACCAACACGCTAAGAATGAAATTATTATCCTTTAGCTACCAAGCAACGAGGTTGCTGGGAGTATTGATTTCACACACCACGACTCACTTGTCGGCATTCCGGTTACGATAACACGAAACCGAGGAATGAGTAATGATGGCGAGAGTATCACTGTACCAAGAGTTCATAGGATGGTGTGCAATTCCTATAACAATCCCGATATAAAGATGGTAGTACTTCAGGGTAGAACAGAATCAAAAGCTGGATTAGCAATTTGATCTGCGGAGCACAACTTCTTTGACCCAATCCTGGATATGGAAGAGGTACTGGAGTTTGTTTCTCCTATCATTCCGCAATAGGATGGCTTGATGGACCACAAGAGTAATAGGCATCGACGAACGAATGCACGCATACTCTTGACTATCAATTGATAAACGAGGGTCAGAAGACAACTAAAGAGGGACAACTCAAAGGAACATACGATTTTCTGAGTTGTGGATGCATGGTTTAGCATGTCGAATGAAGTTCAACATATTTCTTCCAGATAACCCATGCAGAACAGTAGAACTGGCAGAGCCACAATATATAATGGAGAACTCATCAAGAATAATCCTGTTGTGATATTTCAGTTCAACGAGGAACTTCTGCCATAAATAGTTCATGGTATTTGGAAGAAGAAGATACCACGGACTTCAAGGACTATCGCAAAGGTTACTAATATCCTAAAGGCACTAGCAATTACTATCAACATGAAGTAGGTAGAGTGAATCTTGGGTTCAAGAACCCAGAAACAGAATACCTATTACTAAGTAGCATCACGGGATGCTTTCGAGAATGATGGCCAGAATCATCACACTGGGAACACAAATCATGGCTAAATTACTAGATGATCCCCTAAGACACCTAGGGTCATAATAATATCTCCAACATATATGTCAAGGTAACGGAGTACCTCAACTCACTGATTAGTGTGGTTAATCTGGCCCATGGGAACATTGAAACAGGAAGAAAGGATTTGCAAATGCATCAGACTACTTAGAGACCTGGGATGACTCGGACAGCATAACGGCTGTAAATGCTCAGAAAAGATTTGAGACATTCACAAAAATGGTGGCATAACCACTCAGAAGCACAATATCAAGGTTTCGAGATCAACAGTTAACGTACGGAAGTAGTAGAAACTGAACTCAAGCTTAAATCCAACAATCTTATAAGTCCACTGATTAGTAACACGTTATCCTAATAGAAAGAAGAGATAGCCTAGTTCTTAATCCCCGTAGGAAAGATAAGATGACTCAGATCAGAAGGGCATCAGGTATAAGGAGTAAAAGAGCCTTACGTTCCATCCCACAATCAATTCCCTTATATAACTAAAGAATTTCTAGACTCAACTTCGACCAGTTTGGCTTGGTAATCCTACAGGCAGTCAAGCTCTGATACCAACGCTGTCAGGACCCCGACTCGATGTCACATTGATCTAGCCGGTAACACCTCATATCACTTTGCGGCCTCACGCACGGTATTCCCACGGGTGTCGCCTTACCTTTGCCCGGGACCGTTTGCGCCTTTTGGCACACGTATATGACAGTGTCGCTAGCATCCATATGATAAGGAGCCCGGGCTGACATGGCTAGTCGTAAACCCAAAGTGACACAGACTTACAGGGACAGGCATCCATGACCCAGCATCGAACGTGTCGATCATCAGCGAGTGAATCCAGGCTGTAGCACTGGGCTAGCAGGACTCCGGTGAACCGGGCTGTAGCGGGCTAACAGGACTCCGGTATTCATCGCGTGACATTTCCCCGAAGGGACAGACACAGGAACAAAGAAGGACACATGCCGGCCAGCCTAAGTGTTCCGGAGCAGTAGCAAGCTACCATGGCTCAGTGGAAACACTAGGAGACATTTCCCGGTAAGAGAGGCTACTAAGGATAAACAACTAGATAGCCAGATCCCACACATATCAAGCATTTCAATAACATACACACAATATGCTCGATATGTGCAAATACAATATGGCATCACAACATGACTCTACGACTCAAGTATTTATTCATTAGGCTCCGAGGAGCGAGATATTACAAATAGGGGTCTCATGACCCAACAATCAGAGCATACAAATCAAAGCACAAGCGGAAGCTATCATGTCTGGGTACAGACATCTATAAATGAAAAAGGCTGAGAAGCCTGTCTATCTATCAGATCCTGCCGAGGGCACAAGATCGTAGCTGAGGTAACAAGCTAAACGTCGAAGTCCACGCGGAACTACTAGTGAGACCGAAGTCTCTCTGCAAAACATAAAATAGGCAAACGTGAGTACAAATGTACCCAGCAAGACTTACATCAGAACTAACTACATATGCATCATTATCAACAAAGGGGGTGGTGGAGTTTGACTGCAGCAAGCCAGCTTTGACTCGGTGGCTAACCTGAACTACGACTACAATGTAACTCTTTGAGGTGGCGCACATGAGTCCACATATTCACCATATCAATACACCACTATGGAACCGCTCCCGTTTCCCTACGAGAACGCCATCCATAGCACTCACGCTTATCTTGCGTATTTTAGGGTATCCACTTTCACTTGTCTATGAACTGATATAAGCAACCCAGAAGTCCTTTTCCGCGGACACGGCTATTCGAATAGATCATATTAACCCTGCAGGGGTGTACTTCTTCACACACGCTCTCACCACTTACCGCCGTTTACACGACATGTACTTGGCAACCTTCAAGCGGAAGCCCAACGTGGGTGTCGGCCACGGCCTGCCTAAACAGTCAAGTCTCTAGTCCAGGTTTATCGCCTATTCGGGTTCCATCCATGAGGAGATCCGGCCGGAGTTTCGCTCACAGCCCCAAACGATGTGTACAGGGTTCCGTGACACCAAACGGGTGCCCGGTTTACCCGGCCACGTGCCTACCGCATCACAGCCCACCCCTACAGTCAGCGCTGTCCACGGCCTCCAGCATACTACAAACACCAGAAACTACTTGCAACTCCTGGACAGAGGACAAGGGTGATTAAGAAGCCGAGAGGGTCCATTGGTTTCTGGCCCAATGCGTGGTAGTAGCTGAATCATGGATCACAAACACAGAACTCAGTTCCTGAGGACGGCTGCAATGAGACAACCCACCATGTACTCCTACATGGCCTCTCACCGCTACCTTTACCAAATCGTGTTCACACACTTAGCTCACACACAGTAGGACATGTTCACACACCTCTGATTCATCCCCGATGAATCAGACCTGACTCAACTCTAAGCAGTAGCAGGCATGACGAACAAACATGAATGAGTAGGCACAACAGGGCTCAAACAACTCCTACTCATGCTAGTGGGTTTCATCTATTTACTGTGGAATGACAGGTCATGCAAAGGATAAAGGGGTTCAGCTACCGCAGCAAGTAACAGATGAATCGATGTTGTCCTAATGCAGTAAAAGAGAGCAGGAGCGAGAGAGTGGGATTTTATCGGAATGAACAAGGGGATTTTGCTTGCCTGGCACTTCTGAAGATAACATTGAGTCTTCATCAGTGTCAACGATCACATCATTGGTATCACGTCTATCGAGAGGGGACAAATACCGGCAACACAGAAGGGAACACAATCAACGCAATGCACAATATGATGCATGATCATGACATGGCAATATGAATGTGTTTTGGGCTAATGCAGCTAGCAACCAGATTAAATGAAGTTGGTTTGAATCCAAGATTCAAATTCAAACTCCATATGTGGATATTTAAATGTCATTCACTTCATTTGTCCTAAACAGTAGTGATAAGTTGTTCTAACATGCATGAAAATGGTACAGATGGATTCCTTGAATTTTTCTGATAATTTTTCATATATAAATTATTTAATTTGGAGTTACGGTTAATTTTCTATGATTTATTGAAGTTTAGGACATTTTCTGAAATTTCCTGAATATAATTAAATCCAGAAAATACTTATTGCGTCAGCCCCACGTCACAGTGACGTCAGCAGGGTCAACTGGGCGCCCCAGGTCAAATCTGACGTGTGGGGGCCACACGTCAGTGACACAGGAGCTAATCCCGGTCAAACCCAGCGCTGACTGGGGTTTGACCAGGGGTGGGGCCCGCTGTCAGTGGCCTAGGGGGTTGATTAGTGTGGGGGGAGGTTAGCCGCTAATGATGCCCACGTCATCATCGCTGGACTTACGCCGGCGGCGACCAAAATGGCGGCAGCAACGCGCCGGACTTGCGCTAAAGGCGACGGAGGCGGCGGCTGGGGGCACCGGGGCGTAGCCCGGGCTCTCCCGCATCTGATGGGGTTGGTGGGAGGCTGCGGGAACGCCGGGGCTCGTCGGAACGGAGCTCGCGGCGGCGCCGGGGTTCGGGTGGTAACGGGCGCGAGGCCCTGGTGGGGTTTTGGGCAAGCTGAGCTGCGCATGGGCTTCCTGTGAGCCCCACGAGCTCAAAGCCGTGCTCGGACGCGACCGAAACAGGCCATGGCCGCGACGGCAGCATGGCCGGCGGCAGCGAGCTCCGGTCGTCGGCAAAGTGGCAGCTGCGGTGTGCAAACGAGAGAACGGAGAGGGGGAAACAGCACAGGAGCTCACAGCGGGTGCAGTGGTGGCCTCGGCGAGCTCGGGGAGGCACCGGAGCCGACGAATTTGATGAAGATGGCCGGCGGGTCCGAGGTGGAAGACGACGTCGATGGCGGCGATGCGGCACGTCCGGGGCCTCGTGGCTCGTTGAGGAGGTAGAGGGAGGACCCACGGAGCTTCCTGGGGCATCGGTGAGGCTAGGGGTGGCCGGTGGCCATGGGTACGGCGACGATGGCGGCGAGCTCCGCTCGGTGGTGTGCGTGAGAGGGAAACAGAGGAGGGAATGGGGTCCAGGGGGAGAGAGGGGAGGTGCAGGGGGCGAGGGCGTCTCCGTGGCGTCGCGAGGGGGGTCGGGGAGGCTGCCACGGCGAAGCAGGAGGTGGCCGGCGCTCTTCGGGCGCGCGCCACGCCTCGCCTCTGCCTACTGGCAGAGGAAGAAGAGGACAAGGGGGGAAGGAGGTGGGCTGGGCCGGCCAGATGGAGGAGCTGGGCCGGCTGGTGGGCTGCACGGGTGAGGCCAGGTAGGCTTTACTCTTTTTATTTTTTTCTGTTCTGTTTCTATTTTGTTCTGTTTTGTTTTAGTTTAGTAAAATACTAAACCATTTTAATAAATTCTGTAGTTTATTATGTGGCTTACTAAAATATATACAAAGCCACTCACAAACTTCCAGAATTATTTGGAGTCATATTTGATATATATTAAATATAAATCCAAAGCAAACAGTTATTGGATTAATTCAAATGGCCAAAATAAATATCTCTGTGACTCCAAAAATATTGGTTTAAATTTTACCTCTCACCAATATTTCCATGAAATAACAGGAACATTTTCTTGGACTCATTTGATGAAATTTAAATGTTGGTTATTTTTAGAGGTCTTCTGAGGCTTTGAAAATTCCTCAATTCAATTTCATTTGAATTTAAACATGATGCTCACATGAGGTCTAGCCTAGTGCATTATCAGAAGCTAGGGATGTGACAAAATCCTGCCACAGCAAAAACAGCCATAACGGCACAAGAAAGAATCATACCCGGACGATTCCAAAGGTAACAACGACCCCATGGACCCAGCGATGGAGCAGGATGAGCCAGGGGATGGTGAACATAGTCCAGGCCCGCTGTCTGATCACAACGATGCCGAAGACAAAACTTATAAAGCTGTCTCCGGAGAGGAGAATAGTCCGGACGATGATGCATTCATCATCCCGGAAAAGCACTTGGAACAAGAGAACCTCCACAAAAGGCTTATCGCCACCGCGAGGAGCTTGAAGAAGCTGAAGCAAAGGCTTAAGGCCGCGCATGATACGCTCAACCACAGATGGAACAAAGTGCTCGACACTGACGAAAAATATGGTGGTGATCGCCGCACAAAGAGCTACCCAAAGCGCAAGATGCTGCCCGAATTCGACGATGAGGCCATAGAGCCCATCCGCCCAAAAACAATACGGTCGATCTACCGGACCGACCACCCCGTGGCCGAGACAGAGCGGCTAATGACGCTGCACACAAGTCAGCACACGATCTATGTGAGCACCTGGACAAAACAGCCGGTATGGCCAGGTCCATCTATGGATCCAGGAAGCGTTCTCCTACGCAGCATCACGGCCACCAAAACGACTATACTGATCGAATACCAGCCCGGAATCAACACCGAACACTACATCCGTCGGAAGCATGCCACGACACATCCAAATACAGGGGTGTCGTGCACCCCCTGTGCTTCACCGACGAGGTGCTGGATTACGAATTTCCAGAGGGATTTAAACCCATAAACATAGAGGCATATGACGGAACGACAGACCCTGCAGTCTGGATTGAGGACTTTATTCTTCACATCCATATGGCTCGCGGAGACTATCTCCACGCCATCAAATACCTGCCCCTCAAGTTGAAAGGACCAGCTCGGCACTGGTTGAAAAGCCTCCCCGAAAACTCAACTGGAAGTTGGGAGGAACTTGAGGATGCTTTCAGGGCTAATTTTCAAGGGACCTATGTCTGACCTCCGGATGCAGACAATTTAAGTCACATAATCCAACAACCCGGAGAGTCAGCCCGTAAACTTTGGAACAAATTTCTCACAAGAAGAACCAAATCGTCGACTGCCCAGATGCCGAAGCCTTAGCGGCTTTCAAACACAGTGTCCGGGACGAATGGCTCGCCAGACACCTCAGCCAGGAAAAACCGAGGACAATGGCAGCCCTAACAAGCCTTATGACCCGCTTTTGCGTGGGCGAGGACAGTTGGTTGGCCCGTAGCGGCACCAGTGACCCAGGCACATCCGAAATCAGGGACGGCAATGGGAAGCCGCGACGCAATAAAAACAAGCGTCAAAATAATGAAGATAGCCCAGACAACACGGCGGTAAACGCCGGATTCAGGGGCTCTCGACCCGGTCAACGGAAAAAGCCATCTAAAGGCAGCAGAGATGGATCGTCTAGTCTAAAAAAAATCTAGACAGATCATGTCAGATCCATGGCACCCCCGAGAAACCTGGGAATCACACCAACAGAGAATGCTGGGTCTTCAAGCTGGCCGGCAAGCTAAACGCCGAACACAAGGGGAGGGAGCCGCCAAGTGAAGACGAGGATGAACCTCGCCAGCCGAACACTGGGGGACAGAAAACATTTCCACCAGAGGTCAAAATAGTGAACATGATTTACGCAACCCACATACCAAAGAGGAAGCGCAAACGCGCACTCCGAGACATATACGCTGTAGAACCCGTCGCCCCCAAATTCAACCCATGGTCGTCCTACCCGATCACTTTCGATCGCAGGGATCATCCGACTAGTATCCGGCATGGAGGTTCGGCTGCCTTGGTGCTCGACCCAATAATTCACGGATACCATCTCACTTGAGTCCTCATGGATGGCGGCAGTAGTCTTAATCTGATATATCAGGACACTGTCCGCAAGATGGGGATAGACCCAACAAGAACCAGCCTAAGCAATACCACCTTTAAAGGAGTAATACCAGGCGTAGAGGCCCGCTGCACGGGCTCTCTAACACTAGGGGTTGTATTCGGTTCTCCCGACAACTTCCGAAGCGAAGAACAAATCTTCGATATCGCTCCATTCCGAAGCGGCTACCATGCACTACTCGGAAGAACGGCCTTCGCTCGTTTCAATGCAGTTCCGCATTATGCTTATCTTAAACTTAAGATGCTCGGTCCATGTGGCGTCATCACAATTAGCGGAAATACAGAGTGTTCCCTGCGTGCGGAAGAATATGTGGCGGCTCTAGCAGCCAAACCACTGACCGGCCTCTCCAACCCAAGTAGCTAATCGGTCGTGGAGACCACGGACACGTCTAGACATGTTCGACGCACCACTATTTGTAGTGGCACAGATAAAACTGAGCTTGACTAACGGCTATGCCCCCATATGTGGTGCTAGGGGCTGCCCGCACAAAAAGAAACCATAGTTCGGTTGGATCCTATTTACACTTAAGAAATTGAATTTTCACGGTTCATTAAGTCTAACCAACGTTATGCACGGTCACAAAAGATTATTTCACCTGAGTTTTTCCTTCTTTTTACAGATGACTATCATGCTACACCCTTCCAGGATACGGCACAACGGAGACAAGGGCGCAGACGTGCAGCAGGGACCCGTTCCAAGGTTTCTTTTTAGATTAAGACCCTGTGTAAACCTTTTTCATTGTCTCTTGTTGGCTCACACCCCCCGGTACTTAAAACAACCAAGAGGATACCGGCGTTATTGGCACACTTATTATTTGCCGATCTAAAATGGACGTTACAAGGGCAGCATCCAATGTGTTTTTGGGATTTATGCCCTTACCACAGCTGCTCTTTCATCAAGCCGATTTTATGCACGTATCCGGAAATTCAGGGATCATCATCGAGGGCGGTACTCAGCCCAGTATATGTTGTAAAGTCCGAATACCTTCGGGAGTGTTCGGCATCGCGAGTTTGTCCTTATATGCATCAGCTCTGAATCATGTCTTTCGTCAATAGTTGGGTCTGCCCGGCTCCGAGATTGTCCTTATATGCATCAGCTCTGAATCATGTCTTTCGTCAATAGTTGGGTTTGCCCGGCTCCCATGTTTTGCTACCTTACGTTCCACTCTATTGGCTAAGGTGGCACCGGGAGAACTACTGCGATTATGCCTTGGTTCATCTAGATGAGCACCTCAGTAGAGAAAGCCGAAAACTGACTGTCATGATAAAGCAAGAGACTGGTCAACCACTTGATGACCCAGCGGAATCTTTGCGATTCCTTCGCATTTACGAAGGACCGGTTTCCCAGTCACGTATGTACACACACCATAATCGGATGGGCCCGAACATACCAGGGGCTATATAGTAGCCCCACCATCAAACTCCTATGGCTAAGTGAAAGTGTTAAAGCTATATAGTCTGATTGCCTTGTTCGCCGCGCTATCACCTCCTTAACGGACCAAGACATTGGATCAAGTGTGATTATGCGCTTTACCGAACACCCGCGCATTATATGCGTGGGGGCTGAAGCCGACGACTGCAAACTTTCAGGTTATATACATACATACATAAACGGCCGCACAGGAGGCACTACAATACTTTACGGGCGAAAGTATAAATATAGCCTTTATTATCAAGAAAAGCATTGTTTTCACAATCAAGATACATGTCACTGGAACATGGTATTCTTTGAGCACTAAGCCTCTATTGAACGGGCACCTTCTAGGACTTCTTCAAAATAGTGCTCAGGCGAGTCCTGACCCCCGGGCGGACCCCTGGTTGCAACGTCGGCGGCCTCCATCTTCGCCCAATATGTCTTAACACGGGCAAGAGCCATCCGCGCACCCTCTATGCATGCCGACCTCTTGACAGCGTCGATATGCGGCACAGCACAAAGAAATCGTTGCACCAAACCAAAATAACTACCTGGACTCGGTTCCTTCGGCCACAGGTGATCCACGACAGCCTTCATGGCAAGCCCAGACAACCTATGGAGCCCGGCCCACTCGGCCATTTTCTCATTCAACAGCAGGGGACGCTTTGGAGCACTAAACTGCGACCAAAACAATCTTTCCACCTCATGATCTTTCCAATCCTTGAAATACTCTGTTGCATCAGCAGCACTCTTTGCTAAATCCAAATATGCGTCTGCAGAACTCCACAATCGATCAAGAGGGGCATATTACGGATCGCCGAACTTCGTTCGCAATAGAAAGGGCTTTCCAGCCGTGATATCTCCGGCTTGCCGAAGCTCCTCCCACGCCGCTCTGATTTCAGAGCAATTTTCCTTTGCTGCTTGCAAGGCCTTCTCTAGGTCAACCATTTTCGTCTAGTTTTCCCTTTCAAGAAGCTCATATTGGTTGGCGGCATTTTGTAGCCCAATAGTCATGTTGGCTATTTTATCCTCACTTTGGCGATGAGCAGCCTGTTCGGCTTTTAATTCTTCAGCTGCCTTCAGGGCGGCCACGTCACTTCTTCTGGCTTGCTCCTTGGCTCGGGCAAGTTCTGCCCGAAGGGTCTCCACGGTGGCAGCCCCATCTGTAGTCAAAGCATATTATAAATACTAGCATCATGCTCTTCTTAATATTTGCTGACCACCCGAACATACATACCCTGTGCCTCGTCAAGCCACTTGTTCACAAGCGTGATGTCCGCATCCGCCACGTCAAGTTGCCGCCTCAATTCGGCAAATTTAGCAGACCGGTCAGCCGCCAAACCTGCAGCCGCCTGCGCACGAAAGCAGCGCTATCATTACCTGAGACTATGATCCTCTGCTTGCCGCGTCTGGACGGCAACTAGAGTCTTAGGGGCCACTATCTATACAAAGCACACCTTGCGCGTGCGGTACAGTCAAAAATATATATATCACTTTGCGTACCTCAAAGCCTCTTAGCAGGCTCGTCAAAGCTTCATTCAACCCGCTTTTTGCGGATGAAATCCTCTTAACCACCGTACCCATTAAGGTACGATGTGCCTTTGAGATAGCCGCTTGTTCCAAAGGACCCATCAATGTGTCCGGTTGTGCACCGGACAATCCCGGGCTTCTTCTGTTGGTCTCCTTAGGAGCCGAGAACTCTGGAATTTGGGCGGCCGAAGAGTTACTGAGGGAGTCCTGGACTAGGGGGTGTTCGGATAGCCGAACTATCATCATCGGCCGGACTCCAAGACTATGAAGATACAAGATTGAAGACTTTGTCCCGTGTCCGGATGGGACTTTCCTTGGCGTGGAAGGCAAGCTTGGCGATACAGATATGTAGATCTCCTACCATTGTAACCGACTCTGTGTAACCCTAGCCCTCTCCGGTGTCTATATAAACCGGATGGTTTTAGTTCGTAGGACAACAACAATAACAACAATCATACCATAGGCTAGCTTCTAGGGTTTAGCCTCCTTGATCTCGTGGTAGATCTACTCTTGTAATACCCACATCATCAATATCAATCAAGCAGGACGTAGGGTTTTACCTCCATCAAGAGGGCCCGAACCTGGGTAAAACATAGTGTCCCTTGTCTCCTGGTACCATTTGCCTAGACGCACAGTTCGGGACCCCCTAACCGAGATCTGCCGGTTTTGACACCGACATTGGTGCTTTCATTGAGAGTTCCTCTGTGTCGTCACCAATAGGCTCGATGGCTCCTTCGATCATCAACAACTACGCGGTCCAGGGTGAGACTTTTCTCCCCAGACAGATCTTCGTATTCGGCGGCTTTGCACGGCGGGCCAATTCGGTTGGCCATCTGGAGCAGATCGAAAGCTACACCCCTGGCCATCAGGTCAGATTTGGAAGTTTGAACTTCACGGCTAACATCCGCGGAGACTTGATCTTCAATGGATTCGAGCCACAGCCGAGCATGCTGCACTGTCACGATGGGCATGATTTAGCTCTGCTGTCGGACAGTGCCCTGGAGGCCGCACACAAGTCCGCTCCGACCTCCGATTCGGAGCCGGCTGCGCAGATCAAGGACGGGTGGTTAGACACTGCCTCGGGGGCTGCAACCTCTACGGCGATAGAGCCGAATACTGACTTTGTCCCTTCTGAAGCTCGTGACTCCAAGGTGCCGGACTCCGAACCTCCCACACCCCCACCAATCGAATCCGACTGGGTGCCGATCATGGAGTTCGCCGCTGCGGACATCTTTCAACACTCACCTTTTGGCGACGTTTTGAGCTTGCTAAAATATCTCTCGTTATCAGGAGAGCCCTGGCGGACTGCGGTCAGGACAGTTGGGATGCGGATGACGAAGAAATTCAAGACCCACCCACCACCCACTTAGTAGCCGTTGTCGATGATCTAATCGACATGCTAGACTTCGACTCCGACGACATCGACGGTATGGACAACGATGCTGGAGACGACCAAGAACTAGCGCCTACTGGGCACTAGAAAGCCACCTCGTCATACGACATATACATGGTGGATATCCCAAAGGATGGGAATGGCGAAGGAACAGTGGAGGAAGACCCCTCCAAGAAACAGCCCAAGCGCCGGCGTCAGCGGCGCCGCCCTAAATCCCGCCACAGCAAGAATGGCGATTCCGGCACCGGAGATAATAATACCCCAGACAGTGCCGAAGACAACCCCCTCCAGCAAGATTTAGCACAGGAGGACGGGGATGCCAGCCCTCACAAGAGGGCGGCAGATGAAGAGGTAGAGGAAGATATTTATATGCCTCCCTCTAGAGACGAGGCAAGCCTCGACGACGACGAATTTGTCGTGCCTGAGGATCCCCTCGAACAAGAGCGTTTCAAACGCAGGCTTATGGCCACGGCAAACAGCCTCAAGAAAAAGCAGCAACAGCTTAGAGCTGATCAGGATCTGCTAGCCGACAGATGGACTGAAGTCCTTACGGCCGAAGAGCATGAGCTCGAACGCCCCTCCAAAAGCTACCCCATACGCAAGTTGCTCCCCCGATTAGAGGAGGAGGCATATAAACCTGCATCACCAGAACACAATACGGCTGACCGGCCACCTCGCGGCCGCGACAGAGAGGCCTCTAGGCCTTTCACTATAACCGTACCCCGGTACCGCTCGAACAGCACAAGGCCACAGGGGAATGCTCCGAACACAATAGACAAAGCTCGTTGGAGCTTCGTCGCGATATAGCCCAATATAGAGGCGCCACACACCCACTATGCTTCACAGACGAAATAATGGATCATCAAATCCCCGAAGGGTTTAAACCCGTGAATATCGAATCCTATGACGGCACAACAGACCCCGCGGTTTGGATCGAAGACTATCTCCTTCATATCCACATGGCCCGCTGTGACGATCTTCACGCCATCAAATACCTCCCACTCAAGCTTAAAGGACCAGCTCGGCATTGGCTTAACAGCTTGCTAGCAGAATCAATTGGATGTTGGGAGGACCTGGAAGCCGCATTCCTTGATAACTTCTAGGGCACGTACGTGCGACCACCAGACGCTGACGACCTAAGCCACATAATTCAGCAGCCAGACGAATCGGCCAGACAATTCTGGACACGGTTCTTAACTAAGAAAAATCAAATCATCGACTGTCCGGATGCGGAGGCCCTCGCAGCCTTCAAACATAACATCCGCGACGAGTGGCTTGCCCGGCACCTGGGACAGGAAAAGTCGAAATCCATGGCAGCCCTCACATCACTCATGACCCGCTTTTGTGCGGGAGAGGACAGCTGGCTAGCTCGCAGCAACAACCTCAACAAAAACTCCGGCAGTCCAGATACCAAGGATCGCAATGGCAGGTCACGTCGCAACAAGAATAAACGTCGCATTAACGGCGACAATAATGAGGATACGGCAGTCAACGCCGGATTCAGAGGCTCGAAACCCAGTCAGCGGAAGAAGCCATCCAAAAGAACTACTACGGGTCCGTCCAATTTGGACCAAATACTCGATCGCTCGTGCCAGATACACGGCACCCCTGAAAAGCCAGCCAACCACACCAACAGGGACTGCTGGGTATTCAAGCAGGCAGGCA